>NC_092114.1:15361787-15694287 GCF_045679555.1 Salvelinus alpinus | reverse complement strand
TTTTCTCTGATGAATCCCCTTTCCGATTGTTTGGGGCATCCGGAAAAAAGCTTGTCCGGAGAAGACAAGGTGAGCGCTACCCTCATTCCTGTGTCATGCCAACAGTAAAGCATCCTGAGACCATTCATGTGTGGGGTTGCTTCTCAGCCAAGGGAGTGGGCCCACTCACAATTCTGCCTAAGAACACACCATGAATAAAGAATGGTACCAACACATCCTCCGAGAGCAACTTCTCCCAGCCATCCAGGAACAGTTTGGTGATGAACAATGCTTTTTCCAGCATGATGGAGCACCTTGCCATAGGCAAAAGTGATAACTAAGTGGCTCGGAGAACAAAACATCGATATTTTGGGTCCATGGCCAGGAAACTCCCCAGACCTTAATCCCATTGAGAACTTGTGGTCAATCCTCAAGAGGCGGGTGGACAAACACAAACCCACAAATCCTGACAAACTCCAAGCATTGATTATGCAAGAATGGGCTGCCATCAATCAGGATGTGGCCCAGAAGTTAATTGACAGCATGCCAGGGCGGATTGCAGAGGTCTTGGAAAAAGAAGGGTCAACACTGCAAATATTGACTCTTTGCATCAACTTCATGTAATTGTCAATAAAAGCCTTTGACACTTATGAAATGCTTGTAATTATACTTCAGTATTCCATAGTAACATCTGACAAAAATATCTAAAGAACCTGAAGCAGCAAACTTTGTGGAAATTTATATTTGTGTCATTCTCAAAACTTTGGCCACGACTTTACTTTACCAACCATATATAGGTCATTGAAATGTCACACTGTGAGTCAGACCTGTATGTTGACTAGTCTGTAACAATATGTCTGTTGACTAGTCTGTACCAATATGTCTGTTGACTAGTCTGTACCAATATGTATGTTGACTAGTCTGGTCCAATATGTCTGTTGACTAGTCTGAACCAATATGTCTGTTAACTAGTCTGAACCAATATGTCTGTTGACTAGTCTGCACCAATATGTCTGTTGACTAGTCTGAACCAATATGTCTGTTGACTAGTCTGCACCAATATGTCTGTTGACTAGTCTGCACCAATATGTCTGTTGACTAGTCTGTACCAATATGTCTGTTCACTAGTCTGTACCAATATGTCTGTTCACTAGTCTGAACCAATATGTCTGTTGACTAGTCTGCACCAATATGTCTGTTGACTAGTCTGCACCAATATGTCTGTTGACTAGTCTGTACCAATATGTCTGTTCACTAGTCTGAACCAATATGTCTGTTGACTAGTCTGAACCAATATGTCTGTTGACTAGTCTGCACCAATATGTCTGTTGACTAGTCTGAACCAATATGTCTGTTGACTAGTCTGAACCAATATGTCTGTTGACTAGTCTGCACCAATATGTCTGTTGACTAGTCTGCACCAATATGTATGTTGACTAGTCTGCACCAATATGTCTGTTGACTAGTCTGCACCAATATGTCTGTTGACTAGTCTGTACCAATATGTCTGTTGACTAGTCTGAACCAATATGTCTGTTGACTAGTCTGCACCAATATGTCTGTTGACTAGTCTGCACCAATATGTCTGTTGACTAGTCTGAACCAATATGTCTGTTGACTAGTCTGCACCAATATGTCTGTTGACTAGTCTGAACCAATATGTCTGTTGACTAGTCTGAACCAATATGTCTGTTGACTAGTCTGCACCAATATGTCTGTTGACTAGTCTGTACCAATATGTCTGTTGACTAGTCTGCACCAATATGTCTGTTGACTAGTCTGAACCAATATGTCTGTTGACTAGTCTGAACCAATATGTCTGTTGACTAGTCTGCACCAATATGTCTGTTGACTAGTCTGAACCAATATGTCTGTCGACTAGTCTGCACCAATATGTCGGTTGACTAGTCTGGACCAATATGTCTGTTGACTAGTCTGTATCAATATGTCTGTTGACTAGTCTGCACCAATATGTCTGTTGACTAGTCTGAACCAATATGTCTGTTGACTAGTCTGAACCAATATGTCTGTTGACTAGTCTGCACCAATATGTCTGTTGACTAGTCTGCACCAATATGTCTGTTGACTAGTCTGCACCAATATGTCTGTCGACTAGTCTGCACCAATATGTCTGTTGACTAGTCTGCACCAATATACAATATGTCTGTTGACTAGTCTGCACCAATATGTCTGTTGACTAGTCTGCACCAATATGTCTGTTGACTAGTCTGTACCAATATGTCTGTTGACTAGTCTGAACCAATATGTCTGTTGACTAGTCTGCACCAATATGTCTGTTGACTAGTCTGCACCAATATGTCTGTTGACTAGTCTGTACCAATATGTCTGTTGACTAGTCTGAACCAATATGTCTGTTGACTAGTCTGCACCAATATACAATATGTCTGTTGACTAGTCTGCACCAATATGTCTGTTGACTAGTCTGTACCAATATGTCTGTTGACTAGTCTGAACCAATATCCCTGTTGACTAGTCTGCACCAATATGTCTGTTGACTAGTCTGCACCAATATGTCTGTTGACTAGTCTGCACCAATATGTCTGTCGACTAGTCTGCACCAATATGTCTGTTGACTAGTCTGCACCAATATACAATATGTCTGTTGACTAGTCTGCACCAATATGTCTGTTGACTAGTCTGCACCAATATGTCTGTTGACTAGTCTGTACCAATATGTCTGTTGACTAGTCTGAACCAATATGTCTGTTGACTAGTCTGCACCAATATACAATATGTCTGTTGACTAGTCTGCACCAATATGTCTGTTGACTAGTCTGTACCAATATGTCTGTTGACTAGTCTGAACCAATATGTCTGTTGACTAGTCTGCACCAATATACAATATGTCTGTTGACTAGTCTGCACCAATATGTCTGTTGACTAGTCTGTACCAATATGTCTGTTGACTAGTCTGAACCAATATGTCTGTTGACTAGTCTGCACCAATATGTCTGTTGACTAGTCTGCACCAATATGTCTGTTGACTAGTCTGTATCAATATGTCTGTTGACTAGTCTGCACCAATATGTCTGTTGACTAGTCTGCACCAATATGTCTGTTGACTAGTCTGCACCAATATGTCTGTCGACTAGTCTGCACCAATATGTCTGTTGACTAGTCTGTACCAATATGTCTGTTGACTAGTCTGTACCAATATGTCTGTTGACTAGTCTGCACCAATATGTCTGTTGACTAGTCTGCACCAATATGTCTGTTGACTAGTCTGTACCAATATGCCTGTTGACTAGTCTGTACCAATATGTCTGTTGACTAGTCTGCACCAATATGTCTGTTGACTAGTCTGCACCAATATGTCTGTTGACTAGTCTGTACCAATATGTCTGTTGACTAGTCTGCACCAATATGTCTGTTGACTAGTCTGCACCAATATGTCTGTTGACTAGTCTGAACCAATATGTCTGTTGACTAGTCTGCACCAATATGTCTGTTGACTAGTCTGAACCAATATGTCTGTCGACTAGTCTGAACCAATATGTCTGTCGACTAGTCTGCACCAATATGTCGGTTGACTAGTCTGGACCAATATGTCTGTTGACTAGTCTGTATCAATATGTCTGTTGACTAGTCTGCACCAATATGTCTGTTGACTAGTCTGAACCAATATGTCTGTTGACTAGTCTGAACCAATATCCCTGTTGACTAGTCTGCACCAATATGTCTGTTGACTAGTCTGCACCAATATGTCTGTCGACTAGTCTGCACCAATATGTCTGTTGACTAGTCTGCACCAATATACAATATGTCTGTTGACTAGTCTGCACCAATATGTCTGTTGACTAGTCTGCACCAATATGTCTGTTGACTAGTCTGTACCAATATGTCTGTTGACTAGTCTGAACCAATATGTCTGTTGACTAGTCTGCACCAATATACAATATGTCTGTTGACTAGTCTGCACCAATATGTCTGTTGACTAGTCTGTACCAATATGTCTGTTGACTAGTCTGAACCAATATGTCTGTTGACTAGTCTGCACCAATATACAATATGTCTGTTGACTAGTCTGCACCAATATGTCTGTTGACTAGTCTGTACCAATATGTCTGTTGACTAGTCTGCACCAATATGTCTGTTGACTAGTCTGAACCAATATGTCTGTTGACTAGTCTGCACCAATATGTCTGTCGACTAGTCTGCACCAATATGTCTGTTGACTAGTCTGCACCAATATACAATATGTCTGTTGACTAGTCTGCACCAATATGTCTGTTGACTAGTCTGCACCAATATGTCTGTTGACTAGTCTGAACCAATATGTCTGTTGACTAGTCTTCACCAATATGTCTGTTGACTAGTCTGCACCAATATGTCTGTTGACTAGTCTGAACCAATATGTCTGTTGACTAGTCTTCACCAATATGTCTGTTGACTAGTCTGCACCAATATGTCTGTTGACTAGTCTGCACCAATATGTCTGTTGACTAGTCTGCACCAATATGTCTGTTGACTAGTCTGCACCAATATGTCTGTTGACTAGTCTGCACCAATATGTCTGTTGACTAGTCTGCACCAATATGTCTGTTGACTAGTCTGCACCAATATGTCTGTTGACTAGTCTGCACCAATATGTCTGTTAACTAGTCTGCACCAATATGTCTGTTGACTAGTCTGCACCAATATGTCTGTTGACTAGTCTGCACCAATATGTCTGTTGACTAGTCTGAACCAATATGTCTGTTGACTAGTCTGTACCAATATGTCTGTTGACTAGTCTGCACCAATATGTCTGTTGACTAGTCTGCACCAATATGTCTGTTGACTAGTCTGAACCAATATGTCTGTTGACTAGTCTGCACCAATATGTCTGTTAACTAGTCTGCACCAATATGTCTGTTGACTAGTCTGCACCAATATGTCTGTTGACTAGTCTGCACCAATATGTCTGTTGACTAGTCTGAACCAATATGTCTGTTGACTAGTCTGTACCAATATGTCTGTTAACTAGTCTGCACCAATATGTCTGTTGACTAGTCTGCACCAATATGTCTGTTAACTAGTCTGTACCAATATGTCTGTTGACTAGTCTGCACTCCAGATCTAACAAAGTGCGTAGCTCAATGTGTAGATAATCTTTCACGTTAATTCAGACTAGCCTACATCCTGCAGTGTAGTCCATTTAGAAAACATATAATAACTTCACTAACAACAACAAAAACAACAATAACCTCATATTGTAAACAATAACCTCATATTGTATACAACAACCTCATATTGTAAACAACAACCTCATATTGTAAATAATAACCTCATATTGTAAACAACAACCTCATATTGTAAACAACAACCTCATATTGTAAACAACAACCTCATATTGTATACAATAACCTCATATTGTAAACAACAACCTCATATTGTAAACAACAACCTCATATTGTAAACAACAACCTCATGTTGTAAACAATAACCTCATTTTGTAAACAACAACCTCATATTGTAAACAACAACCTCATATTGTATACAATAACCTCATATTGTAAACAACAACCTCATATTGTATACAACAACCTCATATTGTAAACAACAACCTTATATTGTATACAATAACCTCATACTCAATCATATTCACTTGGTCAAATTCCCTCTGTCAGTCTCTCTAAAGGCACTAAAGGCAACAATCAATCACGCTCACTGATAAGTTAAGTTCCAGTCTTGAAAGATGTCTCCTGAATATATATCATATTTTCTACTGAATTCCTATCACGTTCTGCAGCTGTATGTACTACTATACTCACAGTTGTCCCAACTGTCAAAAGAACAAAGTATATTTATTGTGTGATCTAGATAACCTCTAGACGCATCATCTCTTAGGGTGCTGCTGTCCCACTCCAGCTCTGAACAAGAGACAGGAGACAAGAGACAGGAGAGGATAGGCAGTGAGACAGGAGAAAGGATAGGCAGTGAGACAGTGAACCCCAGGCTACTGTCTGTCTGAGCCCAGACTGTCTATCTGTTATAATAATATATAATATTATTCATTCATTTTGCCTATGTGTGGCCCAGGGAATCACCATGCTCTACCAACTGAGCCATACAGTTATTGCAACATTCTCCAGCAGAAATGATTTGCTAGCCTGGTCCCAGATCTGTTTGTGCCGTCTTGCCAACTGCTAGACATGTTTGACTTGACAATGACCACAGGAGTTGGAATGACAGCACCAATAGATCTGAAACCATGCTACATGTGTTTTTCCGAACCCAGAAATCAGTGAGAGGGATCAATTCTGATCTCTATCTCTCTCGACCACAAGGGGGCAGGAAAGGGATACATTTTTACCTGTCGAGAAGATCTGAGATTTGAAATCTAAATCTGAGTGATTTACTGACAGTACTGATTCGACCAGGGTCAGATTACCGATCAGATCTCCAGGGTCAGATTACCGACCAGATCTCCAGGGTCAGATTACCGATCAGATCTCCAGGGTCAGATTACCGATCAGATCTCCAGGGTCAGATTACCGATCAGATCTCCAGGGTCAGATTACCGATCAGATCTCCAGGGTCAGATTACCGATCAGATCTCCAGGGTCAGATTACCGACCAGATCTCCAGGGTCAGATTACCGATCAGATCTCCAGGGTCAGATTACCGATCAGATCTCCAGGGCCAGATTACCGATCAGATCTCCAGAGTCAGATTACCGATCAGATCTCCAGGGGGCAGGTGCGTTCGGGGGTAGTCGCGAAATCCCAGTGGTGGGAAAAGTTACCAATTGTCATACTTGAGCAGAAGTAAAGATACCTTGAAGTCACCCAGTAAAATACTACTTCAGTAAAAGTCTAAAAGTATTTGGTTTTAAATATACTTAAGTATCAAAAGTAAATGTATAAATCATTTCAAATTCCTTATATTAAGCAAACCAGAGGGCACCATTTAATTTAAAAAAAAAGGTATTTATTTTTTAAAATCTTTTTTAAATTTTACCCCCTTTTCTCCCCAATTTTCGTGGTATCCAATCGCTAGTAATTACTATCTTGTCTCATCGCTACAACTCCCGAACGGGCTCGGGAGAGACGAAGGTCGAAACCCATGCGTCCTCCGAAGCACAACCCAACCAAGCCGCACTGCTTCTTAGCACAGAAGCCAGCCGCACCAATGTGTCAGAGGAAACACCGTGCACCCGCCCCCCTTGGCTAGCGCGCACTGCGCCCGGCCCGCCACAGGAGTCGCTGGAGCGCGATGAGACAAGGATATCCCTACCGGCCAAACCCTCCCTAACCCGGACGACGCTAGGCCAATTGTGCGTCGCCCCACGGACCTCCCGGTCGCGGCCGGCTGCGACAGAGCCTGGGCGCGAACCCAGAGACTCTGGTGGCACAGCTAGCGCTGCGATGCAGTGCCCTAGACCACTGCGCCACCCGGGAGGCCCTTTAAAAATATATATATATATATATAAAATAAATAAATAAAATAAAATAAAAAATTTACGTATAGCCAGGGGCACACTCCAACCCTCAGACATAATTTACAAACTAAGCATGTGTTTAGTGAGTCAGCCAGATCAGAGGCAGTAGAGATGACCAGGGATGTTCTCTTGATAAGTGTGTGAATTAGGCAATTTTCCTGACCTGCTATGCATTCATTGGGTGTCAGGGAAAATGTATGGAGTAAGATGTACATTATTTTCTTTAGGAATGTAGTGAAGTAAAAGTTGTCTGAAATTTAAACAGTAAAGTAAAGTACAGATGTAAAAATAACTACTTAAGTAGTACTTTAAAGTATTTTTACATCACTGCAAAAAACCGACACAAGCAACAGCAATGACTAGGGTCTGACTTCGATGATGGAGGAACTACCTCACTTCCTACATATGTCGGATCTTAATTTGACCCCTATTGCAACCATCGATGGCACTAGATTATCGCCAGCTGATGTTTCGTTAAACCATCAATACGTGCTAGCACAGCTGATCTCATTTGTAACCATTACTGGTCCCCTCATTACCGCTCCCTGAAACATGATGTCGTTGTTACCTTAGTCCTGCTTACAACCAAAGTCTTTCAAGATATGTTGGCCCTCTGATTGGTATTGTACTCGGGAACAACGTAGTCCTTTTTGAACAGACTACGGGTGAAGTATCTATTTGACAAGCATTCTGAACGATAGAAATAAAGCATTTCATTGTTTACCACAGAAACTCTACTGTGGCAATTTACCAGACACTTTGTATGAATGGAAACTAATGTTGGTGTAGCCTACTGTTATTATTTTATTAGTTTCCTATTTATGTTGTCCAACAGTGTCTGATATGGTCATTTCTTATCAATATCGGGGGTTAAATATCCCTGGACCGTCCATATTTGACTGTCCATTTTTGACTGTCCATATTTGACTGTCCATATTTGCCAGCAGACCTAACCGCTACACCACCCCAGGCCTCGATTGAACTACATTTTGACATTAGGATACACTTGGCACTTGTACGTCGTAGCCATAGTGGAGACCAATATTTACAACTACAGTTGTTGATCCATTTCTGACCATCTGAATGTTGCAGTGTTAGTGCCTAGGTCTATAGCGTTTGAGAGAAAATTATTTTGAAAGAAACCCCCCGATCCCAATCCCTTGACTGCCCCCGCATGGTCAGAAAGAGAACTGCTCTTTTTCAGAGAATCACAAGGCTCATTTTTGTTTTAATTTACTGAGCAGCAAGAAAATGTTTGCAAAAAAAAAGAGTGATGAAGTCAACATCCAACATCTGTACGTCACTACTATGATCCGCTTGAAAAAAATACAAAATACTAGCTAGGAAGAAGGAGATCACAGAGGTTATTTTAATAAGTGGCTACCACCACTGCAAAGGGTTTTTTGCCTACGAACTTTGCTTTTGAATCACAACGTTCTGGCATGTCTGCCTCGTGATTTGCTGGGAGAGTTGAAGAGAACCCACCGCTGAATTTTTTTTTCTTCTTCTCTCTTATCAAAGTTTCCAAAAGATTCTAGCCTGGAGGAAGGTGCCTTCAGGGCCCCAGATGTGGTGGTCCGGCCCTGGATTCGGGCCATTGGAAAATAAACAGACACAACACAAACATCAGAGTGCTACCTTTTAAGTTGGGGAATGTGAGGCCCTTTGTCTCAAAAGGAAAATGCCAAAGATTACTCAAAGCTGTCTGACGCTTCACAGAGAATTACTTTTGATCTCAACACATTCGCGTGTGGAAATCAACACAAAAGTGGCTGAAATCTCATAATGTAGGTCTACTGAGTCCCTGAGGCATAACTACTGACACCTGGAGTGAGGTAGAATGGGATGTGGGTTAACCAGGCCGAAATGTTCAGAAAGTGCCCTGATGATGTTAGGAAAAACCCAGCCTCAGCAGTTTGGTACAGTACATTACCTCTTGTTTTCAGAGCTGTTTTATACCCTTGTTGTTTCCACACTGCTTCCTGAAGCAGCAGGCCATGTTATAAAGCAAAAAGCACGTGCTCTCCTTTTGGATGTACAGGTTAATAGGAACTATATCAACACTGTGTAGGTCAGGAACACACACACACACACACACACTGTAAACACACACACACACTGTAAACACACACACACTGTAAACACACACACACACACACTGTAAACACACACACACACACACTGTAAACACACACACACACTGTACATACACACAGAGATGTGCACACACACACTGTACACACACACTGTAAACACACACACACACACACTGTACACACACACAAACATTATGTGCATTATGTCCATCACAACAAAGTGGCAGTTTCTGCTGAGCTTTCCTCTCATCAACATCCAAGCGGATGAAATGAAATACTCACCACATATCAGAGATACAGTTTCCGAGGAGGTGGACAGCCAGGGGAACATCGGTCCAGGGCACATAGGTCCAGGGTGTGTGAGAGAGGGAGAGAAAAAGACATGGTCAGACAATTCTAACTCATACACTGTAGCCTAGATATTTGGATATTACACTTACAATACAATGGTGTTATCCTGGGTACCAGTCTGTTTGTGTCATTATGCCACTCCTTGCTGTGCTAAACACGACTTGACATGAGACCTGGGACCCGAATACAATAACGTTGCACAGTATAATGTACAAGCCAGTACATTCTAGTACAATCTAGTACAATCCAGTACAATCTAGTACAATCCAGTACAATCTAGTACAATCCAGTACAATCCAGTACAATCTAGTACAATCCAGTATAATCTAGTACAATCCAGTACAATCTAGTACAATCCAGTACAATCTAGTACAATCTAGTACAATCCAGTACAATCTAGTACAAGCCAGTACAATATAGTACAATCCAGTACAATCTAGTACAATCTAGTACAATCTAGTACAATCCAGTACAATCTAGTACAATCCAGTACAATCTAGTACAATCCAGTACAATCCAGTACAATCTAGTACAATCCAGTACAATCTAGTACAATCTAGCACAATCATGTACAATCTAGTACAATCCCATACAATCTAGTACAATCCAGTACAATCTAGTACAATCCAGTACAATCTAGTACAATCTAGTACAATCCCATACAATCTAGTACAATCCTGTACAATCCAGTACAATCTAGTACAATGATCAGCCAAGCAGGAGTATATCACCATGTTTTTGATGATCAATATTTACTGTAATACTCTCTATCAACTGGAACATGGTCATCAACAAGAGTGCAGTGTGTCCATCTATACTGACCTAAAGAATCATCCTTAAAGAGTGCAGTGTGTCCATCTACACTGACCTAAAGAATCATCCTTAAAGAGTGCAGTGTGTCCATCTATACTGACCTAAAGAATCATCCTTAAAGAGTGCAGTGTATCCATCTATACTGACCTAAAGAATCATCCTTAAAGAGTGCAGTGTATCCATCTATACTGACCTAAAGAATCATCCTTAAAGAGTGCAGTGTATCCATCTATACTGACCTAAAGAATCATCCTTAAAGAGTGCAGTGTGTCCATCTATACTGACCTAAAGAATCATCCTTAAAGAGTGCAGTGTGTCCATCTATACTGACCTAAAGAATCATCCTTATAGAGTGCAGTGTATCCATCTATATAAAAGCATGCTGAAGCTAGCCAAGCATGCTTCCCCTATAAATACTTTATGTAACTTACTGGAATACCACGAGGGAGACGATACAAAGATCTTAAAACTGCCATGCGGAATTTATTTTCTCTTTTGAATTTATTATTCCCCTTCGTCATCGCTGTTGTAATCTAACCCGAATGGTGTCTTCAAATTAGACTGAATGGTATCTCCAAACGGAAGCCTGTTTCCTATCAAGGTAATAGGATGAAGCCCGTCATTAACTATCCAAATACTACACTGAGGGATTACATGGATTACAAGAAGAGAAGGAAGATCTGTGGTCTTAATGAGGAAGTCCTGCTCTGAACCACAGGAGTCAGTAGTCCTAACTCATTAGTGGAGCTAACTTCAAACTGACTCTTCAGGGTGCAGGAAAAGAGCTGCTCTGACTCTATAAATTCTTGAACTTGGCTATCGTCCCAAATAGCACCCTATTCTCTACATAATGCACTACTTTTGAACAGGGCCCCATAGGCTCTGGTCAAAAGTAGTGCACTATTTAGGGAATAGAGTTCAATTTAGGATGCAACCTTGTTCTTATGGGCCGCACAGAGCCCCAGTGCTCAATATTTAATGTACTCAGGAATGGAATATAATTCCTATTAAGTTAAGGACAGATGGCTTATGTTTCATGTCAGTGGGCAAATCTTCTTACTGTCTCTTCTCCTGTCTCAGCAGTTCCTTCCACACTTAGTTCTGTTTATTTCACTAAGGATGTTTACCAAATGGCACATTATTCCCTATATAGTGCACTAGGGCCCATGGGGCTCTGGTCAAAAGTAGTGCACTATGTAGGAAATTGGGTGCGATTTGGGACACAAACCTAAAAGTCCTCTCCAGCTGTTAATAATTGAAAATAGACCATGGTGTATGTGATGTTTCCATGAGGGTGTGAGAACAATGAGAGAGGGAGATCTCCTCTCTCTCTCTCTCTCTCTCTCTCTCTCTCTCTCTCTCTCTCTCTCTCTCTCTCTCTCAATTTCAATCTAAGGGCTATATTGGCATAGGAAACCTATGTTTACATTGCCAAAGTAAGTGAACTAGATAATAAACAAAAGTGAAATAAACAATAAACAATGAACAGTACATACAGTGTTGTAACGATGTGCAAACAGTTCAAGTACAAAAGGGAAAATAAATAAACATAAATATGGGTTGTATTTACAATGGTGTTTGTTCTTCACTGCTTGACCTTTTCTTGTGGCAACAGGTCACAAATCTTGCTGCTGTGATTGCACTTCACCCAATAGATATGGGAGTTTATAAAAATTGGATCTGTTTTCACATTCTTTGTGGGTCTACGTAATCTGAGGTAAATATGTGTCTCTAATATGGTCATTATGTCCATTTTAGAGACACATATTTCCCTCAGATTACAGAGACCCACAAAGAATTCGAAAAAACAAATCAAATTTTGCTAAACTCCCATAGAGGAAGTTGACATCACAAAACGGTGATGTTTTGGTTGTACTGGTACTGAGGCATCAATAGGATGCAGAAATCACGTGATCAGCTTCCAGATTGCTGTTAGTGATCTACTTAAGGTAGGACTAGGTACAATGATAAAGTATACGGAAGCTGACGTCTTGAGTGACTCTTTTCCTAATGAACTTTTATCTTGATTTTCAGGTCAGATGTGCGAGAAGGTTTTGTCTCTAGATGGTAAACAGCTGATTTTCAGAATTTACTTTTCATAGCACCCGAACACACAAAGGTCATCTGTTCTCAGTGACAACATGTTTGGGACAACTTCTCTCTAACTGTTACAAAAACATGCATGTGTAGGCCTGCCTAACATAATAGGGGGTATTCATGATTAGCCATGGTTATGTTACGAGCTTAAACAATTTGAGTGTATTACCTGTTTACAAGGAAATAGGCTACTATAATAACAGGATTGACAGGTATGACAGACAGGTAAGCAGGTGTTAATCATACTTTTTCAGTTCGTTGAGTAGACAATAAATTATGTGGCCTAAAACGAGGCAAACAAAAGCTCCCGAACCCACCTCCGAGTTCTCAGACGAGCGGAAGAGCCTCTGTCTGCCGAAATAGGAGAGTAGACGCTGGCTGAGGATAAGGGCGTGGATGAGAGTCGTAATTTCTCGGCACTGTCAGCCTACCCTACATTGGGCCACTGAAGTGCGTCCTCCCTCCCTTCCGCGTCCGCCGCAAGGGCAATACGCGAGTGGATCACCAACAAACAGTTTGCCGATGTCACCGACTGACGCGAGAGAGGCGGGGTGAGATGCTGGCATTCCCAGAAACAGACGGCCTTGGAACAGCGGCAACCAGCAACTGTATCTATGCAGCAGACAGCACAAATAATAGACCAATGAGTCTTAACGTTCCCTCACGCTGGCGGTGTGTAGATAAAATATAACAGGAACTTTAAACCAAGGCGGAGTAATAGCCTATACTTTTGGTCCATAGTAGACCTATCATAGATTCCATGCACACGACTGAAGCATCCTCAGTCAAATGCGCTTTATTAACATAGGCTACATCACACCTCCACTGTGCTGGTTATTTATCTCGCATGGCCCTCATTTATATGATATATAATAATAATAAGGTGACTGCTTATATTTGTCCTATCTCATACATGTACAAGTTTGTTTATAAGCATCTGTGAAATGGAAATGTGGTGTTTGTTTACCCCAACGCCCTCAGAGAGGGGCTCAGCCATTATCAACTGCAACCCCGAAGCAATTAGGCGTAAGTGCTTTGCTCAATGGTACAACGACAGTGTTCACCTTGTCGACTCGTGGATTCGAACAAGCGACTTTTCGGTTAGTGGCCCAACGTTCTAACCGCCGGGAACGCTGAACCGGATGACAGCTGTCACAACAATAGCATGAAAGCCAAAGGCGCGCGCGTTACCGTGCCAGTGGTGGCTAATCCACTTGAAATCTTCTTCACTCCGATTTATTTAGCTCCCATGCACTAGTCCACCTGACTACTTACCCTACCTAGCCTATACTCTCATCGGTAACTGACAATTCTAGAACAAACTATGACGGGAGGAAAGGAAAGAGGACCGACTCAGTGTCCGACTGACGTATGACAAAACAAACCCCATAAAAAGACAGTGAAATAGTCAGCACAGAGCACATGAAAACATAGCCCTCTAAAATGTGTTCCCCGAGATAACTAGTATATCATTTTGCTAAGTTCTATACCCACTGCACCACAGCATTGAATTACACGGTAAAATGGACTAACGTTGGCCAGACGTTAGTCCATACATTCACAAATGAGACAGTTCCAGAAATAGACGAAACGTGCCGTTGACAACGTTTTCGATATAATGGGTTTACCTGGGAGGATGACAGCGCGTTGTCTTCGATTCCTTCTTATTATATGTCTGTGTAATTTACTAATTTGTGCAGTAGGGGGCTTCTATTCATTTTGCCTTTCTCACCAACACAGCAGCATTCCTCCGTCAAACAAAACGTCACTGTGGAGTTGTGATTGTAGCGTACTGTCGGGGCTCGCGACATCCGGAAGATGGTGATTGGAGCAACGCGCGTCATCTCAGCCAGGTACTGTGACGTCGTATGGATAATGTTATGCACGAGCAACGGACTGGGATTAGTGACTGACAACAACCACTGATTGGGGTTATTTTTGTTGTTGTTTTTTGTTCAGTAGTAGAAATGTGCAATATTTGTTTTACCCAGAAGTGTTTTTGTGTGTAGCCAGCGCAGACCCTAAACTACAGCAGCGCTTGTTTATGCATCCAACTGACCATGTGCTGAAGTTGCTACACTGACATCAGAGGTCAAATCAAACTTTATTTGTCACATGCGCCGAATAATAACAAGTGTCGACCTTACCGTGAAATGTTTACAAGTCCTTAACCAACAGTGCAGTTCAAGAAGAGTTAAGAAAATATTTACCAAAGAAACTAAAGTAAAAAATAATAAAAAGTAACACAATAACATAACAATAACGAGGCTATATACAGGGGGTACCGGTACCGAGTCAATGTGCGGGGGTACAGGTTAGAGGTAATTTGTACATGTAGGTAGGGGTGAAGTGACTATGCATAGATAATAAGCAGCAAGTAGCAGCAGTGTACAAAACAAATGGGGTGGGGGGGTCAATGTAATAGTCTGGTGACCATTTGATTAATTGTTCAGCAGTTTTATGGCTTGAGGGTAGAAGCTGTTAAGGAGCCTTTTGGTCCTAGACTTAGCGCTCTGGTACTGCTTGCCGTGCGGTAGCAGGTGAGATGTACTTTGGGGGTAAAGGTCAAGGGTTGGCAGGAGATCTTGACCTCTAGGCTGAATAAATATTAATTTATACATTTACATTTTATCAGACACTCTTATCCAGAGCAACTTATAGGTTAAGTGCCTTTGCTCAAGGGCACATCTACACATTTGTTCACCTATTCGGCTCAGGGATTCAAGCCAGCGACCTTTCGCTTACTTGCCCAATCCTCTTTTTTTTTTTTTATTTTTTTATTTATTTTTTTTATCCCCTTTTCTCCCCAATTTTTCGTGGTATCCAATCGCTAGTAATTACTATCTTGTCTCATCGCTACAACTCCCGTACGGGCTCGGGAGAGACGAAGGTCGAAAGTCATGCGTCCTCCGAAGCACAACCCAACCTAGCCGCACTGCTTCTTAACACAGCGCGCCTCCAACCCGGAAGCCAGCCGCACCAATGTGTCGGAGGAAACACCGTGCACCCGCCCCCTCGGTTAGCGCGCACTGCGCCCGGCCCGCCACAGGAGTCGCTGGAGCGCGATGAGACAAGGATATCCCTACCGGCCAAACCCTCCCTAACCCGGACGACGCTAAGCCAATTGTGCGTCGCCCCACGGACCTCCCGGTCGCGGCCGGCTGCGACAGAGCCTGGGCGCGAACCCAGACTCTGGTGGCGCAGCATAGCACTGCGATGCAGTGCTCTAGACCACTGCGCCACCCGGGAGGCCCTTTGCCCAATCCTCTTAACCAGTCTGCCATATTCATGGTAATCAATAATATTCCAGAGTCACCCAATTAAAATATCGCTTACACTTTATCACATTGTCTTTGAATGTAGGATAGGAAAGTAGACTATGCATTTTACCGACTGTTGTTTTTTAAATTATAGACTATGCTCAGATGGACCTCAGATGTGATAACAATTTTAACATAATCTACATTGAACATTCTCAGTGTTGTGCTTCACCTGGTGATAACCTTTCTAAATAGAAAACCTGTGCAGGTGGATTTGGCTTTCAGGTGAGAGGTCAGTGAAAATCTGTGGAGGTGGATTGGGCTTTCAGGTGAGAGGTCAGTGAAAATCTGTGGAGGTGGATTGGGCTTTCAGGTGAAAGGTCAGTGAAAATCTGTGGAGGTGGATTGGGCTTTGAGGTGAGAGGTCAGTGAGCGGTCAGGTCCTCTCATTGGAGCACATTGGCAGAGGAAACCAAACATGACAGACTTCCTAAATGCATAGTTTGTGTTGACTCTGTGTGTGCTGGTCAGTCATTCAACAGCCTGCTCTTCCTCTTGGCCGCTGGTGGAATTCACTCGGCATTTACTGTGAACAGAGATATATATTTTTTAAATAAATTTAAGCTCAGTCTTTTAGCTTATTTTTTTTTTTGGGGGGGGGGGGGGTTTCGTTCCAGTTTTCAAGCTCTGTCCTCTTTTGCTATGCTTTTTGCAGGTTGCCATGACATATTTGGGGATTAATTTGAGAACGCCCACACATCCGCCTACGGGGATGGATACGCTCTCTGTCGTATTGCTAAAGAGGATCTCTTTATAAATCTACGTAGCAATTTACAGCTAAATAATAATTCCATTCACAACTATCCCTGTTCTAATACTCACCCACAGATAACTGCTCATAGGCTGAATACCAAAATGGTACACTATCCCCATATATAGTGCACTACCTTTGACCAGAGCCCTATTCCCTATACAGTATAGTGCACTACTTTTGACCAGAGCCCTATTCCCTATACAGTATAGTGCACTACTTTTGACCAGAGCCCTATTCCCTATACAGTATAGTGCACTACTTTTGACCAGAGCCCTATTCCCTATACAGTATAGTGCACTACTTTTGACCAGAGCCCTATTCCCTATATAGTGCACTACTTTTGATTAAAGCCCTATTAGCCCTGGTCAAAAGTAGTGCACTATATAGGGTATAGGGTGCCATTTGGGACATATTTCATCATATTGAAATCAAAGTGTATGCCACCTACCTACAATACAGCAGCACCAGCTCCATTAATACAAACAGAAACAGTAGCTACATTGTCCTTCCTACACAGCAGCACCAGCTACTATAAATACATTTCATTACAAAACAAATATGGGCTCCAGTTCAGCTCATAATACTATCATATTACTATTACTATAATTTCAGAATGGTGAACTGATCTCATATTAAACGGGAGAATGCACATGAGTTGAAGAGAGTAATTGCTTTGTGCTCAGTTACCTAATTCCCCATACCTTCTATTTCTGCCAGGGTGGATTCTGAGGTGCAGGTACACGTAAGGCACGCTCTGTGTGTGTGTGTGTGTGTGTGTGTGTGTGTGTGTGTGTGAGTGGTGTGTGTGTGTGTGTGTGTGTGTGTGTGTGTGTGTGTGTGTGTGTGTGTGTGTGTGTGTGTGTGTGTGTGTGTGTGTGTGTGTGTGTGTGTGTGTGTGTGTGTGTGTGTGTGTGTGTGTGTGTGTGTGTGCTTGCATGTGTGATCCCCTTGTGTGTGTGTGTGTGTGTGTGTGTGTGTGTGTGTTTTGGTGAAATGGCACATGTACGCAGAAAAGATATGAAATATTTAAAGCAAACACCCAAAACATCATTCCTTCCAATGAACACTAGTTCCTGGTTCCTACTCCTTGACATCCCGTTTTCTGCAAACGCTGCAGTCGACTGTGGACCGCGTCACTCAGCCGCGTCCATAACATCATACGCAGGTACTTAGACGCTGACTATGCATGTGGGACCCCCCCCCCCCTAAGTGGTAATCTGCCATTTGGGACACAACCAGTTCTTGAGTTACGTAGATACAGCTACTCTGCAGATCAGCTCGCTCCCCAGAGCTGTCTGTCTGTCTGTCTGTCTGTCTGTCTGTCTGTCTGTCTGTCTGATTAGAGGGGATGTGCAGCAGTAGGCGACTCCATGGTTCACTTCCTAAACACGGCCATTTGCGCCTACTAGCAGCTTAATAAGCTCTTTTTAATGTGCTGTTTAATGATTAACCTCATAGACAAGTTACATTCCTGTCTTGACACATCAGGGTGGGGTACATCAAATCCCCCCCATACACACATATTGATGGATTCTAACCATTACGTGCCACTGGTTCGAGAGACAGAACTTTTCTTTCTTGACCATTTCTCAGATTTACATGTCAGTCATTTAGCAGACACTCATATCCTTACAGGAGCAATTAGGGTTAAGTGCCTGGCGTAAGGGAACGTCGTCAGATTGTTCACCTAGTTGGCTGAGGGATAGAAAGCAGCAACCTTCCGGTTACTGGTCCAACGCTCTGAACTGCTAGGCTGCCTGCTGCCACCATGCTGTCCTAGCAGTAGATGACTGCTACTGTATCCTTCCATTAGAACGTTCCATGTTCCATCTCATTCCATTAGAACGTTCCATGTCCCATCTCATTCCATTAGAACGTTCCATGTTCCATCTCATTCCATTAGAACGTTCCATGTCCCATCTCATTCCATTAGAACATGGGTGTCAAACTCTGGCCCGCGGGCCAAATTTGGCCCGCGGGGTAATTATATTTGGCCCGCGAGACAATACCAAATTACTACTAGCGCATTCACCGCTAATACTACGAATCCCATAATGCTCTGCTGTTGTTTTCGCGCGCCAATCAGGACAGGACCCAGAAACGCCCTCTCTAGTCATAGCAACATAGACGCTACAACTGTCAGCGCGCTATCCCTTCCCAAAAATGGCGAAAAGAAAGGCAGAAAACAGGAGCTTTCTGGACAAGTGGGAGGCAGAATGTCTGTTTACATATGTAAAAGACAAACCTGTTTGTCTTGTTTGTGGAGTCAACGTGGCTATAAGTAAGGAGTACAACGACACTATGAAACGAAACACCATGACAAATACAAGGACCTGGACATGACTCAAAGGAGCCAGAAAGTAGAGGAGATGAAAAGAAGTTTGGTTTCACAACAGAATATGTTCAAAAAAGCCACATCACAAAGTGAGGCTGCTGTAAAGGCTAGTTATATAGTGGCAGCAGAGATCGCAAAATCAGCCCGGCCCTTTAATGAGGGAGAGTTCGTGAAAAAGATTAGATCAGTGTGCAATAATTAACGTTTTCTTTGTGCACTTTTTCTTGCTACAAGGCATGGGCTTGAATGGTTGATTGATTTATTATCATTTTATTTGTAAAATTATTAGCCAGTGGAAAAAGTTTAAAAAAAGTTTATTTTGGTATTTAAATCAGAAGGCTGCAAATAGAAAAGAGGCATACGATTTTTATTTAAATTTTATTTATTTAATAAATTAATGCCATTGATGTGTTTTTTCATTTGAAATTCGATTTTGCATGTCTCCACTATTAAATTATATATTGTATGGTAGTAAGCGATGCTTGTTCCATATTCAATGTTAAAGCAAAACTTGTTTGGGTCCATATTAAAAGGTTAATTTGTTCAATGTTGGCCCGCGACTTTGTTCAGGTTTTACATTTTGGCCCACTGGGTATTTGAGTTTGACACCCCTGCATTAGAACGTTCCATCTCATTCCATTAGAATTATACAGCAGACAGGGAAATGATGACTGCCTGTACTGGCCACACCCTCCTCTAGACTAGACCTTCTATTTTAAGAAATGCCTCGATTTCTATGCAGTCTTTAACATTCATATTTCAGAAACAATTAGTCTCACTGTGTATGTCAGACAAAGGATGAAAAGTAGTTTATGTATAAAAAATATATAATTTATTTAATTAGAAATAGACAAAAGTGCAACAATAGGAACTCACTTGTATCTTGGCCAGGTGGTTACAGTGAAAAACAAGTATGATACAAATACAACAACAACTTACAACCTGCTGTTATTACTTAAACAACAGCAACCAGGTACATAAATTATAGTACTAAACTGTACACAGTCTTACAGTATTTACACAAGGTGTATTCGTCAATGCAGAATTCATTTATTTCCTTTGTTCTTTCTTCTCTTTTTTTAAATAAACAGTAAACAATATTATTTACATTCTTCAGCCAAGCCACTTTTTGTTTTTAGTGTTTTTGGACTCGTGTTTTTTTTCTTTGGATTTTAGTCATTTTAATGTCTCTTTTAAACTATGATGTGAACGTGAATTCACGGTCAGACAAAGCAGTTTTTAGGGACCCAAACTCTTACGTTGGACTAAACTGAAAATATATCAGTGGTCAGCAACTAATGAAGTGACTAAATAATGAGAGATATAGGTAACGTCCCCGTCGAAGTTAAAAGACTCAATCATAAATATTTCCAATAATTTTGTGTCAGTTGTATATAAGTATATATATATATAAATATATATTCACTCAATAATATGCAGATCAGTCGAGGCACATACTAGTAGTATAATATATTCAAACTATTTCTGTATTGTTAATCTTTAACGTATGAATATTTTTTTATTTTTTTTAAATGTCATATTCTAACATTTTATGTCAAAATGTGACATTTGGTTGAGTAAGTACCTACTGCTCATCTGTACACTACCATGTCATGCTCCTATAACCCTTTAGCAGTGAATATAACTATATACCTTCCTAAGTGATGTGCTACGTCTCTCTACCATTGATTCCTCAGTGCGTCAGATCCACCCTATAGTATCTCTGTAGACATACAGGCAGACGAGTCAAAGAGCCAGGTGACTTTAGAGCTGCGCGTTAAAAACCCAAACAAAACAACAATAAAAAAAAAAGTAGCAAAAGAAAAACCTAAAGAGTCAATCTCATGCTTGAACTCACATACTTGTTTTCAGTCTCACTACTAGGTAGACATGTCTATGGGTAGTAAGGTAGAGACAAGGGTCCAGGAATTCAAAAAGCTGCCTATGTGTGTGTGAGAGCGATGTGAAGTAGTTTTATCAGTGTGTGTATGTGTGTGTGTGTATATGGGCTGATGTGTTTATGTGCTTGTCAGTTTGATTGGCAGCCATGATGTTTACATATCGTTGTCATAGTCCCCAATCATTCTGCGTGTGTGCGAGGCCAGGAAGATGTCATTGTCTCGTGGACAGTCGTGGTGACAGGAGCACGTCTTGATGAACATCATCTTGCGTCTGAAAGTGTCTCCCTCGGGACAGTGGAACTCCACCTCGGCGGTGACGGTGGTGTGAGGGGTGCAGCAGCGCCCGTCCGTACACACACCACAGAACTTGGGCTTGTAGATCCTGCTGCTGCTGCAGCCTGACAGCTGGAAACGCATGCCGCGCAGGGACTTGGGGGTCCGTACACACTTCTTCCCCCTCTGTGGAAGCAAGAAGAATGGCGGTTAGTTTAGGATGGGAATAACAACTTGCTACATTGTCTATCATGCTTAGGGCAGCTTGGGTTTAACCTTTAGTAAACGATAAGGAGCCAAAGACATTCTATGCTCCTGAATTGCATGGCTTCTTGTTTACATTTGTGATGAAAATACAGCATTCACTTATTAAATGTGCTGAGAAATGCCATGTGATATCATCTTATGTCATGCTTATATAATAGGCTATATAATACACTATATATTACATTCCTCTATATGTTGTTATACTATATAATACACTATATAATACATTTCTCTATATGTTGTTATACTATATAATACACTATATAATATGTTTCTCTATATGTTGTTATACTATATAATACATTCCTCTATATGTTGTTATACTATATAATACACTATATAATACATTCCTCTATATGTTGTTATACTATATAATACGTTTCTCTATATGTTGTTATACTATATAATACACTATATAATATATTCCTCTATATGTTGTTATACTATATAATACATTCCTCTATATGTTGTTATACTATATAATACACTATATAATACATTCCTCTATATGTTGTTATACTATATAATATATGCCTCTATATGTTGTTATACTATATAATACGTTCCTCTATATGTTGTTATACTATATAATACACTATATAATATATTCCTCTATATGTTGTTATACTATATAATACATTCCTCTATATGTTGTTATACTATATAATACACTATATAATACATTCCTCTATATGTTGTTATACTATATAATATATGCCTCTATATGTTGTTATACTATATAATACACTATATAATACATTCCTCTATATGTTGTTATACTATATAATACGTTCCTTTATATGTTGTTATACTATATAATACGTTCCTCTATATGTTGTTATACTATATAATACATTCCTCTATATGTTGTTATACTATATAATACACTATATAATACATTCCTCTATATGTTGTTATACTATATAATATATGCCTCTATATGTTGTTATACTATATAATACACTATATAATACATTCCTCTATATGTTGTTATACTATATAATACGTTCCTTTATATGTTGTTATACTATATAATACGTTCCTCTATATGTTGTTATACTATATAATACATTCCTCTATATGTTGTTATACTATATAATACATTCCTCTATATGTTGTTATACTATATAATACACTATATAATACGTTTCTCTATATGTTGTTATACTATATAATACACTATATAATGTTTCTCTATATGTTGTTATACTATATAATACGTTCCTCTATATGTTGTTATACTATATAATATGTTCCTCTATATGTTGTTATACTATATAATACACTATATAATATATGCCTCTATATGTTGTTATACTATATAATACACTATATAATACATTCCTCTATATGTTGTTAAACTATATAATATGTCCCTCTATATGTTGTTATACTATATAATACACTATATAATACATTCCTCGATATGTTGTTGTACAATATAATACACTATATAATACAATCCTCTATATGTTGTTATACTATATAATACAATCCTCTATATGTTGTTATACTATATAATATATTCCTCTATATGTTGTTATACTATATAATATGTTCCTCTATATGTTGTTATACTATATAATACATTCCTCTATATGTTGTTATACTATATAATACATTCCTCTATATGTTGTTATACTATATAATACACTATATAATACAATCCTCTATATGTTGTTATACTATATAATACATTCCTCAATATGTTGTTAAACTATATAATAAATTCCTCTATATGTTGTTATACTATATAATACATTCCTCTATATGTTGTTATACTATATAATATATGCCTCTATATGTTGTTATACTATATAATACGTTCCTCTATATGTTGTTATACTATATAATACATTCCTCTATATGTTGTTATACTATATAATACATTCCTCTATATGTTGTTATACTATATAATATATGCCTCTATATGTTGTTATACTATATAATACGTTCCTCTATATGTTGTTATACTATATAATACATTCCTCTATATGTTGTTATACTATATAATACATTCCTCTATATGTTGTTATACTATATAATATATGCCTCTATATGTTGTTATACTATATAATACGTTCCTCTATATGTTGTTATACTATATAATACATTCCTCTATATGTTGTTATACTATATAATACGTTCCTCTATATGTTGTTATACTATATAATATATGCCTCTATATGTTGTTATACTATATAATACATTCCTCTATATGTTGTTATACTATATAATACACTATATAATACATTCCTCTATATGTTGTTATACTATATAATATATGCCTCTATATGTTGTTATACTATATAATACGTTCCTCTATATGTTGTTATACTATATAATATATGCCTCTATATGTTGTTATACTATATAATACACTATATAATACATTCCTCTATATGTTGTTATACTATATAATACGTTCCTTTATATGTTGTTATACTATATAATACGTTCCTCTATATGTTGTTATACTATATAATACATTCCTCTATATGTTGTTATACTATATAATACATTCCTCTATATGTTGTTATACTATATAATACACTATATAATACGTTTCTCTATATGTTGTTATACTATATAATACACTATATAATGTTTCTCTATATGTTGTTATACTATATAATACACTATATAATACGTTTCTCTATATGTTGTTATACTATATAATACACTATATAATGTTCCTCTATATGTTGTTATACTATATAATACACTATATAATATATGCCTCTATATGTTGTTATACTATATAATACACTATATAATACATTCCTCTATATGTTGTTAAACTATATAATATGTCCCTCTATATGTTGTTATACTATATAATACACTATATAATACATTCCTCGATATGTTGTTGTACAATATAATACACTATATAATACCATCCTCTATATGTTGTTATACTATATAATACGTTCCTCTATATGTTGTTATACTATATAATATATGCCTCTATATGTTGTTATACTATATAATACACTATATAATACATTCCTCTATATGTTGTTAAACTATATAATATGTCCCTCTATATGTTGTTATACTATATAATATATTCCTCTATATGTTGTTATACTATATAATATATTCCTCTATATGTTGTTATACTATATAATATATTCCTCTATATGTTGTTATACTATATAATATGTTCCTCTATATGTTGTTATACTATATAATACAATCCTCTATATGTTGTTATACTATATAATATATTCCTCTATATGTTGTTATACTATATAATATGTTCCTCTATATGTTGTTATACTATATAATACATTCCTCTATATGTTGTTATACTATATAATACATTCCTCTATATGTTGTTATACTATATAATACACTATATAATACAATCCTCTATATGTTGTTATACTATATAATACATTCCTCAATATGTTGTTAAACTATATAATAAATTCCTCTATATGTTGTTATACTATATAATACATTCCTCTATATGTTGTTATACTATATAATATATGCCTCTATATGTTGTTATACTATATAATACGTTCCTCTATATGTTGTTATACTATATAATACATTCCTCTATATGTTGTTATACTATATAATACATTCCTCTATATGTTGTTATACTATATAATATATGCCTCTATATGTTGTTATACTATATAATACGTTCCTCTATATGTTGTTATACTATATAATACATTCCTCTATATGTTGTTATACTATATAATACATTCCTCTATATGTTGTTATACTATATAATATATGCCTCTATATGTTGTTATACTATATAATACGTTCCTCTATATGTTGTTATACTATATAATACATTCCTCTATATGTTGTTATACTATATAATACGTTCCTCTATATGTTGTTATACTATATAATATATGCCTCTATATGTTGTTATACTATATAATACATTCCTCTATATGTTGTTATACTATATAATACACTATATAATACATTCCTCTATATGTTGTTATACTATATAATATATGCCTCTATATGTTGTTATACTATATAATACGTTCCTCTATATGTTGTTATACTATATAATATATGCCTCTATATGTTGTTATACTATATAATACACTATATAATACATTCCTCTATATGTTGTTATACTATATAATACGTTCCTTTATATGTTGTTATACTATATAATACGTTCCTCTATATGTTGTTATACTATATAATACATTCCTCTATATGTTGTTATACTATATAATACATTCCTCTATATGTTGTTATACTATATAATACACTATATAATACGTTTCTCTATATGTTGTTATACTATATAATACACTATATAATGTTTCTCTATATGTTGTTATACTATATAATACACTGTATAATACGTTTCTCTATATGTTGTTATACTATATAATACACTATATAATGTTCCTCTATATGTTGTTATACTATATAATACACTATATAATATATGCCTCTATATGTTGTTATACTATATAATACACTATATAATACATTCCTCTATATGTTGTTAAACTATATAATATGTCCCTCTATATGTTGTTATACTATATAATACACTATATAATACATTCCTCGATATGTTGTTGTACAATATAATACACTATATAATACCATCCTCTATATGTTGTTATACTATATAATATATTCCTCTATATGTTGTTATACTATATAATATATTCCTCTATATGTTGTTATACTATATAATATATTCCTCTATATGTTGTTATACTATATAATATGTTCCTCTATATGTTGTTATACTATATAATACATTCCTCTATATGTTGTTATACTATATAATACATTCCTCTATATGTTGTTATACTATATAATACACTATATAATACAATCCTCTATATGTTGTTATACTATATAATACATTCCTCAATATGTTGTTAAACTATATAATAAATTCCTCTATATGTTGTTATACTATATAATACATTCCTCTATATGTTGTTATACTATATAATACATTCCTCTATATGTTGTTATACTATATAATACATTCCTCTATATGTTGTTATACTATATAATATATGCCTCTATATGTTGTTATACTATATAATACGTTCCTCTATATGTTGTTAAACTATATAATAAATTCCTCTATATGTTGTTATACTATATAATACATTCCTCTATATGTTGTTAAACTATATAATAAATTCCTCTATATGTTGTTATACTATATAATACATTCCTCTATATGTTGTTAAACTATATAATAAATTCCTCTATATGTTGTTATACTATATAATACGTTCCTCTATATGTTGTTAAACTATATAATAAATTCCTCTATATGTTGTTATACTATATAATACGTTCCTCTATATGTTCTTAAACTATATAATAAATTCCTCTATATGTTGTTATACTATATAATACATTCCTCTATATGTTGTTAAACTATATAATAAATTCCTCTATATGTTGTTATACTATATAATAAATTCCTCTATATGTTGTTATACTATATAATACATTCCTCTATATGTTGTTATACTATATAATACATTCCTCTATATGTTGTTATACTATATAATACATTCCTCTATATGTTGTTATACTATATAATACATTCCTCTATATGTTGTTATACTATATAATATATGCCTCTATATGTTGTTATACTATATAATATGTTCCTCTATATGTTGTTATACTATATAATACACTATATAATACATTCCTCTATATGTTGTTATACCATATAATACACTATATAATATGTTTCTCTATATGTTGTTATACTATATAATACATTCCTCTATATGTTGTTATACTATATAATACATTCCTCTATATGTTGTTATACTATATAATACACTATATAATATGTTTCTCTATATGTTGTTATACTATATAATACATTCCTCTATATGTTGTTATACTATATAATACATTCCTCTATATGTTGTTATACTATATAATACACTATATAATATGTTCCTCTATATGTTGTTATACTATATAATACACTATATAATACATTCCTCTATATGTTGTTATACTATATAATACATTCCTCTATATGTTGTTATACTATATAATACACTATATAATATGTTCCTCTATATGTTGTTATACTATATAATACACTATATAATATGTTCCTCTATATGTTGTTATACTATATAATACACTATATAATGCGTTTCTCTATATGTTGTTATACCATATAATACACTATATAATATGTTTCTCTATATGTTGTTATACTATATAATACATTCCTCTATATGTTGTTATACTATATAATACACTATATAATATGTTTCTCTATATGTTGTTATACTATATAATACATTCCTCTATATGTTGTTATACTATATAATACATTCCTCTATATGTTGTTATACTATATAATACACTATATAATATGTTCCTCTATATGTTGTTATACTATATAATACACTATATAATACATTCCTCTATATGTTGTTATACTATATAATACATTCCTCTATATGTTGTTATACTATATAATACACTATATAATATGTTCCTCTATATGTTGTTATACTATATAATACACTATATAATATGTTCCTCTATATGTTGTTATACTATATAATACACTATATAATACATTCCTCTATATGTTGTTATACTATATAATATATGCCTCTATATGTTGTTATAATATATAATACATTCCTCTATATGTTGTTATACTATATAATACATTCCTCTATATGTTGTTATACTATATAATACATACCTCTATATGTTGTTATAATATATAATACGTTCCTCTATATGTTGTTATACTATATAATACACTATATAATATGTTCCTCTATATGTTGTTATACTATATAATACACTATATAATATGTTTCTCTATATGTTGTTATACTATATAATACACTATATAATATATGCCTCTATATGTTGTTATACTATATAATACATTCCTCTATATGTTGTTATACTATATAATACACTATATAATATGTTCCTCTATATGTTGTTATACTATATAATACATACCTCTATATGTTGTTATAATATATAATACGTTCCTCTATATGTTGTTACACTATATAATAAGTTTCTCTATATGTTGTTATACTATATAATACATTCCTCTATATGTTGTTATACTATATAATACACTATATAATATGTTTCTCTATATGTTGTTACACTATATAATACACTATATAATATGTTCCTCTATATGTTGTTATACTATATAATACAATCCTCTATATGTTGTTATACTATATAATATATGCCTCTATATGTTGTTATACTATATAATATATGCCTCTATACTGTATGTTGTTATACTATATAATACATTCCTCTATATGTTGTTATACTATATAATACATTCCTCTATATGTTGTTATACTATATAATACACTATATAATATGTTCCTCTATATGTTGTTATACTATATAATACATTCCTCTATATGTTGTTATACTATATAATATATTCCTCTATATGTTGTTATACTATATAATACACTATATAATGTTTCTCTATATGTTGTTATACTATATAATACGTTCCTCTATATGTTGTTATACTATATAATACACTATATAATATATGCCTCTATATGTTGTTATACTATATAATATGTTCCTCTATATGTTGTTATACTATATAATACACTATATAATATATGCCTCTATATGTTGTTATACTATATAATACACTATATAATACATTCCTCTATATGTTGTTAAACTATATAATATGTCCCTCTATATGTTGTTATACTATATAATACACTATATAATACATTCCTCGATATGTTGTTGTACAATATAATACACTATATAATACAATCCTCTATATGTTGTTATACTATATAATATATTCCTCTATATGTTGTTATACTATATAATATATTCCTCTATATGTTGTTATACTATATAATATGTTCCTCTATATGTTGTTATACTATATAATACAATCCTCTATATGTTGTTATACTATATAATATATTCCTCTATATGTTGTTATACTATATAATATGTTCCTCTATATGTTGTTATACTATATAATACATTCCTCTATATGTTGTTATACTATATAATACATTCCTCTATATGTTGTTATACTATATAATACACTATATAATACAATCCTCTATATGTTGTTATACTATATAATACATTCCTCAATATGTTGTTAAACTATATAATACATTCCTCAATATGTTGTTAAACTATATAATATGTTCCTCTATATGTTGTTATACTATATAATACATTCCTCTATATGTTGTTAAACTATATAATAAATTCCTCTATATGTTGTTATACTATATAATACATTCCTCTATATGTTGTTAAACTATATAATAAATTCCTCTATATGTTGTTAAACTATATAATAAATTCCTCTATATGTTGTTATACTATATAATAAATTCCTCTATATGTTGTTATACTATATAATACATTCCTCTATATGTTGTTAAACTATATAATAAATTCCTCTATATGTTGTTAAACTATATAATAAATTCCTCTATATGTTGTTATACTATATAATACGTTCCTCTATATGTTGTTAAACTATATAATAAATTCCTCTATATGTTGTTATACTATATAATACATTCCTCTATATGTTGTTATACTATATAATACGTTCCTCTATATGTTGTTAAACTATATAATAAATTCCTCTATATGTTGTTATACTATATAATACATTCCTCTATATGTTGTTATACTATATAATAAATTCCTCTATATGTTGTTATACTATATAATACGTTCCTCTATATGTTGTTAAACTATATAATAAATTCCTCTATATGTTGTTATACTATATAATACATTCCTCAATATGTTGTTATACTATATAATACATTCCTCTATATGTTGTTATACTATATAATACGTTCCTCTATATGTTGTTAAACTATATAATAAATTCCTCTATATGTTGTTATACTATATAATACATTCCTCAATATGTTGTTATACTATATAATACATTCCTCTATATGTTGTTATACTATATAATACATTCCTCAATATGTTGTTAAACTATATAATAAATTCCTCTATATGTTGTTATACTATATAATACATTCCTCTATATGTTGTTATACTATATAATACATTCCTCTATATGTTGTTATACTATATAATACATTCCTCTATATGTTGTTATACTATATAATACATTCCTCTATATGTTGTTATACTATATAATATATGCCTCTATATGTTGTTATACTATATAATATGTTCCTCTATATGTTGTTATACTATATAATACACTATATAATACATTCCTCTATATGTTGTTATACCATATAATACACTATATAATATGTTTCTCTATATGTTGTTATACTATATAATACATTCCTCTATATGTTGTTATACTATATAATACATTCCTCTATATGTTGTTATACTATATAATACACTATATAATATGTTTCTCTATATGTTGTTATACTATATAATACATTCCTCTATATGTTGTTATACTATATAATACATTCCTCTATATGTTGTTATACTATATAATACACTATATAATATGTTCCTCTATATGTTGTTATACTATATAATACACTATATAATATGTTCCTCTATATGTTGTTATACTATATAATACACTATATAATGCGTTTCTCTATATGTTGTTATACCATATAATACACTATATAATATGTTTCTCTATATGTTGTTATACTATATAATACATTCCTCTATATGTTGTTATACTATATAATACATTCCTCTATATGTTGTTATACTATATAATACACTATATAATATGTTTCTCTATATGTTGTTATACTATATAATACATTCCTCTATATGTTGTTATACTATATAATACATTCCTCTATATGTTGTTATACTATATAATACACTATATAATATGTTCCTCTATATGTTGTTATACTATATAATACACTATATAATACATTCCTCTATATGTTGTTATACTATATAATACATTCCTCTATATGTTGTTATACTATATAATACACTATATAATATGTTCCTCTATATGTTGTTATACTATATAATACACTATATAATATGTTCCTCTATATGTTGTTATACTATATAATACACTATATAATGCGTTTCTCTATATGTTGTTATACCATATAATACACTATATAATATGTTTCTCTATATGTTGTTATACTATATAATACATTCCTCTATATGTTGTTATACTATATAATACACTATATAATATGTTTCTCTATATGTTGTTATACTATATAATACATTCCTCTATATGTTGTTATACTATATAATACATTCCTCTATATGTTGTTATACTATATAATACACTATATAATATGTTCCTCTATATGTTGTTATACTATATAATACACTATATAATACATTCCTCTATATGTTGTTATACTATATAATACATTCCTCTATATGTTGTTATACTATATAATACACTATATAATATGTTCCTCTATATGTTGTTATACTATATAATACACTATATAATATGTTCCTCTATATGTTGTTATACTATATAATACACTATATAATACATTCCTCTATATGTTGTTATACTATATAATATATGCCTCTATATGTTGTTATAATATATAATACATTCCTCTATATGTTGTTATACTATATAATACATTCCTCTATATGTTGTTATACTATATAATACATACCTCTATATGTTGTTATAATATATAATACGTTCCTCTATATGTTGTTATACTATATAATACACTATATAATATGTTCCTCTATATGTTGTTATACTATATAATACACTATATAATATGTTTCTCTATATGTTGTTATACTATATAATACACTATATAATATATGCCTCTATATGTTGTTATACTATATAATACATTCCTCTATATGTTGTTATACTATATAATACACTATATAATATGTTCCTCTATATGTTGTTATACTATATAATACATACCTCTATATGTTGTTATAATATATAATACGTTCCTCTATATGTTGTTACACTATATAATAAGTTTCTCTATATGTTGTTATACTATATAATACATTCCTCTATATGTTGTTATACTATATAATACACTATATAATATGTTTCTCTATATGTTGTTACACTATATAATACACTATATAATACGTTCCTCTATATGTTGTTATGCTATATAATACATACCTCTATATGTTGTTATACTATATAATACACTATATAATATGTTCCTCTATATGTTGTTATACTATATAATACAATCCTCTATATGTTGTTATACTATATAATATATGCCTCTATATGTTGTTATACTATATAATATATGCCTCTATACTGTATGTTGTTATACTATATAATACATTCCTCTATATGTTGTTATACTATATAATACATTCCTCTATATGTTGTTATACTATATAATACACTATATAATATGTTCCTCTATATGTTGTTATACTATATAATACATTCCTCTATATGTTGTTATACTATATAATATATTCCTCTATATGTTGTTATACTATATAATACACTATATAATGTTTCTCTATATGTTGTTATACTATATAATACGTTCCTCTATATGTTGTTATACTATATAATACACTATATAATATATGCCTCTATATGTTGTTATACTATATAATATGTTCCTCTATATGTTGTTATACTATATAATACACTATATAATATATGCCTCTATATGTTGTTATACTATATAATACACTATATAATACATTCCTCTATATGTTGTTAAACTATATAATATGTCCCTCTATATGTTGTTATACTATATAATACACTATATAATACATTCCTCGATATGTTGTTGTACAATATAATACACTATATAATACAATCCTCTATATGTTGTTATACTATATAATATATCCCTCTATATGTTGTTATACTATATAATATATTCCTCTATATGTTGTTATACTATATAATATGTTCCTCTATATGTTGTTATACTATATAATACATTCCTCTATATGTTGTTATACTATATAATACATTCCTCTATATGTTGTTATACTATATAATACACTATATAATACAATCCTCTATATGTTGTTATACTATATAATACATTCCTCAATATGTTGTTAAACTATATAATACATTCCTCAATATGTTGTTAAACTATATAATAAATTCCTCTATATGTTGTTATACTATATAATACATTCCTCTATATGTTGTTAAACTATATAATAAATTCCTCTATATGTTGTTATACTATATAATACATTCCTCTATATGTTGTTAAACTATATAATAAATTCCTCTATATGTTGTTAAACTATATAATAAATTCCTCTATATGTTGTTATACTATATAATAAATTCCTCTATATGTTGTTATACTATATAATACATTCCTCTATATGTTGTTAAACTATATAATAAATTCCTCTATATGTTGTTAAACTATATAATAAATTCCTCTATATGTTGTTATACTATATAATACGTTCCTCTATATGTTGTTAAACTATATAATAAATTCCTCTATATGTTGTTATACTATATAATACATTCCTCTATATGTTGTTATACTATATAATACGTTCCTCTATATGTTGTTAAACTATATAATAAATTCCTCTATATGTTGTTATACTATATAATACATTCCTCTATATGTTGTTAAACTATATAATAAATTCCTCTATATGTTGTTATACTATATAATAAATTCCTCTATATGTTGTTATACTATATAATACATTCCTCTATATGTTGTTAAACTATATAATAAAATCCTCTATATGTTGTTAAACTATATAATAAATTCCTCTATATGTTGTTATACTATATAATACGTTCCTCTATATGTTGTTAAACTATATAATAAATTCCTCTATATGTTGTTATACTATATAATACATTCCTCTATATGTTGTTATACTATATAATACGTTCCTCTATATGTTGTTAAACTATATAATACATTCCTCTATATGTTGTTATACTATATAATACGTTCCTCTATATGTTGTTAAACTATATAATAAATTCCTCTATATGTTGTTATACTATATAATACATTCCTCAATATGTTGTTATACTATATAATACATTCCTCTATATGTTGTTATACTATATAATACGTTCCTCTATATGTTGTTAAACTATATAATAAATTCCTCTATATGTTGTTATACTATATAATACATTCCTCAATATGTTGTTATACTATATAATACATTCCTCTATATGTTGTTATACTATATAATACATTCCTCAATATGTTGTTAAACTATATAATAAATTCCTCTATACGTTGTTATACTATATAATACATTCCTCTATATGTTGTTATACTATATAATACATTCCTCTATATGTTGTTATACTATATAATACATTCCTCTATATGTTGTTATACTATATAATACATTCCTCTATATGTTATTATACTATATAATATATGCCTCTATATGTTGTTATACTATATAATATGTTCCTCTATATGTTGTTATACTATATAATACACTATATAATACATTCCTCTATATGTTGTTATACCATATAATACACTATATAATATGTTTCTCTATATGTTGTTATACTATATAATACATTCCTCTATATGTTGTTATACTATATAATACATTCCTCTATATGTTGTTATACTATATAATACACTATATAATATGTTTCTCTATATGTTGTTATACTATATAATACATTCCTCTATATGTTGTTATACTATATAATACATTCCTCTATATGTTGTTATACTATATAATACACTATATAATATGTTCCTCTATATGTTGTTATACTATATAATACACTATATAATATGTTCCTCTATATGTTGTTATACTATATAATACACTATATAATGCGTTTCTCTATATGTTGTTATACCATATAATACACTATATAATATGTTTCTCTATATGTTGTTATACTATATAATACATTCCTCTATATGTTGTTATACTATATAATACACTATATAATATGTTTCTCTATATGTTGTTATACTATATAATACATTCCTCTATATGTTGTTATACTATATAATACATTCCTCTATATGTTGTTATACTATATAATACACTATATAATATGTTCCTCTATATGTTGTTATACTATATAATACACTATATAATACATTCCTCTATATGTTGTTATACTATATAATACATTCCTCTATATGTTGTTATACTATATAATACACTATATAATATGTTCCTCTATATGTTGTTATACTATATAATACACTATATAATATGTTCCTCTATATGTTGTTATACTATATAATACACTATATAATACATTCCTCTATATGTTGTTATACTATATAATATATGCCTCTATATGTTGTTATAATATATAATACATTCCTCTATATGTTGTTATACTATATAATACATTCCTCTATATGTTGTTATACTATATAATACACTATATAATATGTTCCTCTATATGTTGTTATACTATATAATACACTATATAATATGTTTCTCTATATGTTGTTATACTATATAATACATACCTCTATATGTTGTTATAATATATAATACGTTCCTCTATATGTTGTTATACTATATAATACACTATATAATATATGCCTCTATATGTTGTTATACTATATAATACATTCCTCTATATGTTGTTATACTATATAATATATGCCTCTATACTGTATGTTGTTATACTATATAATACACTATATAATATATGCCTCTATATGTTGTTATACTATATAATATATGCCTCTATATGTTGTTATACTATATAATATATGCCTCTATACTGTATGTTGTTATACTATATAATACATTCCTCTATATGTTGTTATACTATATAATACATTCCTCTATATGTTGTTATACTATATAATACACTATATAATATGTTCCTCTATATGTTGTTATACTATATAATACATTCCTCTATATGTTGTTATACTATATAATATATTCCTCTATATGTTGTTATACTATATAATATATGCCTCTATATGTTGTTATACATTATAATGGTATTAGTCCATGTATCCACCTTGATGTCCTTCTCTTGCTCCACGTGGCAGGGCCGGATCATACAGATACGGGTCTGCCTCTCCAGCTGGCACCGCTCGTTGTCATTGGTGACGCGGGACGACACGCCCATGCCGCAGGTGGCCGAGCACTCGTCCCATTTGGTGGTCTGGACGATGCAGTTCTCCCTGGGGCTCTCCGCCGGGACCGGCCCGTGGGCTGACACCTCTCTGTAGACTGACAGAGGGGAAGAAGAGACCAAGGGGTGAATTTCAGATCCTGAGAGAAGAGGAAGGGAGAGGAAGAGGTGAACAGTGGTGAAAGGGTGAACAAGAGGGGAGGAGAAGAGGGAGAGGTGGTTAGTTTGAACTTTGGTAAAGAGAGAGACACAGAGAGAGAGAGAGAGAGAGAGAGAGAGAGAGAGAGAGAGAGAGAGAGAGAGAGAGAGAGAGAGAGAGAGAGAGAGAGAGAGAGAGAGAGAGAGAGAGAGAGAGACAGAGAGAGAGAGAGAGAGAGAGAGAGAGAGAGAGAGAGAGAGAGAGAGAGAGAGAGAGAGAGACAGAGACAGAGACAGGGAGAGGGAGAGGGAGAGGGGGAGAGAGCGAGAGCATTGTGGAGAAGAAAAATATATGAGTTTAGCTTTAAAAGAGAGAGAGAGAAAAAGTGAAAGTGATATAGAGAGAGAAAAGAAACCCAGACAGAGAGAGAAAAATGAAGAGTTTGTAGGAGGTTAGACTCACCAGCCATGGCTGACTGATAGGGGTTGTCCTGAGGGCTCTGATCACACACCCACTCCTCACAGCACTTCCCAGGGATCTGGATGCGGCGTGGGTACGGGCAGTCTGGGGAGGGCAGCCACACGTCGCTGGCACAAGTTGGCACGCAGCCGATCTCTCCGTTCATACAGACACACTGGTGCTTGCAGCTGGGCTGGAAGGTCTCTCCACTGCGGTAGATGACCCCTCCCAGGTCACACGTCTGGCCTTCCTGGGCTGAAACCCAGAGGTGGAGACGCCATTTTAGATTTCATATTTCAAAAGCTTTACATTATTAGGCCAGAGATTGCCCACTTTGGATAATAATAACCTAAGCCCTGACAAAGTCTACACAAAATATGTGGCAATCTCTACAATAGGACAGCCAAGAGGTGATCACAGTCTCAAAGGATATCTCAAAACCTCCTACCCTTTTCTTTAATAGTTGACAGGAGAATTCAACTCACCCATGCAGATGCCGTGCTCAGTGTCACTCAGCACGGCATAATCACAGTAAAGCCCCTTATGGTGGTCACACGGCTCCAGGAAGGTACAGGGCTCGCCGGCTTGCCTGGCACACACCTTACAGCAACCACAGCCATCCAGAACCAGGCTGGTACCAAACGGGCATGGAGGGAGGTCCGACGGGCAGTCACAGGGATCGGAACAGTCCTGGGCCATTGTCTGTAGACGGAAGAAAATATAACAGTCAGAAATGTTAAAGAAAACACTTAGGATAGTGTGAATAACATGTCTGATATCAGGATTTGTCTCCAGGGAAGATGTGTTTATCCACAAAACTTCAAGCAATGAGTTAGGTCTATACTGTGTGTCAAATAAGCAGATACTGTTGTATGAAGCTTCTTCACGTTTTGTGTAACACCTCACTTGTAATGCATCTTACTGCCACAAGATGGAGACATGACTCGATGTAACCAAATCATGTCTGGCAGTCATTTCTATGGAGAGTGATGCACTGTGGTATTACAGCATGTACAAATAAATAAAATATATCAATGTAGGCTACTCAAATGCTGTCAAATATTGATGCGCTGTTTATCTAAATACATGTAGTGATAAAAGGTTAGCGTAACATGGATTAAAAACGATTTAATAAGAGGGGACAAAAACAACTTGGCACTAAATTGTATGTCCTATGTCACAATTTAGGCTACTAAGTTATTTTTACTGCTTCTCTGTACTCTGTATTTATGTTCCTTTTAGTAGCAATGAAGAAGACAAACCCAAGAACATAGCCTATTTGAATCCAATAATTTCAGTAACAGTGACATCCAAATATAACAACCCTACTTTTTCATAACCTTGCATTGTTTACAGAACTGCTGCGGTAGGCTACTTTACAGAGCTACTGTACGCTACTTTATGAAGATGCTGTAGTCTACTTTACAGGCTACTTTACAGAGCTGCTGTAGGTTACGTTACAGAGCTGCTGTACGCTACTTTATATAGTTAGTTGCTTTAGGCTACTTTACAGGTTACTTTACAAAGTTGCTATAGGCTACTTTATAGGCTACTTTACAGGCTACTTTACAGAGATGCTATAGGTTACTTTATAGAGCTGCTGTATAATACCTACAGGCTACATTACAGAGCTGCTGTATAATACTTTACAGGCTACTTTACAGAGCTGATGTATAATACTTTACAGGCTACTTTACAGAGCTGATGTATAATACTTTACAGGCTACATTACAGAGCTGATGTATAATACTTTACAGGCTACATTACAGAGCTGATGTATAATACTTTACAGGCTACATTACAGAGCTGATGTATAATACTTTACAGGATACTTTACAGAGCTGCTGTATAATACTTTACAGGATACTTTACAGAGCTGCTGTATAATACTTTACAGGCTACTTTACAGAGCTGCTGTATAATACTTTACAGGCTACTTTACAGAGCTGATGTATAATACTTTACAGCCTACTTTACAGAGCTGATGTATAATACTTTACAGGCTACTTTACAGAGCTGCTGTAGACTACTTTACAGGCTACTTTACAGAGCTGCTGTATAATACTTTACAGAGCTGTTTACTGCGAGCCCACACCCCCATGGAATGTTTTAGCTGCTATAACTGCATAATGCGTTCCCAAAGGTTGTACTTCAAATCTACATTTACATGACTAAATAATAATAATAAATAAATATGAAGACAAATCATATGACAATAGCCGGGTGAATGAGAGAGAAAGAATAGGTTATTATTGCATCAAATGCAAAGTGATGACAAAGTTACATAAATTAATAGATGAAAATCCAGCACTTTATTCACATCTGATACATAAAATCTGTCATATTATATATTAAACTTACCGAACAGACGATGAGTAGAAAAAGGAAAATTCTGGTGATAATTTCCCCAGACATTGTTGCTAGTTTATTTTAACAGCGTGCACACTACAACCCGTTTGTTTTCGTTCAGACAGACAGGAGTTTCCCTTTTCTCGCGCTCTACAGTCATTCGGTTGTGTTGACTCGCTGCAGGGCTCGAGGACTGAGGTACGGAGAGGAGAATCTTTAAATAGTCCGCGAGGCGGGCCGGAGCCCAGGAAACAAGAGTCATGACACGCGACCCAAAGGGGTGAAAATATTTCAATTCCAAATGGGTTTCTTTCCTAATTCCTGAGAGAAGAGCTATTTCTACAGACAATCAATTTACTGTATCATATTTCACCTTTTCAGACACAAGCCCAGCCAAGTGGGAGTTGTTTTATGTCCTAAAGCAGGAACTGACAAGGATGTCTATGAGTGTAATTTGACATGGACTAAAGGAGAACATTGTTCATCTTGGCGACCGTTCAGACCAACGTAGCCTACATAAAGTGGTAACAGGTTAAGGGAAAAGATTGATAGTAGGATTATGTAATAACTAGGGGTAATAACATGACAAAGAGTAGTCTCAAATGACACCCTGTTTTCTATATAGTATGTAGGGAATAGGGTGCCGTTTGGGATGAACACAAAGTATCAACCTTTGTTTTATCAATATTTTTATTTCATTTATTTTGATTTTTAATCCCAGCCCCCTGCAGGATCCCTTTTGCCTTTTGGTAGGCCGTCATTGTAAATACGAATTTGTTCTTAACTGACTTGCCTAGTTAAATAAAATTAAATAAAAACATTTCATATGACACACTGAGACCATCCTAATAGTTACTTTCACCAGGTGATTCCAGGTGATTCCAGGTGACATGCTGTACAGACACACAATAACAGGTAATGGTCACTCGTTTAGAAGAGGGCATCGCTCACTGTCTGCCAATGTCAGATCTGTACCGTAAATCATTGTCATTTCTCAAACTTTTCCCACTCTTGTACCTTTCTTATATGTAGTCTACAGATAGCGCCGGGGCCACAGAGGTCTTTACCTTTCTTAGAGGTAGTCTACAGATAGCGCCGGGGCCACAGAGGTCTTTACCTTTCTTAGAGGTAGTCTACAGATAGCGCCGGGGCCACAGAGGTCTTTACCTTTCTTAGAGGTAGTCTACAGATAGCGCCGGGGCCACAGAGGTCTTTACCTTTCTTAGAGGTAGTCTACAGATAGCGCCGGGGCCACAGAGGTCTTTACCTTTCTTATATGTAGTCTACAGATAGCGCCGGGGCCACAGAGGTCTTTACCTTTCTTAGAGGTAGTCTACAGATAGCGCCGGGGCCACAGAGGTCTTTACCTTTCTTAGAGGTAGTCTACAGATAGCGCCGGGGCCACAGAGGTCTTTTGCATGAATAGGAATTGAGGCTTTAGTCAAGGTAGCTTACAGTTTGAAGAAGAGCATCAGTTTAAGCCTAGAGAACAAACATGGAATGTTCAACTCCAAGACAAACATTATGTAAAAGCTATGATTTTGAGAGTTCTTAGAGAGAGAAAGAGAGGGAGGAAGGGGGAGAGAGAGGAAGAGAAAGAGAGGGAGGGAGAGAGAGAGGAAGAGAAAGAGAGAGAGGGAGAGAGAGAGGAAGAGAAAGAGAGAGGGAGAGAGAGGAAGAGAAAGAGAGGGAGGGAGAGAGAGAGGAAGAGAAAGAGAGAGAGGGAGAGAGAGAGGAAGAGAAAGAGAGAGGGAGAGAGAGGAAGAGAAATAGAGGAAGAGGGAGAGAGAGAGGTAGAAACAGAGAGAGGGAGAGAGAGAGGTAGAAACAGAGAGAGGGAGAGGGAGAAACGGAGAGGAAGAGGGAGAGATGATATGAGACTGCCACATGGAGTACAGAGGAATAGACAGGTGTTTCTAAGAACCAGAGAGGAGATATCTGATCTGACATACTATGTATTTAAACCTGAGCTTATTAAAACCCACATTAGAGGATAAAGTAGGGTGACAGGTCTGTCATATTCTCACATAGTAGCATATACATGATATCTGAAAGTCAAAAACAGCCTGTCCACTCCACTCCTCACTTGTCAAGTCTTAAATAGGAAACACACACGGGGAAGGAAAAAGTCAATGTTGTGCTTTTTTTTTTTTTTTTGTCTTGCCCGGACGGCAGCTATTTCCTGCAGCATGCAAACCTCATGAAGCTGTGTGTGTCTACCTAGAAAGTCAAGAGGTTCTGTTTGCCCAAACGCCACAGCGAGCACAATCACACCAGGGATCATATTTGAGAACATAATGAACAAGCTAAATCTGTTTTGTACCTCTCTCTTTCTCCTCCCTCCCTCTCACCCCCCACCCTCCACCAGAGGTGAGAGAACCAGAGGTGAAAGAACCAAAAGTGAGAGAACCAGAGGTGTGGGAATGTGAAAGCAGGCAGAGTGCCTCCTGTTCCTCAGAGACTGTCTGGCTAGAGGAAACCATGCCTTGGCAACACGAGACAGGACCAGGCCTCGGAGCTGAAACATGTACATAAGTTCAAAACAGAACCGTAACTAAGGAGGGCCGTACAAATTTCAAGACTGCAGAGCTGTGGAGTGCCTTGAGGTCTCTAGCCGAGAGACCTTCCTGCACAGAGCTCAGAGCACTGGAGGCTGATGGTTACAACGTGTGAATTTCAGAAAGACCAGCCTCAGTCAAGAGACAGCCAGTAGAGAGAGTTAGGACATGTAACGCTGTTGATACCGCATGGGCAGGACATGGGCAGGACATGGGCAGGACATGGACAGTTTCATTAAATACTAAAGAGAGGTCGGAGAGCTCTAATTCCCTTGATACTGGATGGATACTGGGCAGGGGCACGGGACAGAGCCCAGCAGCCAATGATTTTGCATAATAGATCAACCGGTTGCTATTTATGTACCGTCTACCATGCAACAGGCAGGCACAACATCCAAAGCCTGCAACCTATTTAAGAGCAATAAACACCATCCAAACTGGAACAGGTTCAACTAGCAATGATGCCAGATTGCCAGGCAGCAAAAGCTTCAGCATCAGCTGCTATTGTTGGAACTCTTGTACTCTAGTATGTGTGTAACCCATGTTTACGATTTGCTTTTGTTAAACATTCATTGACCACATCACAAACGTGTTGCAGTATACAGTACAGTGCACAGCATTCCACACGTTGTAACTCGTTTATTGCTGTGGTACCACACATGACCACTAGGAGGCCAGCACCACACTGCTCATAGAGATAGAAGGAGGGAGAGATGGGAAGAGAGAGGGAGATGTTCACATATTTGTGTGTAAGGTGGGAACTGTGGTGGATTTAAGCATACATAAACATTCCTACTTGTATCAGATCTACGTCAGATTTTATTTATTTATTTATTTTACACACGAGGTGAGATCCTGGGGACTGAGACAGGACAGGGTCTTTAAGTCAGGGAGTAGAGTGTGGGAATCAACAGGCCAGGTATATAACCAACTTTAACCTGTTACAATGTGTTGTTCAATGTCTTTGTCTGCATATGACCAGTGTCTGGAAGTATGACCCTTGTCTGGTAGTATGACCCGTGTCTGGAAGTATGACCATTGTCTGGTAGTATGACCAGTGTCTGGTAGTATGACCATTGTCTGGTAGTATGACCATTGTCTGGTAGTATGACCATTGTCTGGTAGTATGACCATTGTCTGGTAGTATGACCATTGTCTGGTAGTATGACCAGTGTCTGGTAGTATGACCATTGTCTGGTAGTATGACCAGTGTCTGGTAGTATGACCAGTGTCTGGTAGTATGACCAGTGTCTGGAAGTATGACCAGTGTCTGGTAGTATGACCAGTGTCTGGTAGTATGACCAGTGTCTGGTAGTATGACCAGTGTCTGGAAGTATGACCATTGTCTGGTAGTATGACCATTGTCTGGTAGTATGACCATTGTCTGGTAGTATGACCAGTGTCTGGTAGTATGACCAGTGTCTGGTAGTATGACCAGTGTCTGGTAGTATGACCATTGTCTGGTAGTATGACCATTGTCTGGTAGTATGACCAGTGTCTGGTAGTATGACCAGTGTCTGGTAGTATGACCATTGTCTGGTAGTATGACCATTGTCTGGTAGTATGACCAGTGTCTGGTAGTATGACCAGTGTCTGGTAGTATGACCAGTGTCTGGTAGTATGACCATTGTCTGGTAGTATGACCAGTGTCTGGAAGTATGACCAGTGTCTGGTAGTATGACCATTGTCTGGTAGTATGACCAGTGTCTGGTAGTATGACCATTGTCTGGTAGTATGACCATTGTCTGGTAGTATGACCAGTGTCTGGAAGTATGACCAGTGTCTGGTAGTATGACCAGTGTCTGGTAGTATGACCAGTGTCTGGTAGTATGACCATTGTCTGGTAGTATGACCAGTGTCTGGTAGTATGACCATTGTCTGGTAGTATGACCAGTGTCTGGAAGTATGACCATTGTCTGGTAGTATGACCAGTGTCTGGAAGTATGACCAGTGTCTGGTAGTATGACCAGTGTCTGGAAGTATGACCAGTGTCTGGTAGTATGACCAGTGTCTGGTAGTATGACCATTGTCTGGTAGTATGACCAGTGTCTGGTAGTATGACCAGTGTCTGGTAGTATGACCAGTGTCTGGTAGTATGACCAGTGTCTGGTAGTATGACCAGTGTCTGGAAGTATGACCATTGTCTGGTAGTATGACCAGTGTCTGGTAGTATGACCAGTGTCTGGTAGTATGACCAGTGTCTGGTAGTATGACCATTGTCTGGTAGTATGACCATTGTCTGGTAGTATGACCAGTGTCTGGTAGTATGACCAGTGTCTGGTAGTATGACCATTGTCTGGTAGTATGACCATTGTCTGGAAGTATGACCATTGTCTGGAAGTATGACCAGTGTCTGGTAGTATGACCATTGTCTGGTAGTATGACCAGTGTCTGGAAGTATGACCATTGTCTGGTAGTATGACCAGTGTCTGGTAGTATGACCATTGTCTGGTAGTATGACCAGTGTCTGGTAGTATGACCAGTGTCTGGTAGTATGACCAGTGTCTGGTAGTATGACCATTGTCTGGTAGTATGACCAGTGTCTGGTAGTATGACCAGTGTCTGGTAGTATGACCAGTGTCTGGTAGTATGACCAGTGTCTGGTAGTATGACCATTGTCTGGTAGTATGACCATTGTCTGGAAGTATGACCATTGTCTGGTAGTATGACCATTGTCTGGTAGTATGACCAGTGTCTGGAAGTATGACCAGTGTCTGGTAGTATGACCAGTGTCTGGTAGTATGACCAGTGTCTGGTAGTATGACCATTGTCTGGTAGTATGACCAGTGTCTGGAAGTATGACCAGTGTCTGGTAGTATGACCAGTGTCTGGTAGTATGACCATTGTCTGGTAGTATGACCAGTGTCTGGAAGTATGACCAGTGTCTGGTAGTATGACCAGTGTCTGGAAGTATGACCAGTGTCTGGTAGTATGACCAGTGTCTGGTAGTATGACCAGTGTCTGGTAGTATGACCAGTGTCTGGTAGTATGACCAGTGTCTGGAAGTATGACCAGTGTCTGGTAGTATGACCAGTGTCTGGTAGTATGACCAGTGTCTGGTAGTATGACCAGTGTCTGGAAGTATGACCATTGTCTGGTAGTATGACCATTGTCTGGTAGTATGACCATTGTCTGGTAGTATGACCAGTGTCTGGTAGTATGACCAGTGTCTGGTAGTATGACCAGTGTCTGGTAGTATGACCATTGTCTGGTAGTATGACCATTGTCTGGTAGTATGACCAGTGTCTGGTAGTATGACCAGTGTCTGGTAGTATGACCAGTGTCTGGTAGTATGACCATTGTCTGGTAGTATGACCATTGTCTGGAAGTATGACCATTGTCTGGTAGTATGACCAGTGTCTGGTAGTGTGACCATTGTCTGGTAGTGTGACCAGTGTCTGGTAGTATGACCAGTGTCTGGTAGTATGACCAGTGTCTGGTAGTATGACCAGAAGCCTAATGGGTGAAGATTTGATTGATGTGACATCTCCCCTGTCCTCAACCCTCTGTAAGGTCATCCAACCTGGCTCCAAACCAAACCCTTTGACTCTAACAGAGTTAATTGGTTCCGGTGTTAATAACGAACGGTATAGACGACAAAACTTTTGAGTCCCAAATGGCACCCTATTCCCTATTAAAGTGCACTACTTTTGACCAGGGCCCATAGGGCTTGTGCTTAAAAGTAGTGCACTATATAGGGAATAGGGTGTAATTTTGGACGCCTCCTAGATGTGTTTGACTGGTGTTGATCTCCTCTCCGCCTGATGCTTCTGTCTGTATCACTGCACTCTGGTGACTCACACCAGCCAACAGTCAAAGCCTTGAACGCATCGACCACAGACAAGGCACCCAGGTCCCTGCCGGAATTAAGGTTGCGGCTCAAATGGCACCCGATTCCCTAATAGTACATTACTTTAGACCAGAGCCCTATTCCCTATATAGTACACTACTTTAGACCAGAGCCCTATTCCCTATTTAGTGCACTACTTTAGACCAGAGCCCTATTCCCTATTTAGTGCACTACTTTAGACCAGAGCCCTATTCCCTATTTAGTGCACTACTTTAGACCAGAGCCCTATTCCCTATTTAGTGCACTACTTTAGACCAGAGCCCTATTCCCTATTTAGTGCACTACTTTAGACCAGAGCCCTATTCCCTATCTAGTGCACTACTTTAGACCAGAGCCCTATTCCCTATATAGTACACTACTTTAGACCAGAGCCCTATTCCCTATCTAGTACACTACTTTAGACCAGAGCCCTATTCCCTATCTAGTGCACTACTTTAGACCAGAGCCCTATTCCCTATTTAGTGCACTACTTTTGAATATGGTGCCATTTGGGATGCAACCCAGGTCTACTGTTCAGCCACTGCTCTCAGTCTCCACCGCCCTTGTGAGTCATCCTAAGTCTACACTTTTCAAATCCTTTGGAAGCTGTTGGCTGTTGAAAGCCTTCAAAGAACCTCTACTTATTGACGCATCGAACACTGTGGTAGGTCCCAGTCAGAGAAGGAAAAAAAAAATCCCTCATTACTTACAGCGATGTGAGACATATCGACATCCTACGAGATTCATCTGCGTTGGGTTGGGTTGGGTTGACTCCCTCTCCCCCTCGTCTCATATCTCAAGCAGGGCAGCAAAGTGTGAGAGCCAACAGGGCTTATAATCAGGGAGCTTCTTGGACCTCCTGTGGAGAAGAAGAGATGGAGGGCAGAGTTTAGGACTGAATGGCACCCTATTCCCTATATAGTGCACTACTTTTGACCAGGGCCCCCCATAGGTAATAGTGGAATAGGGTAGTGCACTTTGTAGGGTATAGGGTGCCATTTGGGACTCACTACCAGGTCACGACCACCACACAGTCAACCTCCCTCTCACACTCTTATCTCAGCTGACTCGCATTTCCTCCATGCCTGATGACCTCACCTGTTAGTGAAGCTGACCTCACCTGTTAGTGAAGCTGACCTCACCTGTTAGTGAAGCTGAACTCACCTGTTAGTGAAGCTGACCTCACCTGTTAGTGAAGCTGACCTCACCTGTTAGTGAAGCTGACCTCACCTGTTAGTGAAGCTGACCTCACCTGTTAGTGAAGCTGACCTCACCTGTTAGTGAAGCTGACCTCACCTGTTAGTGAAGCTGACCTCACCTGTTAGTGAAGCTGACCTCACCTGTTAGTGAAGCTGACCTCACCTGTTAGTGAAGCTGACCTCAGGTCAAACGTTGTACACTGTAAAATGAAAAGGTGCTGAATATGTTCTGTGTATTTTATACCCTGGGCTTTGAGACAGAGGGCCACACACAATCAGAACTAGTGCAAGGCAAAACAACATTTATTCCCACCTTATTCCATTTTGTTCTGTTTCATAGAGAAAACAGTGTTTTATTAATTCAGTAAATTGAAATTGTACGGTACATCCTCGCAGAAAGTCTTACCCCATAAATGTCTGGATCACAATGTGATTAAACAAAGACTTTGTAGTTCTTATTATACAACACTAAACTACCTGAATAACAAGTGAAAAGTAGTGGGAGTTGTAATCTACTAAACCCTCTGGAACAACCAGGCAGACAACACCAACAACAACACCAACAACAACAACAACACCAACAATAACCACCTCTGAATTAGTTTGATTGAGCTGAGACTTTGCAGCTCTCAGTAATCTTACATTAACAACCTAATGAGAAGTAAGTGACAGGATAACTGAATAATAACTGAATAATAACTGAATAATAACTGAATAATAACTGAATAATAACTGAATAATAACTGAATAATAACTGAAAGGAGGTGGGAGTTGGAACAACCAGGCAGACAACAACAACAACGATGTCATTCTACCTGAGGCCCCTTGTCTTCACACCTGACCCCCAGCACGGTCCCACCCAGCCTCTGACTGCCAGCCAGCCAGACAGTCAGCCAGTCAGCCAGCCAGCATCTTCTACCTGGGCGATAAAAACATCTCCCTCACCATGGATCACGCCTCTAGTCACCTCTCTCTCTCTCCCTCCCTGCCAGACCCAGACAACCCCCTTTGAACTGGCACACCAAATCTATGTCAATATTATTCTAATTGAGTCTGAACTGGACAAGGTTGCAAACACAGGACTCAATCAAAAAAATACAGTAAGCCAGGGGGATTTAGTTACTGCTGAGGTGATGTAATTGTGTCTTTTCTCACCCAGTGCAGGAAGGTGGGTCTCCTTCTCTTCTCCCGGCCGCTCCAGACGTTATTTCAACACTTTAATCTACATGATACACTCCTACTTAATATTTTCCAGTCATTTTCCCACGGGACAGTTGCCCTGCTGTGAAACCTCCTTCCACTCTAACCTTGCGTCCCAAATGGCACCCTATTCCCTATATAGTGGCACTACCTTTGACTGGGGGCTCCTGAGTGACGCAGTGGTCTAAGGCACTGCATCTCAGTGCTAGCGGCGTCACTTTAGACCCTGGTTCGATTTCAGGCTGTATCACATCCGGCCGTGATTGGGAGTCGCAATAGGGCGTCGCACAATTGGCCCAGCGTCGTCCGGGTTTGGCCTGGGTAGGCCGTCATTATAAATAAGAATTTGTTTTTAACTAACTTGCCTAATTAAATAAAGGTTAAATAAATAAGTAAAAAACCCATAGGGCTCTGGTCAAAAGTAGTGCACTATGTAGGGAATAGGGTGGGACTTAGTCTCAGTCCTCTTGTTCGGCATTAGTGTTGTCCTCCCATTCCAACCAACCTCATATCCCCTGACATCAAAGTGAAGCCGTGTAGGTGCCGGAATGAAGCTTTGCCACTTGACTTCCTGCCAAATGGAAACAGTGCTTCCATAGGCGTCTCCCCACCGCGGTTGATCCTCCTGGGAAAGGGTTGTTGATGACGCTGCTGCTGATGTAAGTACCTGGTCCCATATCACACCCGCCGGCGCCGCCGCCATCACAGAGAACACGATGACAGGCACATACAGTACCAGAAAGTCTGCACCCCCTTGAAGTTGTTAGTTTCATGCATTTAAGTAAGGATTCCCCCCCCCCCCCCCCCTTATCTACGCACCATACTGCACACTTATAAGAGGATTCTTGTGGAAACGTGTGGAAAATGGAAAAGTGGAAAATGTGGAAAAAGTGTGGAAAAGTGGAGAATATTAAAAATACAAAACTGAAATATCATAATTGGATACGTTTCCACCCCCTTCAGTTAACACTTGGTGGAAGCAGCTTTGTCTGTAGGGATATATTTGGCAATATTTTACCATTCTTCTTTACGGAACTGTTCAAGCTCTGTCAAGTTCTTGGGGAGCATTGGACTAGCAATCTTCAAGTCATGCCACAAATTCTCGATTGGATTTATGTTGGGGCTCTGACTGTGCCACTCAAGACATTTCATTCCTTAGCCACTCCACTGTAACTTTGGCGGTGGGCTTCGGTTCATTGTCATACTGAAAGGTGCACTTCCAGCCTTGTTTCAGCTTTATCGCAGAGGGCAGCATGTTTTCCTCAAGGACTTTTCTGTACATCGCTCCATTCATCTCCCCTTCTATCCTGATAAGTCAGCAGTCCGTGATGATGAGAAACATCCCCATAACATGGTGCTGCCACCACCATGCTTCACAGTAGGGATAGTGTTCTTTGGGTGATGTGCCGTATTGGGTTTGCGCCAAACGTAACATTTTTTGCATTTAGTCGAAAAAAAAGTTCAATTTTAGTTTCATCAGACCACAAAAAACTTGGCCACATGCCTACAGAATCTCCCGAGTGGTTTTTTTTGTTGCATGCTTCAAAACAGGATTCAAGGTGGGATTTCTTGAGTAATGGCTTCCTTAAAGCCACCCTACCACACATGCCAGATTTGTGGAGAGCTCGGGATATTGTTTTCACATGGACAGTTTGAACAGTCATGTCCATAAACGCCTTTAGCTATTTAAAAATGTCCATTGGACCCTTGATAGCCCATCTCTGATCAGTCTCCTACTTGCTCTGTCATCCAGTTTGGAGGGACGTCCTGATCTAGGCAGAGTCTTGGTGGTGCCATACACCTTCCATTTCTTAATAATCGTCTTGACCGTGCTCCAAGGGATATTGTGGTTGAATCGGTGCTTGAAATTCACTACTCGATTGAGGGACCTTACAGATAATTGTATGTGTGGGGTACAGAGATGGGGTAGCTATTCAAAAATCATGTTAAACCCTATTATTGAACAAGGAGTCCATGCAACATATTATGTGTGTCACGCCCTGACCATAGTTTGCTGTATATGTTTCTATGTTTTGTTTGGTCAGGGTGTGATCTGAGTGGGCATTCTATGTTGTTTGTCTAGTTTGTCTATTTCTATGTGTTTGGCCTGATATGGTTCTCAATCAGAGGCAGGTGTTTGTCGTTGTCTCTGATTGGGAGCCATATTTAGGTAGCCTGTTTTGTATTGTGGGTTGTGGGTGATTGTTCCTGTTACTGTGTTCCTGTTTCTGTGTTTGTTCACCATACGGGACTGTTTCATGTTCGTTAGTTTATTCGTTATTTTGTTTGTTTGTTTCAAGTATTCTAAATAAATATGAATACTCACCACGCTGCATCTTGGTCCGACATTTCTTACTCCTCGTCAGAGGAGGACGAAGACTACCGTTACAATGTGATTATTTGTTAAGCACATTTTTACTCCTGAATGTATTTAAGCTTGCCATAACAAAGGGTTTGAATACTAATTGACTCAAGACATATTCCACTGAATTAAAAAAAAAATGAATTTATAAAATGTTCTACAAACAACATTCCACTTTGACATTATGAGGTATATAGGTGACACAACATTTCAATTTAATACTTTTAAATTCAAACAGTAACACAACAAAATGCGGAAAAAGTCAAGGGATGTGAATACTTTCTGAAGGCCCTGCAGTTAATAGGGTAGCATTTGGGACGCAACCAGACCTTTCATCCTCCCATTATCCTCCTTCATCTTCCATCATTCTCCCATCATCCTCCTTCATCCTCCCATCATCCTCCTTCATCCTCCTTCATCCTCCCAATATCCTCCTTCATCCTCCATTATCCTCCATCATCCTCCCATTATCCATCATCCTCCCATTATCCTCCTTCATCCTCCATCATCCTCCTTCATCCTCCCATCATCCTCCCAATATCCTCCCATCATCCTCCATCATCCTCCCATTATCCTCCATCATCCTCCCATTATCCTCCTTCATCCTCCCATTATCCTCCTTTATCCTCCACCATCCTGTCACATTCCTGACCTGTTTTCTCTTGTTTTTGTATGTGTTTAGTTGGTCAGGGCGTGAGTTGGGGTGGGCATTCTATGTGTTGTGTTTCTATGTTGGGTTTAATGTGTTGCCTGATATGGTTCTGAATTAGAGGCAGGTGTTTGACGTTTCCTCTGATTGAGAACCATATTTAAGGTAGGCTGTTCTCACTGTTTGTTTGTGGGTGATTGTCTTCTGTGTCTGTATGTAGGTTCGTACCACACGGGACTGTAGTGTTTGTTTGTAGTCTGTACCTGTTCGTGCGTTCTTCATGTATTTGTAAGTTCTCATGTTTTAGGTCAGTCTATGTCGTTTATTTGTGTTGTAGTTTGTTAAAGCGTTTTCGTGTTTCGTCGTTCTGTTAATAAATATTCATTATGTATTCATCACTCGCTGCGCCTTGGTCCGCTCATTCACCACAAGACGACCGTTACACATCCTCCCATTATCCTCCTTCATCCATTATCCTCCTTCATCCTCCATCATCCTCCTTCATCCTCCTTCATTCTCCCATTATCCTCCTTCATCATCCTCCCATTATCCTCCTTCATCCTCCTTCATCCGCCCATCATCCTCCTTTATCCTCCACCATCCTCCCATTATCCTCCTTCATTCTCCTTCATCCTCCTTCATCCTCCCATCCTCCTCCTTCATTCTCCTTCATCCTCCTTCATCCCATCCTCCTCAGGCTCTGATTATTTTTGGCTAAAAGAATGGCCTGCTGGGGTTACAAAAGCACCCTGTTTTTAATGAGGTGAGGTGGACGTTCTAAAAATAGAACTCAGGCAGGGCCTCCTGCCCCCCTCCCCTCCCGTCTCCATCCCCTCCCCTCCGCTCCCGCCCCTGCCCGGCCGCTGGCTGCCTGCATTCCGTCTCTGCTGCTTCTCCCTAAGGATGTTGTTTTGAAGTCTTCTGGTACATTCCTCACACGCTTGGCCAGCCTCAGTGTTTGGTCCAAATGGTACCCTATTTCCTTTGTAGTGAACTACTTTTGACCAGAGACCTATGGCTATTCCCCACTACATAGGGAATAGGGTGGCATTTGAGATACTACCTTACTTATAACACTTTGCCTCTTTTTCTCTCTACCCCCATTTCCTTTCCTCTTCTCTTTTCCCCCCTTTACCTCTCCCTCCTTCTTTGCCTTAAGAATGTTTGAGAAGGACTCTTTGTCCCATAGCTGTGGTTAGCTGGTGTTCTGTAGCATCGTCTGGTAATATTGGGCACCAGGTACGTGAAGACAGTTGACTCAACTTAGCCTGAGTCCTGTCTTTAGTTCCAGTTTTCCAGAATGGTTCATTCAGTCGATACAGTATCTGTTGATCTTTAGACTCTTCACCTGCAGAGATCCCCATCTCATATTGAGTATTGGCTTATTACAGAGTTCCTCCACCTTAATATAAACAGTACTGGCAGAGTTCCTCCACCTTAATATAAACAGTACTGGCAGAGTTCCTCCACCTTAATATAAACAGTACTGGCAGAGTTCCTCCACCTTAATATAAACAGTACTGGCAGAGTTCCTCCACCTTAATATAAACAGTACTGGCAGAGTTCCTCCACCTTAATATAAACAGTACTGGCAGAGTTCCTCCACCTTAATATAAACAGTACTGGCAGAGTTCTTCCATCTTAATATAAATTGTACTGGCAGCTATTTCAGTCAGGCACTGCAAATACCTGTTATGCAAAACCAAAACCCTTTCCCAACAATGGCGGTTTCCTTGGACGCGGAGAAGGCATTCGTCCACATAAAATGGCCATACTTGTTTAGAACACTCTCAGAGTTTGGTTCAGGGCCAAACTTTATTAAGAATATATCACTGTTATACCAGTTACCAACAATCAAAATCTGCATTAATGGTCTGATGTCAGATGCCTTCACCCTCCACAGAGGATCAGGCCAAGGGTGCGTTCTCTCACCTTCGCTCTTTATCCTGTCTTTAGAACCCTTCGCTTGCTTACTCAGAGATCATAAAAGGATACAAGAAATTAAAAAAGGTAAAGAGATGTCAAACTAAGCCTCTATGCAGATGACATATGGGAAAGTGGGGTAAGTTGATCCCTTATTTTACATTCAGCATCACTCCATCAAGGGAAATATAGTATTATTTCTAACACAGATATCTACATATATATTGTGTATCCCTGAGAAATAATCAGAATGAATGTAAACATTACAGTTTTGGAAACATAGGGTAAGTTAAGTAGCCGACATATTTCTGTACTGAATGAAATATTACCTCTACCTTTTTAAAACCATGTCTATCCGTGTCTATCTTTAAACATTTTCACAATATTTTATTTTGTATTTTAATAATTTTAAGCATCTTTCAACACATGCTTAACACCAAACAAACACTTTTAACACAGGCCAGTCCCCGTTGTTACCAAATATCCGGACGACTGTGTGATCACGCTCTCCGCAGCCAATGTGGGTAAGACCTTTAAACAGGTCAACATTCACAAGGCCGCAGGGCCAGACGGATTACCAGGATGTGTACTGCGCTGACCAACAGGCAAGTGTCTTCATTGACATTTTCAACCTCTCCCTCACTGAGTCTGTAAAACCAACATGATTTAAGCAGACCACCATAGTCCCTGTACCCAAGAACACTAAGGTAACCTGCCTAAATGACTACTGACCTGTAGCACTCACATCTGTTGCCATGAAATGCTTTGAAAGGCTGGTCATGGCTCGCATCAACACCATTATCCCAGAAACCCTAGACCCACTCCAATTTGCATACTGCCCTAACAGATCCACAGATGATGCAATCTCTATTGCACTCCACACTGCCCTTTCCCATCTGGACAAAAGGAACACCTATGTGAGAATGCTATGCATTGACTACACCTCAGCGTTCAACACCATCACGCCCTCGAAGCTCATCAATAAGCTAAGGACCCTGGGACTAAACACCTCCCTCTGCAACTGGACCCTGGACGTCCTGACGGGCCGCCCCCCAGATGGTAAGGCTAGGTAACAACACATCCGCCACGCTGATCCTCAACACAGGGGCCCCTCAGGGGTGCGTGCTCAGTCCCCTCCTGTACTCCCTGTTCACTCATGACTGCACGGCCATGCACGACTCCAACACTATCATTAAATTTGCCGATGACACAACAGTGTCACAACAGTAGGCCTGATCACCGACAACAACGAAACAGCCTATTCGGCCGTGTGGTGCCAGGACAACAACCTCTCCCTCAACGTGATCAAGACTAAGGAGATGATTGTGGACTACAGGAAAAGGAGCACCGAGCACGCCCCCATTCTCATCGACGGGCTGTAGTGGAGCAGGTTGAGAGTGTCCACATCACCAAAAAACGAACATGGTCCAAGCACACCAAGACAGTTGTCAAGTGGGCAAGACAAAACCGATTCCCCCTCAGGAGACTGAAAAGATTTGGCATGGGTCCTCAGATCCTCAAAAGGTTCTACAGCTGCACCATCGAGAACATCCTCACTGGTTGCATCACTGCCTGATATGGCAACTGCTCGGCCTCCGACCGCAAGGCACTACAAAGGTTAGTGCGTACAGCCCAGTACATCGCTGGGGCCAAGCATCCTGCTATCCAGGACCTCTATACCAGGCGGTGTCAGAGGAAGGCCCTAAAAATTGTCGAAAACTCCAGCCACCCTAGTCATAAACTGTTCTTTCTGCTACCGCATGGCAAGCGGTACCGGAGCTCCAAGTCTACCCCCAAGCCATAAGACTCCTGAACATCTAATCAAATGGCTACCCAGACTATTTGCATTGCCCCCATCCACCCTCTTTTACGCCGCTGCTACTCTCTGTTATTATCTATGCATGGTCACTTTAATAGCTCTACCTACATGTACATATTACCTCGATTACCTTGACTAACTAGTACCCCCGCACATTGACTCTGTACCGGTACCCCCCTGTATATAGTCTCCCTATTGTTATTTTACTGCTGCTCTTTAAAACATCTCTAGGCTAGGGGCGGTATTTTCACGTCCGGATGAAAAGCATGCCCAAAGTAAACTGCCTGCTACTCAGGCCCAGAAGCTAGGATATGTATAGTATTAGTAGATTTGGATAGAAAACACTCTGAAGTTTCTAAAACTGTTTGAATAATGTCTGTGAGTATAACAGAACTTATTTGGCAGGCGAAACCCCGAGGACAAACCATCCAGGATTGTTTTTTTTGAGGTCACTCTCTTTTCAATGGGTTTTCTATGTGGATCTAGATTTCTAAGGCACTTGCTTGCAGTTCCTATTGCTTCCACTAGATGTCAACAGTCTTTAGAAATTGGTTGATGTTTTTCCTTTGAGAAATGAAGAAGTAGGGCTGTTCAGAACGAGGGTCGAGTCTAGTGTACTGTTTGTTAGGGGACGCACGACCTAAAAGCTCGCTCCACTTTGTTTTTATCCGGTATTGAACGCAGTTTATCCCGTCTTAAATTTTATTGATTATTTACGTTAACAAATACCTAAAGTTGTATTAGGAAAGTTGTTTGAAATGTTTGGACAAAGATTACAGGTAACTTATTAGATATTTTGTAGTCATGTTGCGCGAGTTGGAACTGGTGTTATTCTGGATCAAATGCGCCAAATAAATGGAAATTTAGGAGCTATAACGACGTAATTAATCAAACAAAAGGACCATTTGTGATAATTTTTGGGACATATTGGAGTGCCAACAGAAGAAGCTCGTCAAGGTAAGGCATGAATTATATCGTTATTTCTGAGTTTTGTGTCGCGCCTGGCGGGATGAAATATGATTGTCTGTGTTTGTTTGACGGGGTGCTGTCCTCAGATAATAGCATGGTTTGCTTTCGCCGTAAAGCCTTTTTGAAATCTGACACGGTGGCTGGATTAACAAGAAGTACAGCTTTAATTTGGTGTATTGCACTTGTGATTATATGGAAGTTAAATATTTATAGTAATTTAATTTGAAGATCTGCCATTTCACCGGATGTTGTCAAATCGATCCCGTTAACGGGATTTGATCCCTAAGAAGTTTTAACTACTTGTTACTTTTATTTCTTATTCTTATTCGTATTTTTTAAACTGCATCGTTGGTTAGGGGCTTGTAAATAAGCATTTCACTGTAAGGTCTACTACACCTGTTGTTTTCGGGCGCATGTGACTAATAAAATTGTATTTTATTTTATTTGTTTTGAAATCCCAGTTTTAATGCATTATGCCTGGGAAGAAAACATTTCAAATTGCTAAACTTGGCATTGGTTCAACCATTGGCTCACCTTACCCCAAGGCCATTGGCTCACCTTACCCCAAGGCAGACATGTTAATTATATTAGCCCACATCTACAAGGATGCACTTTCATGCTAGGTTTAGGACCTCATATTGAAGCTTATAGAGACCCTAACAGATGTATAGAACTAACATAAAATTATCTACTTTGGTTTAGATACAAGCATCATGAAACTGACAACAAGACCTAACTTGCGTACCGTTTTTTTCCATGTGGCTTCTTCCTTCACAGACTCCATGGAATGATGACCTGTTCCTGTTTGGTCAAGTTATACATTTTGTGTATGGTTTCCTAGAAACAAGTGTTGTTCAACTTACCCCTTTGGCCCAACTTACCTCTTTGGCTCAACTTACCCCACTCTCCCCTTACTGCTAAAAGTACAGAATCCACAGACATCACTTTATCATGTACAAGAAACCATCTCACATTTTAGCAAGCTATCTGGCTATAAGCTCAATTGGGAAACATCGAAGGTAATGCATGTAAACATGCACTGTCACATAGAGGGTATTGCATCCCTCCCATTCAAATAGTTTCCACAAGGAGTTTTAAATACCTTGGAGTAACGTTAAAACCACAAATAGATCAAATCACCCCCTTTAACATAGCCATTCTAATTAACAAGATAACGGACAACCTTGAAAGACCTTCCACTCTCGCTGTGGGGTAAAATAGACATAAAATTAACATTCTTTCATGTGTATCATACCTCCTACTATGTGCCATCCCTCTCCCCTTTTTGGAGAATGGTTCAAGAAGTTCAATAGTTTGTTCAGGAAGTTCTTCTAGAGAGAGAAACCCCCTCCAGTCAGAAGCTCAAAATGACCTATGAGCTATGGACACAAAACGAAGTGGCCTGGGCCTTACATTTATTATGAAATACTACTTGGCATTTAATGCAAGGTACCCTCTTAAATCAGCGTATAACAATGATCCCACTTCCACTCCTTGGGAGATTATAGAACAAGAAGTCTTAGACATGAACAAATGTCTCTTCGGACCCTGCTGTGGTACAATCCAAAACACTGGGAAGGGATAAAAAAATCCCATCATAAGATTTTCCTGTGAGATTGCTAGCAATTTACATAAAACTCTGAGCTTTGTTGGAATAAAATCCCCACAAGCCCCTCTTCGGTAAAATAGGGGTTTGTTGAATAATGGAAAACCTTTAGTAATTAGAGAATGGGAAGCTAAAGGAAACATTTAGTAAATATAGAATGGGAAGCTAAAGGAAACATTTGGTAAATATAGAGGAGGGGAAGCTAAAGGAAACATTTAGTAAATATAGAGGAGGGGAAGCTAAAGGAAACATTTAGTAAATATAGAATGGGAAGCTAAAGGAAACATTTAGTAAATATAGAATGGGAAGCTAAAGGAAACATTTAGTAAATATAGAATGGGAAGCTAAAGGAAACATTTGGTAAATATAGAGGAGGGGAAGCTAAAGGTAACATTTAGTAAATATAGAATGGGAAGCTAAAGGAAACCTTTAGTAAATATAGAATGGGAAGCTAAAGGAACCATTTAGTAAATATAGAATGGGAAGCTAAAGGAAACATTTGGTAAATATAGAGGAGGGGAAGCTAAAGGTAACATTTAGTAAATATAGAATGGGAAGCTAAAGGAAACATTTAGTAAATATAGAATGGGAAGCTAAAGGAAACATTTGGTAAATATAGAGGAGGGGAAGCTAAAGGAAACCTTTAGTAAATATAGAATGGGAAGCTAAAGGAAACATTTAGTAAATATAGAATGGGAAGCTAAAGGAAACATTTGGTAAATATAGAGGAGGGGAAGCTAAAGGTAACATTTAGTAAATATAGAATGGGAAGCTAAAGGAAACCTTTAGTAAATATAGAATGGGAAGCTAAAGGAACCATTTAGTAAATATAGAGGAGGGGAAGCTAAAGGAAACATTTAGTAAATATAGAAGGGGAAGCTAAAGGAAACCTTTAGTAAATATAGAATGGGAAGGTTACATCTTTTTAAACATGTGGGAGAGAAGATCTCCCCTCCAACGTCTACTGAACTGGAAAACAAACATATTGACCTCCCCTCCAACGTCTACTGAACCGGAAAACAAACATATTGACCTCCCCGCCAACGTCTACTGAACTGGAAAACAAACATATTGATCTCCCCTCCAACGTCTACTGAACCGGAAAACAAACATATTGACCTCCCCTCCAACGTCTACTGAACCGGAAAACAAACATATTGATCTCCCCTCCAACGTCTACTGAACCGGAAAACAAACATATTGACCTCCCCTCCAACGTCTACTGAACCGGAAAACAAACATATTGACCTCCCCTCCAACGTCTACTGAACCGGAAAACAAACATATTGATCTCCCCTCCAACGTCTACTGAACTGGAAAACAAACATATTGACCTCCCCTCCAACGTCTACTGAACCGGAAAACAAACATATTGACCTCCCCTCCAACGTCTACTGAACCGGAAAACAAACATATTGACCTCCCCTCCAACGTCTACTGAACCGGAAAACAAACATATTGATCTCCCCTCCAACGTCTACTGAACTGGAAAACAAACATATTGACCTCCCCTCCAACGTCTACTGAACCGGAAAACAAACATATTGATCTCCCCTCCAACGTCTACTGAACCGGAAAACAAACATATTGATCTCCACTCCAACGTCTACTGAACTGGAAAACAAACATATTGATCTCCCCTCCAACGTCTACTGAACTGGAAAACAAACATATTGACCTCCCCTCCAACGTCTACTGAACCGGAAAACAAACATATTGATCTCCCCTCCAACGTCTAGTTTACTGGAAAACAAACATATTGATCTCCCCTCCAACGTCTATTGGACTTGGAAACAAACATACTGATCTCTCCTCCAACGTCTACTGAACTGGAAAACAAACATATTGATCTCCCCTCCAACGTCTAGTTTACTGGAAAACAAACATATTGATCTCCCCTCCAACGTCTATTGGACTTGGAAACAAACATACTGATCTCTCCTCCAACGTCTACTGAACTGGAAAACAAACATATTGATCTCCCCTCCAACGTCTACTGAACCGGAAAACAAACATATTGATCTCCACTCCAACGTCTACTGAACCGGAAAACAAACATATTGACCTCCCCTCCAACGTCTACTGAACCGGAAAACAAACATATTGATCTCCCCTCCAACGTCTACTGAACTGGAAAACAAACATATTGACCTCCCCTCCAACGTCTACTGAACCGGAAAACAAACATATTGATCTCCCCTCCAACGTCTACTGAACCGGAAAACAAACATATTGATCTCCACTCCAACGTCTACTGAACTGGAAAACAAACATATTGATCTCCCCTCCAACGTCTACTGAACTGGAAAACAAACATATTGACCTCCCCTCCAACGTCTACTGAACCGGAAAACAAACATATTGATCTCCCCTCCAACGTCTAGTTTACTGGAAAACAAACATATTGATCTCCCCTCCAACGTCTATTGGACTTGGAAACAAACATACTGATCTCTCCTCCAACGTCTACTGAACTGGAAAACAAACATATTGATCTCCCCTCCAACGTCTAGTTTACTGGAAAACAAACATATTGATCTCCCCTCCAACGTCTATTGGACTTGGAAACAAACATACTGATCTCTCCTCCAACGTCTACTGAACTGGAAAACAAACATATTGATCTCCCCTCCAACGTCTACTGAACCGGAAAACAAACATATTGATCTCCACTCCAACGTCTAGTTTACTGGAAAACAAACATATTGATCTCCCCTCCAACGTCTAGTTTACTGGAAAACAAACATATTGATCTCCCCTCCAACGTCTACTGAACCGGAAAACAAACATATTGATCTCCCCTCTAACGTCTAGTTTACTGGAAAACAAACATATTGATCTCCCCTCCAACGTCTAGTTTACTGGAAAACAAACATATTGATCTCCCCTCCAACGTCTACTGAACCGGAAAACAAACATACTGATCTCCCCTCCAACGTCTAGTTTACTGGAAAACAAACATATTGATCTCCCCTCCAACGTCTAGTTTACTGGAAAACAAACATATTGATCTCCCCTCCAACGTCTACTGAACCGGAAAACAAACATATTGATCTCCCCTCCAACGTCTAGTTTACTGGAAAACAAACATATTGATCTCCCCTCCAACGTCTACTGAACCGGAAAACAAACATATTGATCTCCCCTCCAACGTCTAGTTTACTGGAAAACAAACATATTGATCTCCCCTCCAACGTCTAGTTTACTGGAAAACAAACATATTGATCTCCCCTCCAACGTCTACTGAACTGGAAAACAAACATATTGATCTCCCCTCCAACGTCTACTGAACTGGAAAACAGTTAGATTGAAATGTCTAAGCTGGCCTGTGTCCAGGGGGTTGGGCCTGTGTCCAGGGGGTTGGGCCTGTGTCCAGGGGGTTGAGCCTGTGTCCAGGGGGATGGGCCTGTGTCCAGGGGGTTGGGCCTGTGTCCAGGGGGATGGGCCTGTGTCCAGGGGGTTCGGCGGGTTGGGCCTGTGTCCAGGGGGTTGGGCCTGTGTCCAGGGGGTTGGGCCTGTGTCCAGGGAGGATGGACCTGTGTCCAGGGAGGATGGGCCTGTGTCCAGGGGGCTGGGCCTGTATCCAGGGGGCTGGGCCTGTGTCCAGGGGGCTGGGCCTGTATCCAGGGGGCTGGATGTTTAAATATATTTATATGGCTATTTATGTCCATGTACATGTATGTGTGTGTACTCCTGTAGATGATAGAATATATATGTCAATCTTAAGATTCCTTCCTTCCCCTTTCCACATTCTAGAATGTTATCGTTATATGATGATCTATGAGAATGCTTTGTTTTGGTTGAAGAAGAAAAAATCCTATAAAAATATTAGTCAAAAATATTTTTCTAATTGTTTAATGTCTGTGGAGTTCTCTTGTCTTTCCGTCAAGGTGGTGGTTTAGGCATGTCTTTTTGGCGGGGGGGGGGTTCAGCTTGTCAAAGAGAGAGATTCTTCTCAGGTGTGACCATGTAGTGACGAAATAGAATGTTGGTGTGATGTCCGCGCATTCCAGAACATCTGTCTGTCCTTTGACGCAGCCAGCCCTGTAACAGGATGCTGGAATGACAGACAGACAGTGGTTTGTTAAAGCACACATACACACACACACACGTATCCCACATCCCAGACAACAAACTCGTTCAGTCTCTTTCTCGTTCACACACACGTTTCCACATCCCACCCACACCTGTCCTGCAGTCAGACCCAACGGATGGCCAGTAATGGCCCTTCAGTCTCAGTGCAAAGCCAAGCCAGCAGACCATTTCTAGCCCTTTCCCTTGGTTCAGGTTTGGAGATCCTGAAATCCTTAAGTGATCTCCTGTTCTATAAATATACCTCCCTCTCTGTTTAACTGGGCATTGACCCTTAGAATCAGGATGAGCCAAACACATTTTGGCTTTCTGTTCTTCAGTGAAACGTTCCAATCCCTTCCTCTGCTGGCCCACATTCCTGGACTGGAGGACTTAAGGATGATTCCAGTAAACTTGTGTTTCATCAGCTGCTTCCAGCCACCTTGGTGAAACACAAATCAGTGAATACCAGATTGTCATCTATCCGCTGCACTAATGGCTTAGCTGACTCATTTGGTCCTATTTCATCCTGCTCTCTGTTATCCTGCTCTCTTCTGTCATCCTGCTCTCTGTCATCCTGCTCTCTGTCATCCTGCCCTCTGTCATCCTGCCCTCTGTATTCCTGCACTCTGTCATCCTTCTTTCTGTCATCCTGCTCTCTGTCATCCTGCTCTCTTACTGACTGTTCTCTGTCATCCTACTTTCTGTCATCCTGCTCTTTCTCTGTCATCCTGCTCTCTGTCATCCTGCTCTCTCTCTGTCATCCTACCCTCTGTCATCCTGCTCTCTGTCATCCTACCCTCTGTCATCCTGGCCTCCGTATTCCTGCCCTCTGTATTCCTGCCTTCTGTCATCCTTCTTTCTGTCATCCTGCTCTCTGTCATCCTGCTCTCTTACTGACTGTTCTCTGTCATCCTACTTTCTGTCATCCTGCTCTTTCTCTGTCATCCTGCTCTCTGTCACCCTGCTCTTTCTCAGACTGTTCTCTGTCATCCTGCTCTCTGTCATCCTGCCCTCTGTCATCCTGTCCTCTGTCATCCTGCCCTCTGACATCCTGCTCTCTGTCATCCTGCTCTCTGTCATCCTGCCCTCTGTATTCCTGCACTCTGTCATCCTTCTTTCTGTCATCCTGCTCTCTGTCATCCTGCTCTTTGTCATCCTGCTGTCTGTCATCCTGCCCTCTGTCATCTTGCTCTCTGTCATCCTGCTCTCTGTCATCCTGCTCTCTGTCATCCTACTCTCTGTCATCCTGCTCTCTGTCATCCTGCTGTCTGTCATCCTGCTGTCTGTCATCCTGCCCTCTGTCATCCTGCTCTCTGTCATCCTGCCCTCTGTCATTCTGCTCTCTGTCATCCTGCTCTCTGTCATTCTGCTCTCTTACAGACTGCTCTCTTACAGACTGCTCTCTGTCATCCTGCTATTTTTCATCCTGCTGTCTGTCATCCTGGCCTCTGTCATCCTGCTCTCTGTCATCCTGCTCTTTTACATCCTGCTCTTTTATTCTGCTCTTTTACAGACTGCTCTTTTACAGACTGCTCTCTTACAGACTGCTCTTTTACAGACTGCTCTCTTACAGACTGCTCTTTTACAGACTGCTCTTTTACAGACTGCTCTCTTACAGACTGCTCTTTTACAGACTGCTCTCTTACAGACTGCTCTTTTACAGACTGCTCTCTTACAGACTGCTCTTTTACAGACTGCTCTTTTACAGACTGCTCTCTTACAGACTGCTCTTTTACAGACTGCTCTGTATGTAGCCATTCCAAAACAAACTGTCAAATCTGAAGCATATGTAACCCTGTGTTACTTGGTCATATCTTAGTGCTTATACCTTTTATTATCAACTCCACTATGATATGCAGATGGTTACACTTCATCTTGTGGTATAAATCAAAGACGAAACGGTATGTACAGTAGGATAATATACAGTTCCCATCAAAAGAGTGTGCAAAGCTGTCGTCAAGGCAAAGGGTGGCTACTTTGAAGAACCTCAAATATATTTTGATTTGTTTAACACTTTTTTGGTTACTACATGATTCCATATGTGATATTTCATAGTTTTGATGTCTTCACTATTATTCTACAATGTAGAAAATAGTAAAAATAAAGAAATAAAAACCTTGAAAGAGTAGGTGTGTCCAAAACGTTTGACTGGTACTGTATATGCTTTACATATTTTTGTAGGATAACAATACTTTGGCATTGATAACTACATGTTCCTTCCTATAGATCATGTCTACATTCCTGTTACTGTTGTTCCAAGCGAGCCTCCCTTTCACACACCACATTGTCTCAGTGTTGCAGGCCCTGCTAAGCTTTTATTTCAAACAGATATCTGTGAATTATGAAGGTTTGACATTCACGTTCTATTCCTGTGGGGGAACCCCACCAAAGCTCAGGGGTGGTCCCGTTCATTTCAGGCCCGTGCAGAGGCATGCGATATGACATCAGCCAAAGCACTGTGAATGGCTGTGGTTGGAGTTCTGGGGACCTTTTGAAGTCTTCCCTCCCTCACTCCCTAGCTTAGTGAGTTAGGTTTGCCTCTACTGTATCTATACACTAACCCACGGCCATGGAAACGGCAGGAAATCATTGATTTATTGGACATTCTTCATTCTTCAGAGGAAATGGATATCTGCACATTTTCTGGGGTGTGTTACCAGCTTAGAAAAGTAGGAGAAGCAAGAAAATAAGGATCATAACTCACTGACTGGGAGGGACTCGACCTGAGACTGACTGGTACGGACTCGACCTGGGACTGACTGGTACGGACTCGACCTGAGACTGACTGGTACGGACTCGACCTGAGACTGACTGACTGGTACGGACTCGACCTGAGACTGACTGGTACGGACTCGACCTGAGACTGACTGGTACGGACTCGACCTGAGACTGACTGGTACGGACTCGACCTGAGACTGACTGGTACGGACTCGACCTGAGACTGACTGGTACGGACTCGACCTGAGACTGACTGGTACGGACTCGACCTGAGACTGACTGGTACGGACTCGACCTGAGACTGACTGGTACGGACTCGACCTGAGACTGACTGGTACGGACTAGACCTGAGACGGACTCAAAAGGCAACCAGATTGGGAGGGACTAGACCTGAGACCGACTCTAATGGCAACCAGATTGGGAGGGACTAGACCTGAGACTGACTCTAATGGCAACCAGATTGGGAGGGACTAAACCTGAGACTGACTCAAAAGGCAACCAGATTGGGAGGGACTAGACCTGAGACTGACTCTAATGTCAACCAGATTGGGAGGGACTAGACCTGAGACTGACTCTAATGTCAACCAGATTGGGAGGGACTAAACCTGAGACTGACTCAAAAGGCAACCAGATTGGGAGGGACTAGACCTGAGACTGACTCTAATGGCAACCAGATTGGGAGGGACTAGACCTGAGACTGACTCTAATGGCAACCAGATTGGGAGGGACTAGACCTGAGACTGACTCTAATGGCAATCAGACTGGGAGGGACTAGACCTGAGACTGACTCTAATGGCAATCAGACTGGGAGGGACTAGACCTGAGACTGACTCTAATGGCAACCAGACTGGGAGGGACTTGACTTGAGAATGACTTGTGTCACACCCTGATCTGTTTCACCTGTCTTGTGCTTGTCTCCACCACCCACCAGGTTCCTCCCACTTTTCCCCATTACCTCCTGTGTATTTATACCTGCGTTTTCTATTTTGTCTGTTGCCAGTCCGTCTTGTCTTGTCAGGTCGTACCAGCGTGTTTCCCGGTTTCCTGTTGCCAAGTTTTGTTTCTAGTCTTCCCGGTTCTGACCTTTCTGTTGCCCTGACCCCGAGCCTGTCCTGACCCTGAGCCTGTCCTGACCCCGAGCCTGTCCTGACCCTGTCCTGACCCCGAGCCTGTCCTGACCCCGAGCCTATCCTGACCCTGAGCCTGTCCTGACCCCGAGCCTGCGCTGACCCCGAGCCTGTCCTGACCCTGTCCTGACCCCAAGCCTGCCCTGACCCCGAGCCTGCCCTGACACCGAGCCTGCCCTGAACCCGAGCCTGTCCTGACCCCGAACCTGTCTTGGCCGTCCTGTCTTGGCCGTCCTGTACCTAACTGACTCTGACCTGGAGTACCAACCTCTGCCTTCCCTCGACCTGCTCTTTGCTTGCCCCCTGTGTTACAATACATATCTGAGAATCGAACCATCCATCTGCATCTGGGTCTTATCCTGAGCTTTCATACTTGGCTCTAATGGCAATCAGATTGTTGCTCTTAATCCCATGTTCCAGTGTTTCTCCTTTAATCCCAAAGGAGTTTGGGAAGACTTGGCTGACACAGTTTTTTTTAAACGTCTGTATTTAGGGAGGAGGATGTGGTGGTGGTGGAGGAGGAGGAGGAGGAGGAAGAGGAGGAGGAAACAGACATTTCATCCTTAAGAGTCTATTGACGCACCTGTGCGTCAATCTAAGTAACATAATACAAAATACCACATCAAAATCGGTCAGTTTAAGATAGAGATGTCGGCCTTCCGCATCTGCGGTGGAAGGTGGCCGAGCTGCATCGATGTTTGTCCCGAAAATCGGTCTTCTCACAAAAACATCTGTAGCGTCACGATGGTGTTCTCTGTTTTGATCTACATCCCCCACAAGTGTCACGATCGTCTTCTTGACAGAGATTGGACCAAGGCGCAGCGTGTGCAAAATACATCTTCTTTTATTGAGAAGAGAGAGAAAACACAAAACGAACACTATATACAAACTAACAAAACAACAAACGTGAAGCTAAATAACGTAAGTGCACAGACAAGCAACAAACGTTCAACATAGACAACTACCCACAAAAGCCTACTGCCTATGGCAGCCTTAAATATGGCTCCCAATCAGAGACAATGAATGACAGCTGTCTCTGATTGAGACCCAATCTAGGCAGCCATAGACATAACTAGACAACCTCACTCTTCTCTACCCCATACACATACAACACCCCTAGACTAAACAAAAACACACAAAGACAACCCACCCCAACTCACGCCCTGACCAACTAAATAAATAACAGAAAAAGGAACAATAGGTCAGGAACGTGACAACAAGTGTCACGAGACTTGTTAACGGTAACCCATACGAACAAATGTAAGTGTGGAGGTACTTTTGTGCCCCAAAAAATAATGGGTTAAATATGTGTAAAAAATATATATATATATATTTCCTGAGCTTTCTTAAAGTACAACTCCTAGATATTAGACAGACACTTCAAAACCTTATTCCTTATGATTAATGTTTTTACCGTCTTTTTTTGGCCATTTATGAATATGTTATTCAATGCGGGTTTAATCAGAACAGATAAGATGCCGGCGAGCATTGGTGAGTCAGTCAGAGTGATAGCTGTTAGCTGCAGCTTGTTAAAGTGCAGTAAGTTACAGTCAGAGTGATAGCTGTTAGCTGCAGCTTGTTAAAGTGCAGTAAGTTACAGTCTGAGCCATCCAAGGGCTGTGCATGTCAAAAGAGAGTCAAGGGGGTTGCATCCCAAATGACCTGCTATTTCCCATTAAGTGCACTACATTTGACCAGAGCCCCATAGGGTCAGATCTTACGTAGGGCACTTATATATGGAGTATGTTACCATGTGGTGTCACATCAGGTCAATGGAGCAAGGATGAGAGGAGTCACTGTCAAGAGAGATAACTTTTTGGGGGATAAAGTAGAGATGGATGGCACTTGCAGTCTATATGGACTTATCTTACCTCACAGCCATACAGGAGCATGTGTTGTGCTGTAACTGTAGACTGGAGGGAAACATAACGAAAGCAATACAACAACAGACATAAGAGACAAAGGGATTCCCCCTGAGTAGAGTTAGCCACTAGCCTATATTTCATATAGGTCTAATAAGAGACAAAGGGATTCCCCCTGAGTAGAGTTAGCCACTAGCCTATATTTCATATAGGTCTAATAAGAGACAAAAGGATTCCCCCTGAGTAGTTAGTCATTAACTTACATTTCCTGGATATTAGGATTATTTGACTTTTGTGCACGGTTTCCATGGTTTCCATGGTTTCCATGGTTTGCAGTTAAAACATTCATTTGAAACAATGAAGGTTATCTCCACTGGTAGTATTGGTTTAGATCAGATATGATCTAAGACACTGCATTGCTCTGGTATGTAGGGAATAGGGCTCTGGTGTAAAGTAGTGCACTATATAGGGAATAGGGCTCTGGTCTAAAGTTGTGCACTATATAGGGAATAGGGCTCTGGTCTAAAGTAGTGCACTATATAGGGAATAGGGCTTTGGTGTAAAGTAGTGCACTATATAGGGAAAAGGGTGCTATTTGAGACCTAGAATCTGCATGCCATGTCTGGAGGACAGAGGATGATGTAGCCTGCCCCCTAGCAGTCAGTGTTTCACATGTTGTAGACCCATGCAGTTGTCATTCTGCAGCCGGCTGGCTGGCGCTGCTGCAGGTCAGGCAGTAGAATCCCCCTGAGGAGAAGAGAAGAGACTTCACCTGTCCTGCCCTGGTGGAAAAACACATAGGTTTTGTGAATGTATTTTCCCTAAAGGTCTCTACAGACATCACTCCGTCAACGTGCGCGGGCGGGTGGGGTTGAATTTTTGAGATATCGGTATTAGTGTTCATTTTTTGTGATATCTCCCACCAGCTGTTATCTTTTGCATTCTTGTCCGCATACAACTGCACTTGAAGGACTGTAGAGGTTATCATATTGTCTCACCTCCTCGGAGACACTCCTCAAAATTTCAGAGCACTCTCGCCTGAGTGTGCCAGAGCACAAATGAACTGAAGAATTTTACGAACGCTCAACACCTGTTGAATATGGCCGGTGTCAGTAAACGTCGGCAAAAAAGCGTAATTCAATTGTTGCCAGCAGCATAGTTACAGTCACCAACACTCTGGATTGCCTGAGCTTATAGCTGTATTCCGTTGCTTTTTATCTTAAAAAACTCTCTAGTCCTTGCCAATGACAAGCATACCCATAACATGATGCAGCCACCACCACGCTGGAAATATGAAGAGTGGTACTCAGTGTTGTGTTGTGTTAGATTTGCCCCAAACATAACACTTTGTATTCAGGACATACATTTTATTTATTTGCCACATTTTCTTTTATTTGCCACATTTTTTTGTTGCAGTTTTCTTTAGTGGCTTATTGCAAACAGGATGCATGTTTTGTACAGGCTTCCTTCTTTTCACTCTGTCATTTAGGTTAGCATTGTGAAGTAACTACGATGTTGTTGATCCATCCTCAGTTTTCCCCTATCACAGCCATTAAACTCAAACTGTTTTAAAGTCACCATTGGTGAAATCCCTGAGCGGTTTCCTTCCTCTCCGGCAACAGTTAGGAAAGACTCATGTATCTTTGTGGATGAATCTGTGTTTTGAAATTCACTGCTTGACTGAAGGACCTTACAGATAATTGTATGTGTGGGGTACAGAGATGAGGTAGTCATTCAAAAAGCATCTTAAAAACTATCATTGCAGTGAGTCCATGCAACTTATTATGTGAATTGTTAATTATTAAGAAAAAAAATTATCCTGAACTTATTATCATAACAAAGGGGTTGAATACTTATTGGCTCAAGACACTATAGCTTTTCATTTTGAATACATTTGTAAAAGATTACGGGGTGACAGCTTTGCACACTCTTGGCATTCTCTAAACCAGCTTCATGAGGTAGTCACTTGGAATGCATTTCAATTAACAGATGTGCTTTGTTAAAAGTTAATTTGTGGAATTTCTTTCCTTCTTGGTGTATTTGAGCCAATCAGTTGTGTTGTGACAAGGTAGGGGTGGTATATAGAAGATAGTCCTATTTGGTAAAAGACCAAGTCGATATTATGGCAAGAACAGCTCAAATAAGCAAAGAGAAACGACAGTTCATCATTACTTTAAGACATGAAGGTCAGTCAATCAGGAAAATCATCAAGCGCTATGATGAAACTGGTTCTCATGAGGACCGCCACAAGAAAGGAAGACCCAGAGTTACCTCTGCTGCAAAGGATAAGTTCATTAGAGTTACCAGCTTCAGAAATCAACAATTAACTGCACTTCAGATTGAACCTCACAGAGTTCAAGTAACAGACACATCTCAACATCAACTGTTCAGAGGAGACTGTGTGAATCAGGCCTTCATGGTCTAATTGCTGCAAATAAACCACTACTAAAGGACACCAACAAGAAGAAGACACTTGCTTGGGCCAAGAAACACAAGCAATGGACATTAGACCGGTGGAAATATGTCCTTTGGCCTGATGAGTCCAAATGTAAGATTTTTGGTTCCAACTGCCGTGTCTTTGTGAGACACAGAGTAGGTGAACGGATGATCTCTGCATGTGTGGTTCCCACCGTGAAGCATAGAGGAGGTGTGATGGTGTGGGGGTGCTTTGCTGGTGAAACTGTTAGTGATTTATTTAGAATTCAAGGCACACTTAACCAGCATGGATACAACAGCATTCTGCAGCGATATACCATCCCATCTGGTTTGCGCTTAGTGGCACTATAATTTGTTTTCAACAGGACAATGACCCAACACACCTCCAGACTGTGTAAGAGTTATTTGACCAATAAGGAGAGTGATAGAGTGCTGCATCAGATGACCTGGCCTCCACAATCACCTCAATCCAATTGAGATGGTTTGGGATGAGTTGGACCACAGAGTGAAGGAAAAGCAGCCAACAAGTGCTCAGCATATGTGGGAACTCCTTCAAGACTGTTGGAAAATCATTCCAGGTGAAGCTGCTACCCAAGCCGGCTGGTCGTTTGTTCTATTGGTTCGGTTGCCAGAGACGCAATGAGAACTATATGTTCTGTATATATGTTCTATTGCCAGCCTCCCGAGTGGCGCAGCAGTCTAAGGTACTGCATCGCAGTGTTGCGGTGTCACTACAGCCTGGGGTTTGGCGAGGTGGGGCTTTACTTGGATCATCGTGCTCTAGCGACTCCTTGTGGCGGGCCGGGAACCTGCAGGCTGACTACAGTTGTCAGTTGAACGGTGGTTCCTCCAACACATTGGTGCAGCTGGCTTCCGGGTTAAGTGAGCGGGTGTTAAGAAGCGAGGTTTGGTGGGTCATGTTCGACTCTCCCGAGCCTGTTGGGAAGTTGCAGCGATGAGACAAGATAGTAATCCTGAAAAAGAGGGAAAAATAAATTTTATATTTGATTAATTTATTCATACTATTTCACAAGATATAGTGCCGACACAAATCTAGGGTTGCTAGAGACAGTCGTTCAGTCTTTTTGTTCTGTATCTATGGACGCAAACCAGTTGTTTGTTCTAAATGTTTCATTGCCATACTGGCTGGAAACGCTCTTATCCCTTGCTTATTAGCTAGCCAACTACGGCTAACGTACAGTAACGTCAAACAGTGAAGCTAGAATAACAACAAAGTAGGTGCATTTGCATTTGTTTAAGCAGTGTTCTAGTGACATTTATTTGAACACATTCATAACAATGAGCTAATAATGTGTAATTTCACCTGGCATAAAAAATGTATTCACTCATCAGGACACTGTTGTTCAGAGGAGCTAGCCAACAACACAGCTAACACAACTGGCTGAGATAAAAGCTGCCTGTCTGTCTCATCCCGACTCCTGACACGTTCATTAATATTCGATAGCTGGTGAACGAATTTGAATATTGAAACAATATTAGCAAATGTCAGAGAGACAGACAGCAAGGTTTATAAAAATCTCCGCTGTTGGAAAGTAATGTTAGTCTAAAATCAATGTGAGATAATGTCTAGATGCTTTTTATAGCGGATATCAAGTTCATAAATTGCCTGGCTGGGCTGATGAGACAGTGGATTGCAGCAGTCAGATGAAACAGAGTAAATAGGCCTTTTAACGTCATAGATTTAGACTGTGGCAACTTGTGGAATAGACACCGGCTGGAATGCGGTTTTAACCAATCAACATTCAGGATTAGAACCACCCGTTGTATAAAACGTTGCATGTACGAGTGTGCATGAGTGTGCATGAGTGTGCATGAGTGTGCATGAGTGTGCATGAGTGTGTACGAGTGTGTACGAGTGTGCACGAGTGTGCATGAGTGTGCATGAGTGTGCATGAGTGTTTTTTATTTATATTTTAAAAAATACCTTTATTGATCCAGTTTTTTCTCATTGAGATAACATCTCTTTTCCAAGAGAGACCTGGTCCAATAGCAGCAGGAGGAACCATGTTTCAGACAAAACAACTTACATACACTAACACAACGTTAAACATAACTATAAACACACATACACTACAACAAAAACATTTTATGTTAAAAACAGGAAAGTCTTGAATAAAAACAGCTGGCCTAAAGACAATTACACTATTCTATGATATATACATCGATCAAGTGTTTAAACTCCACCAACGAAACTAGATCGTCAAATTTTTAAATGTTCAGGAGAGAATTCCAGGACCACGGAGCTAAGTAACTAAAACTATTTCTACCATGACCTGTTCTAATGTTTGGTACTGTTAGAAGCAAATGAGAAGGGGACCGTAATTGATATTTATTTACCGACCTGACTAAAAAAGAACAGAGATAAAATGGCATTTTACCCAACATGGCCTTATAAATCAGTGTATACCAGTGTTTAAGCCTACTCAAGGTCAATGACGAGCAGCCAACAGCGTTGTAGAGATCACAATGATGTGTTAGATGTGTTTGATTTGTAATGAACCTGAGGGCTGCATGATACACTGAATCAAGTGCTCTCAGGGTAGTGGCTGAGGCCTGCATATATATAACATCACTACAATCTAAAACCGACAGTAATGTACATCGTACCAGCTCCTTCCTGGCCTCAAAAGAAAAACAAGCCTTATGCCGGTAATAAAAACATATTCTCAGCTTGAGCTTCCTTATCAGGTTCTCTACATTCACAGTGAAGCTCAGCTTATCATCAACCCACACACCCAAATATGTGTACACTTTAACTTGCTCTATAGTATGTCCAGCCAATGTAGCAATGACATGATTAGTGACATGCCTGGCATTTGAAAATACCATGCATTTTGTTTTACCTGAATTTAGAACCAGCTTTAAATCATACAGATTCTGTTTGAGTGTGTGCGAGTGTATATGAGTGTGTAGGAGTGTGTGCGAGTGTGTATGAGTGTGTTTGAGTGTGTATGAGTGTGTATGAGTGTGTACGAGTGTGTAGGAGTGTGCATGAGTGTGTAGGAGTGTGTGCGAGTGTGTATGAGTGTGTATGAGTGTGTATGAGTGTGTAGGAGTGTGTAGGAGTGTGTAGGAGTGTGTAGGAGTGTGTAGGAGTGTGCATCAGTGTGCAGGAGTGTGTATGAGTGTGTATGAGTGTGTATGAGTGTGTAGGAGTGTGCATGAGTGTGTATGAGTGTGTGCGAGTGTGTATGAGTGTGTAGGAGTGTGTAGGAGTGTGTATGAGTGTGTAGGAGTGTGCATCAGTGTGCAGGAGTGTGTAGGAGTGTGTAGGAGTGTGTATGAGTGTGCAGGAGTGTGTATGAGTGTGCAGGAGTGTGTATGAGTGTGTATGAGAGTGCAGGAGTGTGTATGAGTGTGCATGAGTAAAGCCCTGAGTTTTTCGTGACAAAATAACCTGACCCGGAAAATCTCCTGGCCCTAGTTAAGTACCTTAGTTATGTATGGGAAAATGTAAGCAGCCCAAACAGCAGTCCCCATCATTTGGCATGGTTGATTGATTTATTACTCTGTTTATATCCAGGCTTGACTGTTGAGAAGACAGACAGGCCAACATTTCCCAGGGTGGTTAAGTTAAAGGGAAAATCTGCGATTGCTACCAAAACGTTTTGAATTTTAAATGTAATATATATATATCCATTAATTTTGACCTGCAGATTGCCCCTTTAAATGTCCATGTTGAAGGAGGACAGTAGGTGACTCTGAAAATCTGTACACTCTCTGGACAAGTGAACACATTGTCCAATTACAGACTTTCACTGTAGCACAGGTGGTAACCATTAAGAATAGGCTGCTGTTTAGCTGCCGCCGAATGAGAAGAAGTTTCAACCTGAATTCAAAAGTTATGGCAACTGGCTTAAATCTATTTGCGGTTTAACTTTCATTGCTGTTGATGGTTTGCATTTTATTAGAGAAGACCAGGTCTTCCTAAATTTAGATGTCATCGAGCCGGGTCCCTTCGTGAATAACACACACACACACACACACACACACACACACACACACACACACACACACACACACACACACACACACACACACACACACACACACACACACACACACACACACACACACACACACACACACACACACACACACACACACACACACACACACACACACACACACACACACACCCCAGCGCCGGGTCAGCGTAATGACTGTCCGTCTGTCTCCAAGCAAAATCCAGGAGTAAAACACAGCTGTTGTGCCCTCCCCTCCCTCGCTCTGAAAATCTGCAGCTGTATAATTGGATTACAGAGTCGGTGTGTGTGTGTGTGTGTGTGTGTGTGTGTGTGTGTGTGTGTGTGTGTGTGTGTGTGTGTGTGTGTGTGTGTGTGTGTGTGTGTGTGTGTGTGTGTGTGTGTGTGTGTGTGTGTGTGTGTGTGTGTGTGTGTGTGTGTGTGTGTGTGTGTGTGTGTTAGCAGTGGGAAAAGGGCTTCCAGTAAGTCAGGAACAAAGCAGGGTTTACAGGCAGGTGCATGGAAAACAGAAAACGGAGAAAGAGAGCAATCAGCCCGTTGTAAGTGGCTTCCTGTTCCTGACACTGTAAAGAGCTTTGTTGTCAGTGATTCTACCTGTCTTCAGCCTGACACTGTAAAGAGCTTTGTTGTCAGTGATTCTACCTGTCTTCAGCCTGACACTGTAAAGAGCTTTGTTGTCAATGATTCTACCTGTCTTCAGCCTGACACTGTAAAGAGCTTTGTTGTCAGTGATTCTACCTTTCTTCAGCCTGACACTGTAAAGAGCTTTGTTGTCAATGATTCTACCTGTCTTCAGCCTGACACTGTAAAGAGCTTTGTTGTCAGTGATTCTACCTGTCTTCAGCCTGACACTGTAAAGAGCTTTGTTGTCAATGATTCTACCTTTCTCCAGTCTGTGGTCAGTTGGTCAGTCAGTAGCCCCACTGTGAGAGACCTTGGTGAACAGTATTTTTATGTCTGTCAAATCAAATCAAATCACATTTTATTGGTCACATACACATATTTAGCAGATGTTATTGCGGGTGTAGCGAAATGCTTGTGTTCCTAGCTCCAACAGTGCAGTAATATCTAACAATACACAACAATACACACAATCTAAAAGTAAAATTAGGGAATTTTTTCAGCCTCCTGAGGTTGAAGAGGCTCTGATGCCCCTTCCTCACCACACTGTCTGTGTGGGTGAACCATTTCAGATTGTCCGTGATGTGTACGCCGAGGAACTTGAATTTTTCTACCTTCTCCACCGCGGTCCCGTTAATGTGGATAGGGGGGTGCTCCCTCTGCTGTTTCCTGAAGTCCACGATCAGCTCCTTTGTTTTGTTGATGTTGAGGGAGGTTATTTTCCTGGCACCACTCCGCCAGGGCCCTCACCTCCTCCCTGTAGGCTGTCTCGTCATTGTTGGTAATCAGGCCGTCTACTACTGTTGTGTCGTCTGCAAACTTGATGATTGAGTTGGAGGCATGCATGGCCACGCAGTCATGGGTGAAGAGGGAGTACAGGAGGGGCTGAGCACGCACCCTTGTGGGGCCCATATTGAGGATTAGCGAAGTAGAGGTGTTGTTTCCTACCCTTGACCTCCTGGGGGTTCGGCCCGTTAGGAAGTCCAGGACCCAGTGGCACAGGGTGGGGTTCAGACCCAGGGCCCGGAGCTTAATGATGCACTTGGAGGGTTACTATTGAGTTGAAGGCTGAGCTGTAGTCAATGTACGGTTGTTACGTTCCACAGGTACACATAAGCATGGTAGGTGATGCGGACATGTGTGTGTGTGTGTGTGTGGGGGGGGGGTTCAGTGTGTTTGTTCAGTATATGTTTGTGTGAGTGCACATGCGTGTACTGTGTGGGGACGCCGAATGAGACAGTGTAACCTTGTGGTTGTACTGCCTGTATTAGCTAGCGTTGAAATTGGCTTGTGGTTCTTCTACTAGTACCTACAGTCCCATTTCATTCTCTATGTCAATCATCGCATACAAAACATGCCTTAAGTCTTCAATTAGGCATAGCCTGCTGTTATTATGCCAGTGAACAAACAAACACTCATCTAAAGACTCTCAATAAATACATTACAGACTTACTTAAAGAAGCGGATCATTTTTCATTCAACAAACTGCACTAATAAAAAGAAGAAGGAAAATAACAGAAACATCTAGAAGACTGTAGGAATGTTCTTTACTGCAGCCGCGCTTCTCGTTCAGGACAGGAAGTGCCAGTCAAACCGCAAGAATGCCAAGCACTACAGCAGACATGGTTTTCCACAGGGGGGAGAGAGGGAGGGAGGGAGGGAGGGAGGGAGGGAGGGAGGGAGAAATAGAAAGGGGGGGGGGGGGAAGAAGGGAGAAAGGGGGAGTGTGTGTTAGAAAGAAAGAGAGAAACAGAGGATAAAGTGAGAGAGAGAGAGAGAGAGAGAGAGAGAGAGAGAGAGAGAGAGAGAGAGAGAGAGAGAGAGAGAGAGAGAGAGAGAGAGAGAGAGAGAGAGAGAGAGAGAGAGAGAGAGAGAGAGAGAGAGAGAGAGAGACAGACAAACGTGATGTGAGAAAAAAATCATAGCAGGGCAAAAAAATATCAAAACATCGACAAGAACATAAGCTAACCCCTTTACTACACCTGACAACAGACCGATGACATCACCACACCTACAGGTGCTCACACAGACTCAATGGGGCTTTCCTATGGAGTCCAGATACATCATGTATGGGGCTTTCCTATGGAGTCCAGATACATCATGTATGGGGCTTTCCTATGGAGTGCAGATACATCATGAATGGGGCTTTCCTATGGAGTCCAGATACATCATGAATGGGGCTGTCCTATGGAGTGCAGATACATCATGAATAGGGCTTTCCTATGGAGTCCAGATACATCATGAATGGGGCTTTCCTTTCGAGTCCAGATACATCATGAATGGGGCTTTCCTATGGAGTGCAGATATACTGTATCATGAATGGGTCTAGCATGTCTATGTATGAGAACATAATATCTGGGTGTTACGGCCTATTTTCTTTAAGTCATCTCCTATGATATTAATACATGCTGAGTGGTGACTGTCACTACCCAGAGATGGAACACACTGATGACGGTCATGACTTCAACAGCAGCCAGGACATAGTTCCCTTCACGAAATGTCAAATATTATGTTACACTTTAATGGAGGAAATCTTAGATCTCGACTGCAGTCAATTTTAGCTCTGAATAACTGTTAACTAAGAAGACATCTCTGACGTCTGTGTGAGCGAGTCAGAGCCCTCTGTGTGAGCGAGTCAGAGCCCTCTGTGTGAGCGAGTCAGAGCCCTCTGTGTGAGCGAGTCAGAGCCCTCTGTGTGAACGAGTCAGAGCCCTCTGTGTGAGCGAGTCAGAGCCCTCTGTGTGAGCGAGTCAGAGCCCTCTGTGTGAACGAGTCAGAGCCCTCTGTGTGAACGAGTCAGAGCCCTCTGTGTGAACGAGTCAGAGCCCTCTGTGTGAACGAGTCAGAGCCCTCTGTGTGAGCGAGTCAGAGCCCTCTGTGTGAACGAGTCAGAGCCCTCTGTGTGAACGAGTCAGAGCCCTCTGTGTGAACGAGTCAGAGCCCTCTGTGTGAACGAGTCAGAGCCCTCTGTGTGAACGAGTCAGAGCCCTCTGTGTGAGCGAGTCAGAGCCCTCTGTGTGAACGAGTCAGAGCCCTCTGTGTGAACGAGTCAGAGCCCTCTGTGTGAGCGAGTCAGAGCCCTCTGTTAATAATATAACACCCCCTAGCAGCGGAGAATATATCCATATATCCAGACAGGAAGTAGTCCATATATCCAGACAGGAAGCAGTCCATATATCCAGACAGGAAGCAGTCCATATATCCAAACAGGAGGCAGTCCATATCTCCAGACAGGAAGCAGTCCATATCTCCAGACAGGAAGCAGTCCATATATCCAGACAGGAAGCAGTCCATATATCCAGACAGGAAGCAGTCCATATATCCAGACAGGAAGCAGTCCATATATCCAGCCATATCTCCAGACAGGAGGCAGTCCATATATCCAGACAGGAAGCAGTCCATATATCCAGACAGGAAGCAGTCCATATATCCAGACAGGAGGCAGTCCATATATTCAGACAGGAAGCAGTCCATATATCCAGACAGGAAGCCCTGTGCAACTACACTACCGGTCAATTTTTTTTTAACACTTACTCATTCAAGGGTTTTTCTTTATTTTTACTATTTTTTACATTGTAGAATAATAGTGAAGACATCAAAACTATGAAATAACACATATGGAATCATGTAGTAACCAAAAAATTGTTAAACAAATCAATATATTTTATATTTGAGATTCTTCAATTAGCCACCCTTTGCCTCGATGACAGCTTTGCACACTCTTGGCATTCTCTCAACTAGCTTTACCTAGAATGCTTTTCCAACAGTCTTGAAGGAGTTCCCACATATGCTGAGCACTTGTTGGCTGCTTTTCCTTCACTCTGCGGTCCGACTTATCCCAAACCATCTCAATTGGGTTGAGGTTTGGGGATTGTGGAGGCCAGGTCATCTGATGCAGCACTCCATCACTCTCTTTCTTGGTAAAATAGCCCTTACACGGCCTGGAGGTGTGTTAGGTCATTGTCCTGTTGAAAAACAAATTATAGTGCCACTAAGCCCAAACCAGATGAGATGGTGTATTGCTGCAGAATGCTGTAGTAGCCATGCTGGTTAAGTGTGTCTTGAATTCTAAATAAATGACAGTGTCACTAGCAAAGCACCCCCACACCATCAAACCTCCTCCTCCATGCTTCACGGTGGGAACCACACATGCGGAGATCATCCATTCACCCACACCACATCTCACAAAGACATGGCAGTTGGAACCAAAAATCTCCAATTTGGGCCAAAGGACAAATTTCCACCGGTCTAATTCCCAAGCAAGTCTCTTCTTCTTATTGGTGTCCTTTATTAGTGGTTTCTTTGCAGCAATTCAACCACGAAGGCCTGATTCACACAGTCTCCTCTGAACAGTTGAGGTTGAGATGTGTCTTTTACTTGAACACTGTAAAGCATTTATTTGGGCTGCATTTTCTGAAGGCTGGTAACTCTAATCAACTTATACTCTGCAGCAGAGGTAACTCTGGGTCTTCCTTTCCTGTGGCGGTCCGCATGAGAGCCAGTTTCATCATAGCGCTTAATGGTTTTTGCGACTGCACTTGAAGAAACTTTCAAAGTTCTTGAAATGTTCCGTATTGACAAACCTTCATGTCTTAAAGTAATGATGGACTGTCGTTTCTCTTTGCTTATTTGAGCTGTTCTTGCCATAGTATGGACTTGGTCTTTTACCAAATAGGGCTATCTTCTGTATACCACTGATTGGCTCAAACAAATTAACTTTTAACAAGGCACACCTGTTAATTGAAATGCATTCCAGGTGACTACCTCATGAAGCTGGTTGACAGAATGCCAAGAGTGTGCAAAGCTGTCATCAAGGCAAAAAGGGTGGCTATTTGAAGAATCTCAAATAAAAAAAATATTTTAAATTGTTAAACACATTTTTGGTTACTACATGATTCCATATGTGTTATTTCATAGTTGTCATGTCTTCACTATTATTCTACAATGTAGAAAATAGTAAAAATAAAGCTATTGAATGAGAAGGTGTTCTGAAGCGTTTGACTGGTAGTGTATGAAGAAACCCCCCTGCTGAGGAACTAATTACAGTCACTCACACACAGCTTAGTTACACACACGCACGCACACACACACAGTCACACACAATCAAACACGCACGCACGCACGCACGCACGCACACACGCACGCACACACACACACACACACACACACGCACACACACACACGCACAGCTATGTAGTCACACAACACACAGATGCGCTGATAACATGATGCTCAGCTCTGTAGGAAATGTGGACAGGAGAAAACGTATCACCTTCAGACCAAACACTATGAAGATAGCTGCTGGTCTTTTGTACATATTTTGTCTTAAATTGTTTAGTTTATATTGTTTTACAACACTATTATATCACATTGTACGTACATTTCATTTTATACAATAAATGTTAGCTTAGACATGAAATAGCAATAATTCTGTTTATTTATCATCAGAGCATTCAAAATGGTCGTTTCAGTTGGTTAAAGACAAAACATTCCAACTGGTTTGATTTGACCTGTCTGGAAGAGAGTCTCACTTTTCCTGGTACATGGTGACTGCCTGGAGCAGAGAGCTGTTTTGACTGCTTAGTTCTGGCAGAGGTCGCCGTGACCCCTTGGGTTTCAACTGGAGAGAATCTGGGAGGAAATACCACTGGCAAGGAGAGAGGGCAGGCTGGGCACGGCTCGGGGGTGGGCCTCCATTGAGCTCCTCGGATAAAAGTCATTGGGGTGGGGGGGGGGGGGGGGGGGCTGGAGTGGCGGGAGGGCTGGGGTGTGGGGGGGGGGCTGGAGTGGCGTCGCACAGCGTTTGCTGCCTGTGAGCTGACAGCCTTCAAGGGCGAAGGAGGGGGATTTTTCTGACCAAATCCCACAGGTGCGCCCCCCCCCCCTCTTCTCTCTAAGCCATCTCATAGTTTCCTCCGAGCACGTTCACACACCCAGACTACGTCCACAATGGCACCCTATTCCCTATATAGTGCACTACATTAGACCAGAGCCCTATGGGTTCCTAGTGCACGATTTAGGGAATAGGGTGCCATTTTGGGACGAGATCCAAGACAGGAGAGACCCTTGAAGGCCTTCCAGCTTCAACATTTGGCCCGTCTGGAAGGAATTATGAGGGGGGTGGGGTGTATGAGGTGGTGGGACCAATTTCCCAGAGTCAGGGAGACACACCCAAAATACTGCACCATCGTATTCAGAGTTCTGTCCATTTCTCTCCTTGCCTAGCGCCACCGTTCTCTGTTCCCTCTCCTCCCTGCCATGTCCCCCCTGAAACATCATGCCATTTCCCCTTTCTCATCTTCACGCAGAAAGAATACATCAATATTGGACATGTTGTCCAGTCCTCAAGGTTCCTGCCTCTAGCCGGTCCCTGATTAGACCCTTTACTCAGAACTCCTCAGTCTGCATGGGTCTGTTGCTTGGTCAGACTCAGAGATTGCGTCCAAAATGGCACCCCTATTACCTATGGGGGGCCCTGGTCAAAAGTAGTGCACTATATAGGGTACTATGGGTGCCATTTGGGATACTGACCTGAGAGCCAGTGGCTGTGGCTGCAGCTCCATTACGGTAAGTCTTGCTCAGTCTCTAGGGCTGGTAGAGTAAGAATATCACAGAGAGAGAGAGAGGCCAACTGGCCCAGGATCAATCAGACACACTGCCAGATAGGATCAACAACATTTTTATGTATGCCTTTAAGCAAGGTATTTTCTCTCTCTCTCCTGCTCTCTCTCTCACACTCCCCCACTCTCTCTTTCTCTCTCCTGTTCTCTCTCACCCCCCCCCCTCTATTTCTCTCTACTGCTCCCTCTCACACACCCCCTCTATTTCTCTCTCCTGCTCTCTCTCACACTCCCCCTCTATCTCTCACACTCCCCCACTCTCTCTTTCTCTCTCCTGCTCTCTCACACCCCCCCCCCTCTCTCTCACACACCCTCTATTTCTCTCTCCTGCTCTCTTTCACGCTCCCCCCTCTCTCTCTCTCACACCCCCTCTCTCTATCTCACCTGCTCACTCTCTCACTACCCCTCCTCTCTCTCTCACACTCCCCCACTCTCTCTTTCTCTCTCCTGTTCTCTCTCACCCCCCCCCCCTCTATTTCTCTCTCTCTCTCTCTCTCTCTCACCCCCTCTCTCTATCTCACCTGCTCACTCTCTCACTACCCCTCATCTCTCTCACACTCCCCCTCTCGCTCTCACTCCCCCTCTTTCTCTCTCTCCAGCTCTTTCTCTCCTGCCCCTCCCTCCTCTCTCTATTTCTTCTCTTTTTCCTCCACCATTAATCATCTCTTTTTATTTGTGGTGTTCTTGTACTTCATGGCAGGGACCAGGAGAACTGGAGGCTTTGAGAAGGACTGCCCTGTCATCCTGTGGCACTAATATCTGGGCGAGGCCACCACAATAGTTGACACCAGCTGTGAGGAGAGCTGAAGAGGGTCCGGGGTGGTGTTTGAGTAATGATGACGGCTTACTGACATGAGCCGCGTTACCGAACGTATGATAAGTGAACACTACTGTTGTTTGAAAAAGGGCAAGCACTGTGCTTTCTCAGTTCCATAATATAAGGGTAAGGACCTGAGGACTCACATGGCTGAGGGGAAATAAGGAAACCTGTGACAAGGCCTTAGAATCCACAGAGTGGATGACTGAGCTGCAATATTTACACATAGTCTTGCGTCCTAAACAGAACCCTATTCCCTTTAAAGGGCACTACTTTTGACCGCCCCATAGGGCCCTGGTCAAAAGTAGTGCACTATACATGGACTAGGTTGCCATTTGGAACGCAGTGGAGACAGAGAGGATGAATGTTACTGCTGACAACAGCATACTGTTCCATTCTAGATGAAGAGCACACTCAGGGAGAGATACAGAGGAGAATGACCGTAGTTAAAACTCTGCCAAAGAGCTTGGTTGCGTCCCAAAAATCATCCTAGGGGCCTTCGGGAAAAGTAGTGCACTTGACTATATAGGGAATAGGGTACGCTATTTGGGACGCGGACCTTTTCGTTAGCATAGCAGCTCAGTATTACTACGGGGAATTAACGTCACTACCATAGTATGTGTACAGTACATCCTGTTAAGTCCTGCTGGATATACTATTAAATATCTGTCATGCCCTGACCTTAGAGATCCTTTTTATGTCTCTGTTTTGGTTGGTCAGGGTGTGAGTTTGGGTGGGCATTCTATGTCTGGTGTTCTATGTTGTCCTTGTGTTGTATTTCTATGTGTTTGGCCTGGTGTGGTTCTCAATCAGAGGCAGCTGTCTATCGTTGTCTCTGATTGAGAATCATACTTAGGTAGCCTGTTCCCACCTGTGTTTGTGTGTTCACTTTACAGGACTGTTCGTTTATCGTTTTTGTTGTTTTGTCAAGTGTTTCATATTTTAATTAAAATAATGAACACTTACCACGCTGCACCTTGGTCCTCCTCTCCTTCTCCAGACGACGATCGTGACAATATCAGCAGTGGTAGAAAACAACTGACATACTTGATTTACAAGTAAAGACCCGGTGCATTCAGAAAAGTATTCAGACCCCCTTGACTTTTTCCACATTTTGTTACGTTACAGACTTGTTTTAAAAAGGGGTTCAAGTGTTCCCCCCCCCCCCCCCCCCTCCCCTCATCAATCTACAGTGGCAAGAAAAAGTATGTGAACCATTTGGAATTACCTGGAATTCTGCATAAATTGTAATAAAATTTGATCTGATCTTCTTCTAAGTCACAACAATAGACAAACAGTCTGCTTAAACTAATAACACACAAACAATTATACGTTTTCATGTCTTTATTGAAAACACTGTGTAAGCATTCACAGTGCAGGGTGGGAAAAATATGTGAACCCTTTGATTTAATAACTGGTTGACCCTCCTTTTTGCAGCAATAACTTCAACCAAACATTTTTTTATAGTTGCGGATCAGACCTGCACAACGGTTAGGAGGAATTTTGGACCATTCCTCTTTACAAAACTGTTTCAGTTCAGCAATATTCTTGGGATGCCTGGTGTGAACCGCTCTCTGGAGGTCATGCCACAGCATCTCAATCGGGTTGAGGTCAGGACTCTGACTGGGCCACTCCAGAAGGTGTATTTTCTTCTGTTGAAGCCATTCTGTTGTTGATTTACTTCTGTGTTTTGGGTCGTTGTCCCATTGCATCACCCAACTTCTGTTGAGCTTCGATTGCCGGACAGATAGCCTGAATCTTGTTTCTCATGTTCTGAGAGTCCTTTAGGTGCTGTCACGTGCCTTTTACTGAGGAGTGGCTTCCGTCTGGCCACTCTACCATAAATGCCTGATTGGTGGAGTGCTGCAGAGATAGTTGTCCTTCAGGAAGGTTCTCCCATCTCCACAGAGGAACTCCGGAGCTCTGTTAGAGTGACCATCGGGTTCTTGGTCACCTCCCTGACCAAGGCCCTTCTTCCCCGATTGCTCAGCTCTAGGAAGAGTCTTGGTGGTTCCAAACTTATTGAGAAAACACTTTGGCGTTAAGGGATCCCAAAGCCCTCGTGTGTGTTTTCACAGCAAACCAGTACAGTATAACAACAGAAGGGGAGTGAGGGACAGATAAAGACACGTAGGTGGGCGTTGGGTCAGAGGTCACACAGAGATCTTGTAAGAGATTACATAATGCAGCTGGGCAACATTGATATAGGTTAGAGAGAGGAGGAGGAGGAGAGGAGGAGGAGGAGAGGCTCCAAGATCTGCTTCCTCAAGGGGGAATCCTGGCATCTGGATCACGTTAGAGGGACTCTGTGTTGATCCTGCGTGGAGAACGAGGCTGAAAAACAGGCCAACTGACTGACCAGGGTTGGGATGCCAAGGGGGTGAGGGGGTGGTGGATTAGGGGGGGTGACCGTGTCGGGGGAATCCGGCTCTTCTCCGTCTCTTCTGCCAAGTGTTCATAAAAAGCTGGACATTGTTTCCAGGCTGGTGTGAGAAAGCACAGGGGCGAGAGGGGGTGAGAGGAGCCAAGAGGAACGGGGTCATGCAGGGCTTGGCGGTGATCAAAACAACTGTACCAGCAGCATCACCACCACCCAGTGAGGGGGGAGATGGGAAGGATTGGGCCTAATCCGGGTACAGTTGATCTCTCCCCGGGTGTCACTGGAAACACTGACGATGTTGGCAATGCTCCTCCCTGGCCCCGGCTCGCTCCTAGGAACAGAGCGCCTGATAGTGGGAGATGATGACAGTCGGCAACATGTATTAACCTCAATGTTTTGGTAAACTATTTCATAGCCAACAACAAAAGCTTTGTCAACAGTGTTTCCATTGTTTATGTTCATAAATACATAAATTAAGTTCGTAAGTTCACTGAAGTTCATAAAAACAAGGGAACAGAAGTCCCCCAAGTTATTACACAATGTTTACAGTTAGAACGTCATACTTCATAGTTGGAGGAATATGTATTGATAGTGTATTGTATAAGATTGATGGATTTTCTAATATCTCAGCTGAAAGATGCAATGATAATTTATGTTCAAACAAATGGAGAATGCCAGACGGGAGGGAGATCAGAGGGAGACCAGAAGGGAGGGAGACTCGAGGGAGACCAGATGAGAGGGAGACCAGAGTAGAGGGAGACTAGAGGGAGATCAGAAATACCTTATTTACATAAGTATTCAGACCCTTTGTATGAGACTCGAAATTGAGTTCAGGTGCATCCTGTTTCCATTGATCATCCTTGAGATGTTTCTACAACTTGATTGGAGTCCCCCTGTAGTAAATTATATTGATTGGACATGATTTGGAAAGGCACACACCTGTCTATATAAGGTCCCACAGTTGACAGTGAATGTCAGAGCAAAAACCAAGCCATGAGGTCGAAGGAATAGTCGATAGACCTCCGAAACAGGATTGTGTCAAGGCACAGATCTGGGGAAGGGTACAAAAACATTTCTACAGCATTGAAGGTCCTCAAAAACACAGTGGCCTCCATCATTCTTAAATGGAAGATGTTTGGAACCACCAAGACTCTTCTTAGACCTGGCCGCCTGGCCAAACTGAACAATCATGGGAGAAGGGCCTTGGTTAGGGAGGTGACCAAGAACCCGATGGTCACTCTGACAGAGCTCCAGAGTTCCTCTGTGGAGATGGGAGAACCTTCCAAAAGGACAACCATCTCTGCAGCACTCCACCAATCAGGCCTTTATGGTAGAGTGGCCAGACGGAAGCCATGACAGCCCGCATGGAGTTTGCCGAAATGCACCTAAAGGACTCTCAGTCCATGAGAAACAAGATTCTGTGGTCTGATGAAATCAAAATTGAACACTTTGGAGGAAACCTGGCACCATTCCTACGTTGAAGGATGGTGGTGGCAGCATCATGCTGTGGGTATGTTTTTCAGTGGCATTGACTGGGACACTAGTCAGGATTGAGAGAAAGATGAACGGAGCAAAGTACAGAGAGAGCACTCAGGACCTCAGACTGGGGCAAAGGTTCACATTCCAACAGGACAACGACCATAAACACACTGCCAAGACAACGCAGGAGTGGCTTTGGGACAAGTCTCTGAATGTCCTTGAGTGGCCAAGCCAGAACCCGGACTTGAACATCTCTGGAGAGACCTGAATATAGCTGTGCAGCAACGCTCCCCATTCAACCTGACCGAGCTTGAGAGGATCTGCAGAGAAGAATGGTAGAAACTCCACAAATACAGGTGTGCCAAGATTGTGGCGTCATACCCAAGAAGACTCGAGGCTGTAATCGCTGCTGAGTAAAGGGCCTGAATACTTATGTAAATGTGATATTTCCTTTTCTTTTTTACATTGGTCAAATTTTCTAAAAACCTGTTTTTGCTTTGTCATTATGGGATATTGTGTGTAGATTGATGAGGGGGGAAAAAACAAATTAATCAATTTTAGAATAAGGCTGTAACGTAACAAAATGTGGAAAAAGTCAACGGGTCTGAATACCTTCTGAATGCACTGTACTTCCATTCATTTTTTCAACTGGTACCGGGGTTCCTTCAGATGAGTCTCGTGAGGCCTGCCGGCGTCCTAGAGCTAAACAACTGACCTGTTCATGAGAGTCCACCTTCCCACAGAGGGGTCATCTTAGTGTGTAGCCCAGACACAAGTTGGCAGATCGGCTGTACCAACTTCAGACGAGTCTCAAGACGTTTGTGGGGTCTTAGAGCAAATCTCTTTCCAGAGAGAGAGAGAGAGAGAGAGAGAGAGAGAGACAGAGACAGAGACAGAGACAGAGACAGAGAGAGAGAGACAGAGAGAGAGACAGAGAGAGAGAGAGAGACATAGAGAGAGAGAGAGCGAGAGAGAGAGAGATAGAGACATAGAGAGAGAGAGACATAGAGAGAGAGAGAGAGAGAGAGAGAGAGAGAGACATAGAGAGAGAGAGACATAGAGAGAGAGAGAGAGAGAGAGAGAGAGAGAGAGAGAGAGAGAGAGAGAGAGAGAGAGAGAGAGAGAGAGAGAGAGAGAGAGAGAGAGAGAGAGAGAGAGAGAGAGAGAGAGAGAGAGAGAGAGAGAGAGAGAGAGAGAGAGAGAATCATTCCACGGGGACTCAAAGATCTGCTTCCTCAAGAGGGAATCCTGGCATCTGGATGACGTTAAGAGGGAATCTGTGTGGAGAACGAGGCTGAAAGAAACAGGCCAACTGACTGACCGCAACGCAAGCTGGTGCTGATGGACCAGGGTCCAGGTTGGGTCGCCAAGGAGGGTGAAGAGGTGGAGGGGTTAGGGAAGGATGGCGCAGTGACCGTGTATTCTATAAGATTCATGGATTTGATAATATCTCAGCTGAAAATATGCAATGACAGTTTACGTTCCAACAAATGGAGAATGCCAAAAAAAGCTGCGTCGAGTGTGATAAAGCGTTAAGTATTAGGACAGTAAAGGGAGTTGAGGGAAACAAAAGGACCTGCATTTATATCAACCTCTCTGGTGCGCGTCCTCAACGGCACACTAGAGCCCTATAAGCACTATAAAGTAGTGCACTACATAGGCAATAGGTCTCTGGTCTATTGTAGTGGACTATATAGGGAATAGGGCTCTGGTCTAAAGTAGTGCACTATATAGGGAATAGGGCTCTGGTCTAAAGTAGTGCACTAAAATAGGGAATAGGGCTCTGGTCTAAAGTAATGTACTATATAGGGCTCTGGTCTAAAGTAGTGTACTATATAGGGCTCTGGTCTAAAGTAGTGCACTATGTAGGGAATAGGGTGGCATTTGGGATGCACAACAGGAGGCTGACATTCATCCCGCTCTGTTAAATTGCTCGAGGCCCTGAGTGGAACTGATGACAGAACTTCATTCAAACATTTCTCCCTTATTTCCCCTCATGACTGAAAAGAAATGCATACTTACTGTCATCTAGAAAGTAGCCAGAGAGACTGGAGACCTATAAAACCCTCCCTAGGGATGGGCTTGAGTGTATATGTAAGCAATGAAGTAAAGGGCGTTCAGTTCAGTTTAGGGGGGGAATGTTGAGTTCAAATGGTTTTCTTCTTCCACAAGGCTTAAGTTCCGAATGGAAACTTATTTCATGTGTAGTGCATAGGGTGCCATTTGGGAAGTACCCTTGATCTGAGGTTTCAGGAGAGAGTACAGAGCCAGATCGCAGTTAACTGGCGGAACCAGGGCGTTGTCCTAGTCACTAGGGCTACAGTGAGCTTCAAAAGCATTGGGACAGTTACAGATTTTTTGTTGTTGTTTTGGCTCTGTACTGAAATGAGATTAAAGTGCAGACTGTCAGCTTTAATTTGAAGGTATTTTCATCCATATCGGGTGAACTGTTTAGAAATTACACCACTTTTTGTACATAGTCCCCCCATTTTAGGGGACCAAAAGTATTGGGACAAATCTAATGCTTACTTACAAGCCCTTGATGAAAAAAGAGTAAAGAAAATATTTACAAAATACACTAAAGTAAAAAATAAAAGAGGAACAATAATATAACAATAACAAGGCTATATACAGGGTGTTACAGTACAGAGTCAATGTGGAGGCTATATACAGGGTGTTACAGTACAGAGTCAATGTGGAGGCTATATACAGGGTGTTACAGTACAGAGTCAATGTGGAGGCTATATACAGGGGGTACCGGTACAGAGTCAATGTGGAGGCTATATACATGGTGTACCGGTACAGAGTTAATGTGGAGGCTATATACAGGGTGTACCGGTACAGAGTCAATGTGGAGGCTATATACAGGGTGTACCGGTACAGAGTCAATGTGGAGGCTATATACAGGGTGTACCGGTACAGAGTTAATGTCAAATCAAATCAAATCAAATTTTATTAGTCACATACACATGGTTAGCAGATGTTAATGCGAGTGTAGCGAAATGCTTGTGCTTCTAGTTCCGACAATGCAGTAATAACCAACAAGTAATCTAACCTAACAATTCCACAACTACTACCTTATACACACACACAAGTGTAAAGGGATAAAGAATATGTACATAAAGATATATGAATGAGTGGTGGTACAGAACGGCATGGCAAGATGCAGTAGATGGTATAGAGTACGGTATATACATATGAGATGAGTACTGTAGGGTATGTAAACATAAAGTGGCATAGTTTAAAGTGGCTAGTGGTACATGTATTACATAAAGATGGCAAGATGCAGTAGATGATATAGAGTACAGTATATACATATGAGATGGGTAATGTAGGGTATGTAAACATTATATTAAGTGGCATTGTTTAAAGTGGCTAGTGGTACATTTTTACATAATTTCCATCAATTCCCATTTTTAAAGTGGCTGGAGTTGAGTCAGTATGTTGGCAGCGGCCGCTAAATGTTAGTGGTGGCTGTTTAACAGTCTGATGGCCTTGAGATAGAAGCTGTTTTTCAGTCTCTCGGTCCCTGCTTTGATGCACCTGTACTGACCTCGCCTTCTGGATGATAGCGGGGTGAACAGGCAGTGGCTTGGGTGGTTGTTGTCCTTGATGATCTTTATGGCCTTCCTGTGACATCGGGTGGTGTAGGTGTCCTGGAGGGCAGGTAGTTTGCCCCCGGTGGTGCGTTCTGCAGACCTCACTACCCTCTGGAGAGCCTTACGGTTGTGGGCGGAGCAGTTGCCGTACCAGGCGGTGATACAGCCCGACAGGATGCTCTCGATTGTGCATCTGTAGAAGTTTGTGAGTGCTTTTGGTGACAAGCCGAATTTCTTCAGCCTCCTGAGGTTGAAGAGGCGCTGCTGCGCCTTCTTCACAACGCTGTCTGTGTGGGTGGACCAATTCAGTTTGTCCGTGATGTGTACACCGAGGAACTTAAAACTTTCCACCTTCTCCACTACTGACCCGTCGATGTGGATAGGGGGGTGCTCCCTCTGCTGTTTCCTGAAGTCCACAATCATCTCCTTTGTTTTGTTGACGTTGAGTGTGAGGTTATTTTCCTGACACCACACTCCGAGGGCCCTCACCTCCTCCCTGTAGGCCGTCTCGTCGTTGTTGGTAATCAAGCCTACCACTGTAGTGTCATCCGCAAACTTGATGATTGAGTTGGAGGCGTGCATGGCCACGCAGTCGTGGGTGAACAGGGAGTACAGGAGAGGGCTCAGAACGCACCCTTGTGGGGCCCCAGTGTTGAGGATCAGCGGGGTGGAGATGTTGTTACCTAGCCTCACCACCTGGGGGCGGCCCGTCAGGAAGTCCAGGACCCAGTTGCACAGGGCGGGGTCGAGACCCAGGGTCTCGAGCTTGATGACGAGTTTGGAGGGTACTATGGTGTTAAATGCTGAGCTGTAATCGATGAACAGCATTCTCACATGGGTATTCCTCTTGTCCAGATGGGTTAGGGCAGTGTGCAGTGTGGTTGCGATTGCGTCGTCTGTGGACCTATTGGGTCGGTAAGCAAATTGGAGTGGGTCTAGGGTGTCCGGTAGGGTGGAGGTGATATGGTCCTTGACTAGTCTCTCAAAGCACTTCATGATGACGGAAGTGAGTGCTACGGGGCGGTAGTCGTTTAGCTCAGTTACCTTAGCTTTCTTGGGAACAGGAACAATGGTGGCCCTCTTGAAGCATGTGGGAACAGCAGACTGGGATAAGGATTGATTGAATATGTCCGTAAACACACCAGCCAGCTGGTCTGCGCATGCTCTGAGGACGCGGCTGGGAATGCCGTCTGGGCCTGCAGCCTTGCGAGGGTTAACACGTTTAAATGTTTTACTCACCTCGGCTGCAGTGAAGGAGAGCCCGCAGGTTTTGGTAGGGGGCCGTGTCAGTGGCACTGTATTGTCCTCAAAGCGGGCAAAATAGTTGTTTAGCCTGTCTGGGAGCAAGACATCCTGGTCCGCGACGGGGCTGGTTTTCTTTTTGTAATCCGTGATTGACTGTAGACCCTGCCACATACCTCTTGTGTCTGAGCTGTTGAATTGCGACTCGATTTTGTCTCTGTACTGGGACTTAGCCTGTTTGATTGCCTTGCGGAGAGAATAGCTACACTGTTTGTATTCGGTCATGCTTCCGGTCACCTTGCCCTGGTTAAAAGCAGTGGTTCGCGCTTTCAGTTTCACGCGAATGCTGCCGTCAATCCACGGTTTCTGGTTTGGGAATGTTTTAATCGTTGCTGTGGGTACGACATCGTCAATGCACTTCCTAATGAACTCGCTCACCGAATCAGCATATTCGTCAATATTGTTGTTGGACGCAATGCGGAACATATTCCAATCCGCGTGATCGAAGCAGTCTTGAAGCGTGGATTCAGATTGGTCGGACCAGCGTTGAACAGACCTGAGCGCGGGAGCTTGTTGTTTTAGTTTCTGTTTGTAGGCTGGAATCAACAAAATGGAGTCGTGGTCAGCTTTTCCGAAAGGGGGGCGGGGGAGGGCCTTATATGCGTCGCGGAAATTAGTATAACAATGATCTAGGGTTTTTCCAGCCCTGGTAGCACAATCGATATGCTGATAGAATTTAGGGAGTTTTGTTTTTAGATTAGCCTTGTTAAAATCCCCAGCTACGATGAATGCAGCCTCAGGGTGTGTGGTTTCCAGTTTACAAAGAGTCAGATAAAGTTCGTTCAGGGCCATCGATGTGTCTGCTTGGGGGGGAATATATACGGCTGTGATTATGATTGAAGAGAATTCCCTTGGTAGATAATGCGGTCGACATTTGATTGTGAGGAGTTCTAGATCAGGTGAACAGAATGACTTGAGTTCCTGTGTGTTGTTATGATGATCACACCACGTCTCGTTAATCATAAGGCATACCCCCCCGCCCCTCTTCTTACCAGAAAGATGTTTGTTTCTGTCGGCGCGATGCATGAAGAAACCAGCTGGCTGCACCGACTCCGTTAGCGTCTCTTGAGTTAGCCATGTTTCCGTGAAGCAGAGCACGTTGCAATCCCTGATGTCTCTCTGGAATGCTACCCGTGCTCGGATTTCATCAACCTTATTGTCAAGAGACTGGACATTGGCGAGTAGTATGCTAGGGAGTGGAGCGCGATGTGCCCGTCTCCGAAGCCTGACCACGAGACCGCCTCGTTTGCCCCTTTTACGGCGTCGCACAGGGTCGCCGGCTGGGATCAGATCCATTGTATTGGGTGGAAGGCAAAACACTGGATCCGTTTCGGGAAAGTCATATTCCTGGTAGGAACGATGATGAGTTGACGTTAATCGTATATTCAGTAGTTCCTCCCGACTGTATGTAATGAAACCTAAGATTACCTGGGGTACCGATGTAAGAAATAACACATAAAAAAACTAAATACTGCATATTTTCCAAGGAACGCGAAGCGAGGCGGCCATCTCTTTTCGGCGCCGGAAACTACTCTGTATAATGTGGAGGCTATATACAGGGGGTACCGGTACAGAGTCAATGTGGAGGCTATATACATGGTGTTACGATACAGAGTCAATGTGGAGGCTATATACAGGGTGTACCGGTACAGAGTCAATGTGGAGGCTATATACAGGGGGTACCGGTACAGAGTCAATGTGGAGGCTATATACAGGGGGTACCGGTACAGAGTCAATGTGGAGGCTATATACAGGGTGTACCGGTACAGAGTCAATGTGGAGGCTATATACAGGGGGTACCGGTACAGAGTCAATGTGGAGGCTATATACAGGGTGTACCGGTACAGAGTCAATGTGGAGGCTATATGCAGGGGGTACCGGTACAGAGTCAATGTGGAGGCTATATACAGGGTGTACCGGTACAGAGTCAATGTGGAGGCTATATACAGGGTGTACCGGTACAGAGTCAATGTGGAGGCTATATACAGGGGGTACCGGTACAGAGTCAATGTGGAGGCTATATACAGGGGGTACCGGTACAGAGTCAATGTGGAGGCTATATACAGGGTGTTACGGTACAGAGTCAATGTGGAGGCTATATACATGGTGTTACGATACAGAGTCAATGTGGAGGCTATATACAGGGTGTTACGGTACAGAGTCAATGTGGAGGTTATATACAGGGTGTACCGGTACAGAGTCAATGTGGAGGCTGTATACAGGGGTGCCGGTACAGAGTCCATGTGGAGGCTATATACAGGGGGTACCGGTACCGAGTCAATGTGGAGGCTATATACAGGGGGTACCAGTACCGAGTCAATGTGGAGGCTATATACAGGGGTACCGGTACCGAGTCAATGTGGAGGCTATATACAGGGGTACCGGTACCGAGTCAATGTGGAGGCTATATATAGGGGTACCAGTACCGAGTCAATGTGGAGGCTATATACAGGGGTACCGGTATAGAGTCAATGTGGAGGCTATATACAGGGGTACTGGTACAGAGTCAATGTGGAGGCTATATACAGGGGTACCGGTACAGAGTCAATGTGGAGGCTATATACAGGGGTACCGGTACAGAGTCAATGTGCCGGGGTAAAAGTTAGTCGAGGTAATTTGTACATGTAGGTAGAGGTAAAATGCATAGATAAGAAACAGATTGTAGCAGCAGTGTAAAAACAAAGGAGAGGTGTCAATGCAAATAGTCCGGGTGGCTATTTGATTCATTGTTCAGCAGTCTTATGGACTGGGGGCAGAAGCTGTTAATGAGCATTTTGGACCGAGACTTGCCGCTCCGGTACCACTTGCCGTGTATTAAAGTAGTCAAAAGTTTAGTTTTTGGTCCCATATTCCTAACGTGCAATGACTACATTAAGCGTACAAACTTGTACAAACTTGATGGATGCATTTGCTGTTTGTTTTGGTAGTGTTTCAGATTATTTTGTGCCCAATAGAAATTAAATGGTAAATAATTTATTGTGTCATTTTGGAGTCACTTTTATTGTAAATAAGAATAAAATATGTTTCTAAACACTTCTACATTCATGTGGATGCTACTATAATTATGGATCCTGAATGAATCGTGAATAATGATGAGTGAGAAAGTTACAGATATCATACCCCCAAGGCATGCTAACCTCTCACCATAACAATATCAGGGGAAGTTAGCATTTTATATCATACCCCCAAGGCATGCTTAACCTCTCACCATAACAATATCAGGGGAAGTTAGCATTTTATATCATACCCCCAAGGCATGCTAACCTCTCACCATAACAATATCAGGGGAAGTTAGCATTTTATATCATACACCCAAGGCATGCTAACCTCTCACCATAACAATATCAGGGGAAGTTAGCATTTTATATCATACCCCCAAGGCATGCTAACCTCTCACCATAACAATATCAGGGGAAGTTAGCATTTTATATCATACACCCAAGGCATGCTAACCTCTCACCATAACAATATCAGGGGAAGTTAGCATTTTATATCATACCCCCAAGGCATGCTAACCTCTCACCATAACAATATCAGGGGAAGTTAGCATTTTATATCATACCCCCAAGGCATGCTAACCTCTCACCATAACAATATCAGGGGAAGTTAGCATTTTATATCATACCCCCAAGGCATGCTAACCTCTCACCATAACAATATCAGGGGAAGTTAGCATTTTTGGGGGGGGGGTATGATATTTATTCCTCTGGAACTTTCTCATCATCACTATTCGCGATTCATTCGGGATTCTCCGTAATCATGGTAGCATCCATGGATTGGACCCTTTTTTCTCTCAATTTTCACCTAAAATGACGTACCCAAATCTAACTCAGGACCTGAAGCAAGGATATGCATATTCTTGATACCATTTGAAAGGAAACACTTTGACGTTTGTAGAAATGTGAAATTAATGTAGGAGAATATAACACATTAGATCTGGTAAAAGATAATACAAAGAAACAAAATAGGTTTTTTTTGTATTTACTTTGTACCATCATCTTTGAAATGCAAGAGAAAGGCCTTAATGTATTATTCCAGCCCAGGTGCAATTTTGATTTTGGCCACTAGATGGCAGCAGTGTATGTGCAAAGTTTTAGACTGATCCAATGGCCCATTGCATATCTGTTCAAAATGTTGTATCAAGACTGCCCAAATGTGCCTAATTGGTTTATTAATAGATTTTCAAGTTCATAATTGTGCACTCTCCTAAAACAATAATATGGTATTCTTTCACTGTAATAGCTTCTGTAAATTGGTCAGTGCAGTTAGATTAACAAGAATTTAAGCTTTCTGCCAATATCAGATCTGTCTATGTCCTGGGAAATGTTCTTGTTACTTACAATCACATTAGCCTACATTAGCTCAACCGTCCCGCGGAGGGGGGGGGGGGGACCGATCCCGTAGAAGTTAGTGTAGGAGTGTTTAGAAACATATTACATTCTTATTTACAATAAAAGTGACTCCAAAATGACACAATACATTATTTACCATTAATTTCTATTGGGCACAAAATAATCTGAAAAATACCCTTAATTAATTTCAAATCCAAACTGCTGTAGTACAGAGCCAAAACAACAAAAAATGTGTCACTGTCCCAATACTTTTGGAGCTGTCTGTATGTCAGCCCTGGGCAATTATATTTCCATGGAGGGCCACATAAGAATATATTTTTGCCATCACGGGCCAGAATCATATTACAGGATTATACATCATATGTCTACTGTAAATCACATCCAGATATACAACTTTTTTAACATGCACAGAAATAAACCACATCCATGTTCTGCTTTTGGTAGGTATATTCTTTATTAACAGGTAGCCTAGTGGTTAGAGTGTAGGGACGGCAGGTAGCCTAGTGGTTAGAGTGTAGGGACGGCAGGTAGCCTAGTGGTTAGAGCGTTGGACAAAAAAAATCTGTCGTTCTGCCCCTGAACAAGGCAGTTAACCCACTGTTCCTAGGCCGTCATTGTAAATAACTATTTGTTCTTAACTGACTTGCCGAGTTAAATAAAGATAAAAAATATATAAAAAATAAATCTTGTGTTGTCTTAAGGGTAAAAAATGACCCTCCACTATGTTTAACAGCAGAGAAAACCCCCTAAATCATATTTTTTCAAATTGAAATTTTATGACTTTTCCTAGAGTGACCCCCCAACATTAGAACAAGTGAAACATCGCCTTTGTTCATATTTCCATGAAAGCAGTACACCACCTGGGTACAAAGATTGTCTTAGGGTCATTTTTTACCCGGCAGTTATAAAATAATTTACACACCACAAAAACCACAAAGACAGACACACACACACAATGAGAAATTGAGAATATGTCTGCTACTGATTGAACTCAAACAAAACTAAAACGCCTCAACATTCTACATGTTCATCACACCAGCCATCGAAAAAATCATCCTGGAGATGACAAATTTGGGGGGGTTTCCGTAAATATGGAGACAACTGGAAGAGGATGGATGAGATTGACCTGCGTGCCTACATAGGACTGCTAATCTTAGCGGGTGTGTATAGGTCCCGAGGCTACATGTAGTCTCTGGGATGCAGAGAGTGGAAGAGCTGTTTTCCATGCCACGATGCCACTGAAAGTCTTTCACACTTTCTCAAGAACGCTACGATTTGATAACAGTGAGTCAAGACCTGCAAGACGTGTGAGAGACAAACTGGCGGCCATAAGAGAGGTCTGGGAGAAGTGGGTGAAGCGTCTGCCGTACCTCTACAACTCTGGGCCTGAAGTAACAGTGGATGAGCAACTGGTTCCACTCAGAGGAAAATTTGTATTTTCATATCTGTAACGTAAGTGATTGTTCTGTACATTTTATTAAATATTGCTGTAATATCATTGATTTATGTGATTGTTTTCTGTGACACTGATACTAATTACTGATAGTAATCTCTTTTGTCAAAAGGTCACTGTTCTTTCCGGCAGCATATACCCAGCAAGCCAGCAAAGTACGGCATCAAGATATGGGTGGCCTGTGACGCACAATCCAGCTACGCTTGGAAGATGCAAGTCTACACAGGGAAGCCGACCAGTGGAGGCCCGGACAAGAACCAGGGGATGAGTGTTTTGCTTGAGGTGACAGATGGACTGAGGAGGCACAATGTCACGTGTGACAATTTCTTCACCTCTTATGAACTCTGCCAGCAGCTCCTGAAGAGGAAGACCACCATGGTTGGCACAGTTAGAAAGAACAAGCCTGCAGTCCTCGCAACAAAGGGGAGAGAGACCTTCTCATCAAAGTTTGCCTTCACCCCCACCACCACTCTAGTTTCTTACCTCCCAAAGAGTTACAAGAATGTGGTCCTCCTGAGCACACTGCACAAAATGGCTGAGATCAGTGATCGTGAGGACAGGAAGCCAGCCATCATCCTGGACTACAACCACAGCAAAGGAGGCATGGACAACCTGGACAAGGTGATTAGAATTTACAACTGCAGGAGGATGACTGCCCGCTGGCCCCTGGTCATCTTCCATAACATCATTGATGTGTCCTCATACAATGCCTTCGTGATGTGGAACAAGATCAACCCTACCTGGATGCCTGATAAGCAGAACAAGAGGAGGGTGTTCCTGGAGCAGCTGGGAAAGGCACTTGTAACCCCACACATTCAAAGAAGAAAGCGCATCCCCCACACAGCAGCCTCTGCAGCGCTTGTGAAAGCTGGTCAAGGGGCTGAATCTTGTCCTGGTCCAACTGAGGCTGCAGCTGGGGCAGGCAAGAGGAGGAGATGCCAATTCTGCCCCCCAAAGAAGGACTGTAAAACAAATACTATGTTCTGCACATTTGAGAAATACATCTGCAAAGTGTATGCACACACACTTGCATACTGTTCTACATGTGCTAATTAGAGTTGATTGATTTATGTTCTTCACATTTTTGTTAATCTATTTTCTTATTTTATTCGTATTTATTGTTGTTGTTTATACACTTTGTGGGTGGGGGCAATGGTTAAACAAATGGGAGAAGACTAGTATTTTGTAGTTGAATTCCTGTATAGTATATAAGAATATATCACTATGTTGCCAACCAAGTTCAAAACTGTTATTGTTTCCCTTCAATAAAATGCATTCAAAACTACTTTCTGCACATTTCTGCTACTTTCTTAGGCTCTACAAATGCTATCTCTTGCTAAAAAAATATGTTTACACCTATGCATTACCTTTAGCAATAATAACAATAATAATAATACACCTCTACTTTAGTAAAGAAAACAATTATGCCAGGTGTGTTGTAATAAAAATGAGTGGTGTCCACTGATTAAATGCAGTCTTTCTACATTGTAAAGAGGGAAAACCCAAATATTCACAAAGTTTGAATGACAGGTTGTTTCTTCATGCAAAATAGAGTTGGGGTTTAAAATTCAATTAAGCTGCTTTATTTTAGGGGTTTAGTGAAGGTGGATCATTTTCTACCCTTAGGACAAGGGGAGTTTACAGAATGGTAAGACTACACAAGGGTTAAACATGCAATGAACAACACGAAGGGAAAAGTACACTGTGCATTCAGCACCACGGACAGAACTCTTGTTAACGGCTTATGCACAAAAACACAAGAAAGCGAGAGAGCTCAACATTACATTTAAACTAGTCAATCAGTGTGAGGAGTGAAGTCTCTGATCTGCATTGACTAGAGCAGTGAAGTCAGGTATAGTTTCTGATGTCGCTATACACAGTATTACTGAGAGGTGAGAGTCAGTAAGAGATGATCTGTGTCTTGACTTGTTATATTTCATATATTTAATCACTGAAAATGTCTGTTCACATATATAGGTTGACCCAAACAGTACAAACATCTTCTGAGCATGACTCGTAATCTTTGGAAAGTTTTGTTCATCGAGAGATGCACAGAACCTCGACAATGGCATTGTTTTGAATAGTTCTCCAATCACAGCATCAGACTGGAGATCGATAAGCTCAAGTTGCAGGTCAGTGGGAGCGTTATCCACATTGAAGGTGAAAGGAGAGGAAACCAACAGCATGTCATTTTCCATCACTTTGAAATCCTCAAAACGACGAGAAAAAACACCGTTCAAAGCACGCAGCAGTGATGTATACTTCTCCCGCTGGTCATCTGATAGGGAACAGACTAGTAGTGTCGGAAGGTGGGTGTATACTTCTCCAGCTGGTCATCTGATAAGGAACAGACTAGTAGTGTTGGGAGGTGGGTGTATACTTCTCCCGCTGGTCATCTGATAAGGAACAGACTAGTAGTGTTGGGAGGTGGGTGTATACTTCTCCCGCTGTCCATCTGACAGGGAACAGACTAGCAGTGTCGGAAGGTGGGTGAGATTGTTGGTTTCTACTTGGTGGGTCAGGAGGAGTAATTTTCCCTTGAAGGCTTTGACAAGGCTGTACATCTGATTGTAGTTTCCCTTGTAGTTTGGAATTCAGTTCATTCACGAGGGCCATGATGTCCACGGTGAAGGCAAAATCAGCCAACCATTCAACCATCTTGTTGAGGAAAATCCACATATTTTCCTTTCATTTGCAAAAACTCAGCAATCTCCGACTTCAGGTCCCACATATCACGTTTGTGTGGTGGGGGAGATCTGCACCTTCCCCAAACTCAGCCATCTCACGTTTGTGTGGTTGGGGAGATCTGCATAACCCGACTCTGTCTCTTCCAACAGTGAGACAAACTGCCTGTGCTTTAAAGATTTTGCTCTTATGAAGTTTACCACTTTAGTGACTGTATCCACAACATGGCTCATTTTCAGATCACATTTACAGAGCACCTCCTGATGAATAATGCAATGCAGGAAAATAATTTTCCGATCTGGGTTCAGCTCAGCTACTTGATCTTGTATCCTTTTCAAAAGGCCAATGTTATTTCCTGTCAAGTTTGGGCACCCATCAGTGGTCACACTGGATAACTTCTCAAAACTCAGTCCCAGCTTTTCCACACACTTATTAACCTCCTCCAATAAATCCTTTCCCTGTGGTTGTGCTCTTCGTTGACTGCACTGAAACAAGCTCCTCTGTAATTTCAAAGTCTGGGGTTATGCCTCGTAAGAATATCAACAACTGCACCGTGTCACGTGCATCACTGCTCTCATCCAGGGCCAAGGAGAAATAGGTGAAATCCTTTACCTTGTCTTTCAACTGTTGTTCCATATTCTCGTTATATATTCTCGGCAATGTCCTCAACCCCCGTGTCACTCTTTGTCTTGACAGGGAAACATTTTAAAACAGCTCTTTCTTGTCGGGGCAAAGTATTGCTGCAGAGTCAATTAAACATTCTTTAATGAATTCACCCTCAGCGACTGGCTGAGGTGGGACAGTACATATCTAGCTCTCGCAATTCCGCCGTTTGTGAAAAGTCCTTGCAACTGAGAAATAAACTTTTGATGCTCAGAAGACATATTCTTATATTTCTCTGCATGCTTCGTCTGGAGGTGTCGGAACAAGTTGTAGTCTTTCAAGACAAGCGATGCTCTCTTTGCACACTAAGCACACAGCTTTCCCTGATACCTCAATAAAGAAATATTTCAATGTCCTCTCTTGCTGGAACATCCTACATTAATTGTCTACTTTCCTTTTCTTAGAAAGCTTTGAAAATTTCTAGCTAGCTACTATTTGTAACAGTGACGTGTGTGTCAGTCTGCCAGTCACCGTCTGTCCTCGTGCAGTTGTTATTAATACATGCTATCAAAATAAATGTCCCTCAAGAGGTGGGAGTTAAACCATTACAGAAAGACAAGTATTCATTGGGCTTTTAATTTGAATAACAAATACGTTTTTCAAAACTTTACTATCGCAAATTCTTTATGTGATCTGAGCAATGTTCCGCGGGTCGTATTGAATCAGGTCGTGGGCAGCATACGGCCCTTTGCCCAGCCCTGCTGTATGTTATGGTGGCAAAATTGAAACCTCTGTTATGCACATGCGCTGTATGAGCCTTAAACCCGTACATTTCTACTGTATGTTTCTGTCATGAAGAAGCTAGTATTTTTCCTCTCTTGTCGTTATGTAACTTGGTCACGCGGCCAAAGACAAAGATTCTCTTTGAGTCCATCCTGTTCTTTTTGTACAGATGAAGAGTGTACTTCCGTATAACTGTATAACTGTTTAAATGATTCCCTTAAGAATGTTTTGCACCATGTGGAGGTAAAATACTCAGTGGCACAACAGAAGCCATTTACAAAGATAATGTACTAGTGTAAGAAAGCCCCTCTCCTACAATGTTTCATATTTTGCTTGGTTGACGTTTTGCTTAGATTATGACATAATTGTCTTATATTATGAATTATTGCTTACTTGTAATTTTGTATTGGGTTGATATGAGTCTTAAAAGGGAGGAATATGGTGGCAATATTACAAATTCTGTTATACACGCTGTATGAGCCTTCAACCTCTACATTTCCACTGTCTGTTTCTGTCATGAAGAAGGTAGTATTTTTCCTCTCGTCTTTACGTAACTTGGTCAAGCGGCCAAAGACAAAGAGCCTCTGAGAGTGACCACAGTTTTTGGGTCCATCCTGTTCTTTTCGTATATTTCAAGGGCACAGCTGTGTGTAGATATGACGAGAATAGAGGCTAGCGTGAGCAGCAGCAACAATTCTATCAGCAGAAAGGAGTAACAAAACTGAAAGCCCACTTGTTTGTATGCTATGTTCCCACCATGATCTCACACACCTGCTAAACTGCTACGTAGACAGAGGTTTGTATTTTCCTATAAAGGCTGAGACCCAACTCTTGTTTGTTGGGCTCTTACCTCTACACTGTTGTTGAGTGGATTGTTGACCAGCTCCAGATTTGCAAATCTTATAATACAAAGTTGCTGTTTGAAGAATCTACAGTCTCTTCCTTTCTGGTTAGAATTTCCACAACAATGTCCCAAATGGCACCCAATTCCCTACGTAGTGTACCACTTTTGACCAGGGCTAAGCTTGTTAAGTGGTTTGAAGCCATGCCTGTACTGAGACTAAGCTGGCCTCTTAGCCCTGACATGGGGTACACAGAGACTGAGCCAGACTCTTAGCCCTGACATGGGGCACCCAGAGACTGAGCCAGGCTCTTAACCCTGACATGGGGCACCCAGCGACTGAGCCAGGCTCTTAGCCCTGACATGGGGCACACAGAGACTGAGCCAGGCTCTTAACCCTGACATGGGGCACCCAGCGACTGAGCCAGGCTCTTAGCCCTGACATGGGGCACCCAGAGACTGAGCCAGGCTCTTAACCCTGACATGGGGCACACAGAGACTGAGCCAGGCTCTTAGCCCTGACATGGGGCACACAGAGACTGAGCCAGGCTCTTAACCCTGACATGGGGCACCCAGAGACTGAGCCAGGCTCTTAGCCCTGACATGGGGCACACAGAGACTGAGCCAGGCTCTTAGCCCTGACATGGGGCACCCAGAGACTGAGCCAGGCTCTTAGCCCTGACATGGGGCACACAGAGACTGAGCCAGACTCTTAGCCCTGACATGGGGCACACAGAGACTGAGCCAGGCTCTTAACCCTGACATGGGGCACCCAGAGACTGAGCCAGGCTCTTAGCCCTGACATGGGGCACACAGAGACTGAGCCAGGCTCTTAGCCCTGACATGGGGCACCCAGAGACTGAGCCAGGCTCTTAACCCTGACATGGGGCACACAGAGACTGAGCCAGGCTCTTAGCCCTGACATGGGGCACCCAGAGACTGAGCCAGGCTCTTAATCCTGACATGGGGCACTCAGAGACTGAGCCAGGCTCTTAACCCTGACATGGGGCACACAGAGACTGAGCCAGGCTCTTAACCCTGACATGGGGCACCCAGCGACTGAGCCAGGCTCTTAGCCCTGACATGGGGCACCCAGAGACTGAGCCAGGCTCTTAGCCCTGACATGGGGCACCCAGCGACTGAGCCAGACTCTTAACCCTGACATGGGGCACTCAGCGACTGAGCCAGGCTCTTAGCCCTGACATGGGGCACACAGAGACTGAGCCAGGCTCTTAACCCTGACATGGGGCACACAGAGACTGAGCCAGGCTCTTAGCCCTGACATGGGGCACTCAGAGACTGAGCCAGACTCTTAACCCTGACATGGGGCACCCAGAGACTGAGCCAGGCTCTTAGCCCTGACATGGGGCACCCAGAGACTGAGCCAGGCTCTTAACCCTGACATGGGGCACACAGAGACTGAGCCAGGCTCTTAGCCCTGACATGGGGCACACAGAGACTGAGCCAGGCTCTTAACCCTGACATGGGGCACACAGAGACTGAGCCAGACTCTTAGCCCTGACATGGGGCACCCAGAGACTGAGCCAGGCTCTTAACCCTGACATGGGGCACCCAGAGACTGAGCCAGACTCTTAGCCCTGACATGGGGCACCCAGAGACTGAGCCAGGCTCTTAACCCTGACATGGGGCACTCAGCGACTGAGCCAGACTCTTAGCCCTGACATGGGGCACTCAGAGGCCCTAGCCGGTCTGTTAGCCCTGACATGGGGCACCCAGAGACTGAGCCAGACTCTTAGCCCTGACATGGGGCACTCAGAGGCCCTAGCCGGTCTGTTAGCCCTGACATGGGGCACCCAGAGGCCCTAGCCGGTCTGTTAGCCCTGACATGGGGCACCCAGAGGCCCTAGCCGGTCTGTTAGCCCTGACATGGGGCCCCCAGAGGCCCTAGCTGGTCTGTTAGCCCTGACATGGGGCCCCCAGAGGCCCTAGCCGGTCTGTTAGCCCTGACATGGGGCACCCAGAGGCCCTAGCCGGTCTGTTAGCCCTGACATGGGGCCCCCAGAGGCCCTAGCCGGTCTGTTAGCCCTGACATGGGGCCCCCAGAGGCCCTAGCCGGTCTGTTAGCCCTGATATGGGGCCCTCAGAGGCCCTAGCCGGTCTGTTAGCCCTGACATGGGGCCCCCAGAGGCCCTAGCCGGTCTGTTAGCCCTGACATGGGGCCCCCAGAGGCCCTAGCCGGTCTGTTAGCCCTGACATGGGGCCCCCAGAGGCCCTAGCCGGTCTGTTAGCCCTGACATGGGGCCCCCAGAGGCCCTAGCCGGTCTGTTAGCCCTGACATGGGGCCCCCAGAGGCCCTAGCCGGTCTGTTAGCCCTGACATGGGGCCCCCAGAGGCCCTAGCCGGTCTGTTAGCCCTGACATGGGGCCCCCAGAGGACCTAGCCGGTCTGTAGGGGCCACTTCTCTGCTCCACCATCACCCACCGTGACCGACATCTGCAAACCATTGCACCCCTTAATTATCCTCGGGTGAACCCCATGGAAAATGCCACACAAGCCATTGGAATGTAAACTCAACCCATTGAGAACTCCCATTGATGTTCTCTTTTGTTTTGTATTTTTAAACCAAATACTTTTAGACTTTTAGTACTATTTTACTGGATGACTTTTAATTGTGTCATTTTTTAAGGTATCTTTAGCTTTACTCAAGTATGACAATTGGGTACTTTTTCCACCACTGTGTAGAATCTATACCAAGGTGCATTGAAGCTAGTCTGGTTCGTGATTGGCCCAATGCCCTATTAAGACACTTTATGTTGGCGTTTCCTTTATTTTGGCAGTTACCTGTACCTCTTTTCAGTTTGCATGTCTCTTTGTTATTAAACATGTTTTTTTTTGGCAACGTGATTTTTCAAGTGTCGTGTTTTGGTGATTGTGTGTGTGGTTGCGGAAAGGGGAATACCTAGTCAGTTGTACAACTGAATGCATTCAACTGAAATGTGTCTTCTGCATTTAACCCAACCCCTCTGAATCAGAGAGGTGGGGGGGGGGGGGGGCTGCCATAATCGACATCCACATCTTCGGCGTCCGGGGAACGGTGGGTTAACTGCCTTGCTCAGGGGCAGAACGACATATTTTTATCTTGTCAGCTCGGGGATTCGATCCAGCAACCTTTCGGTTACTGCCCCAACGCTCTAACCACTAGGCTACCTTCCGCCACGGTTGCCCTTGTGATGCTTGTACCGGCTGGCAATGGCTTGTCATGCAAAAGACACATAAGAAGCATTTTCCACTCTGACTTGTGGCTGATTGTTCATGGTACATTGACTACGAAAGAATAAGGCAAACACAACATTAGACCAAGGCTGCAGTACTGGGTTGTGTCCCAAACGGCACCCTATTCCCTATCCCCTTGTCAAATAGCACCCTATTCCCTACGGCCTTGTCTGAAGTAGTGCACTATTAAAGGGGAATAGGGTGCCATTTGGAAGCATGCCTGGTTATGTTGGCTACGTGCCTTCCCATCGCAAAAAAAGCTACTGATTTCCAAATCACTGCCAGAATCTTCCCAGCATCCAAAACAAGCAATTCTAGAGGAATGTGCACGGCACAACAATTCCAAATGCTGAAACAATTATGGTGAGTCAACAGGGATGTTGAAGCCGTCATCAGAGCCTGCCTGTATACCCAGGCCTGTGATAAAACCTGCTCATGCATTCAGACAGACAGGGAGGAGAGTGTACAGTACAGTGGTGGGCCTCTGTTACACATGCCAGGCACACCAAACACAACATGTGCACAGAGACTGGTTAAAGACTGGAGTACAGAAGGTGAACAACTCCTAGTAAGGGCTTCCCACGATCATGGTGTAGGTCTGATGTGTGTTAGAGCAGTAGCCCAACCAGGTAGAGGCCTGATTAGAGCAGTAGCCCAACCAGGTAGAGGCCTGTGTAAGAGCAGAAACCCAACCAGGTAGGGGCCTGTGTAAGAGCAGAAGCCCAACCAGGTAGAGGCCTGATTAGAGCAGTAGCCCAACCAGGTAGAGGCCTGATTAGAGCAGTAGCCCAACCAGGTAGAGGCCTGTGTAAGAGCAGAAACCCAACCAGGTAGGGGCCTGTGTAAGAGCAGAAACCCAACCAGGTAGGGGCCTGTGTAAGAGCAGAAGCCCAACCAGGTAGGGGCCTGTGTAAGAGCAGAAACCCAACCAGGTAGAGGCCTGTGTAAGAGCAGAAACCCAACCAGGTAGAGGCCTGTGTTAGAGCAGAAACCCAACCAGGTAGAGGCCTGTGTAAGAGCAGAAACCCAACCAGGTAGAGGCCTGTGTAAGAGCAGTAGCCCAACCAGGTAGAGGCCTGTGTAAGAGCAGAAACCCAACCAGGTAGAGGCCTGTGTAAGAGCAGTAGCCCAACCAGGTAGGGGCCTGATTAGAGCAGTAGCCCAACCAGGTAGAGGCCTGTGTAAGAGCAGAAACCCAACCAGGTAGAGGCCTGTGTAAGAGCAGAAACCCAACCAGGTAGAGGCCTGTGTAAGAGCAGAAACCCAACCAGGTAGAGGCCTGATTAGAGCAGTAGCCCAACCAGGTAGAGGCCTGTGTAAGAGCAGAAACCCAACCAGGTAGAGGCCTGTGTTAGAGCAGAAACCCAACCAGGTAGAGGCCTGATTAGAGCAGTAGCCCAACCAGGTAGAGGCCTGTGTAAGAGCAGTAGCCCAACCAGGTAGAGGCCTGTGTAAGAGCTGTAGCCCAACCAGGTAGAGCCCTGTGTAAGAGCAGAAACCCAACCAGGTAGAGGCCTGTGTTAGAGCAGTAGCCCAACCAGGTAGAGGCCTGTGTAAGAGCAGAAACCCAACCAGGTAGAGCCCTGTGTAAGAGCAGTAGCCCAACCAGGTAGAGGCCTGTGTAAGAGCAGTAGCCCAACCAGGTAGAGGCCTGTGTAAGAGCAGTAGCCCAACCAGGTAGAGGCCTGATTAGAGCAGTAGCCCAACCAGGTAGAGGCCTGATTAGAGCAGTAGCCCAACCAGGTAAAGGCCTGTGTAAGAGAGGAAGCCCAACCAGGTAGAGGCCTGTGTAAGAGAGGAAACCCAACCAGGTAGAGGCCTGTGTAAGAGCAGTAGCCCAACCAGGTAGAGGCCTGATTAGAGCAGTAGCCCAACCAGGTAGAGGCCTGTGTAAGAGCAGTAGCCCAACCAGGTAGAGGCCTGTGTAAGAGCAGTAGCCCAACCAGGTAGAGGCCTGTGTAAGAGCAGTAGCCCAACCAGGTAGAGGCCTGTGTAAGAGCAGTAGCCCAACCAGGTAGAGGCCTGTGTAAGAGCAGTAGCCCAACCAGGTAGAGGCCTGTCTAAGAGCAGAAGCCCAACCAGGTAGGGGCCTGTGTAAGAGCAGTAGCCCAACCAGGTAGAGGCCTGTGTAAGAGCAGTAGCCCAACCAGGTAGAGGCCTGTGTAAGAGCAGTAGCCCAACCAGGTAGGGGCCTGTGTAAGAGCAGTAGCCCAACCAGGTAGAGGCCTGTGTAAGAGCAGTAGCCCAACCAGGTAGAGGCCTGTCTAAGAGCAGAAGCCCAACCAGGTAGAGGCCTGTGTAAGAGCAGTAGCCCAACCAGGTAGCAACTTGTACATTTATTTACAAAAAGGCTTGCTTGGTAGTGCGAGACAAATGTTGCTTTGTCTTGATGCAATCTTCTGGGAACCGGTTTTAATTGAATTGAGGCCTGTGTTTCCACTTATCTTGGTTTGCATTAAACTGAATAAGGATAATTTACATTACCATTTTGGGCCAGTTTTAATTACTCAAACTAAGTTAATGGAATCCCTGGCGTCTGATTGCAAAGCTAAACTAAAACACAGAAATAACCCCTGGCTCCTGACTGCAGGGCAAAATGAAAACACAGAAATAACCCCTGGCTCCTGACTGCAGGGCAAAATGAAAACACAGAAATAACCCCTGGCTCCTGACTGCAGGGCAAAATGAAAACACAGAAATAACCCCTGACTGCAGGGCAAAATGAAAACACAGAAATAACCCCTGGCTCCTGACTGCAGGGCAAAATGAAAACACAGAAATAACCCCTGACTGCAGGGCAAAATGAAAACACAGAAATAACCCCTGACTGCAGGGCAAAATGAAAACACAGAAATAACCCCTGACTGCAGGGCAAAATGAAAACACAGAAATAACCCCTGACTGCAGGGCAAAATGAAAACACAGAAATAACCCCTGGCTCCTGACTGCAGGATGACAGCTTTGTGCCTTATGTTTTACATTTCTGTGTATATAATCTTTTAGTTCCAGATTTTTGACGGGTGAGGAGGGAGTGGTGCTGCAGCTGGATCTAATTCAAGCCTGGATGTTTGAAGAGAGAGAGGGGGGAGGGAGGGCTTTTAGACAGCATCCCAAATGGCACCATATTCCCTATTTAGTGCACTACTTTAAACCAGAGCCAATAGCGAGCTAATTGGGACATAACCTATTGTGTTCCTCCACATTGGGGGAAACCTGCTTGGTCCTAGCTGTCTTTAGCCAGTTTCCACTCTGTTCTGAATCCACTAGCTAGCCTGGTAAATTAACAAGACATCTACTGACAATGTAGGCAGCGAAATATAACATGTGCAGGACACTGAGTCACAGCCAAGACATGTGAGCTCCCTCCCAAGACATGAAGGACTGGAGTGTTTCTTGATTTCCACTCTGCCTCTCACCTTCTTTCTCATGCATCCTGTTGGTGCAGGAAAAATACATGGATGATTAAAGCTGGCAGCAATAAGAGGCTGCCATTGGCTGTCCTGTGAGTTAGCCAAGAAGAGGGAAGATGGAAGTCAGACTTGAAAATAAAGAAATTAAACATCAGATAAATCCATTGGCTCAGCTCTTATATAACTGGTGGTGAGCTTGTAGGAAAACAGAGCACGTGTGTACGGTCTACTGTTGACTGTGAAAACAGAGCACGTGAGTACGGTCTACTGTTGACTGTAAAAACAGAGCACGTGAGTACGGTCTACTGTTGACTGTGAAAACAGAGCACGTGAGTACGGTCTACTGTTGACTGTGAAAACAGAGCATGTGTGTATGGTCTACTGTTGACATTGTTGTTCTGTTGTTGAGACTGGGAATGAATCCAGTTTGTTCTGTTGTTGAGACTGGGAATGAATCCAGCTTGTTCTGTTGTTGAGACTGGGAATGAAGCCATCTTGTTCTGTTGTTGAGACTGGGAATGAATCCAGCTTGTTCTGTTGTTGAGACTGGGAATGAATCCAGCTTGTTCTGTTGTTGAGACTGGGAATGAAGCCAGCTTGTTCTGTTGTTGAGACTGGGAATGAATCCAGTTTGTTCTGTTGTTGAGACTGGGAATGAATCCAGCTTGTTCTGTTGTTGAGACTGGGAATGAAGCCATCTTGTTCTGTTGTTGAGACTGGGAATGAATCCAGTTTGTTCTGTTGTTGAGGCTGGGAATGAAACCAGCTTGTTCTGTTGTTGAGACTGGGAATGAAGCCATCTTGTTCTGTTGTTGAGACTGGGAATGAATCCAGTTTGTTCTGTTGTTGAGGCTGGGAATGAAACCAGCTTGTTCTGTTGTTGAGACTGGGAATGAAGCCATCTTGTTCTGTTGTTGAGACTGGGAATGAAGCCATCTTGTTCTGTTGTTGAGACTGGGAATGAAGCCATCTTGTTCTGTTGTTGAGACTGGGAATGAATCCAGTTTGTTCTGTTGTTGAGACTGGGAATGAAACCATCTTGTTCTGTTGTTGAGACTGGGAATGAAGCCAGCTTGTTCTGTTGTTGAGACTGGGAATGAAGCCATCTTGTTCTGTTGTTGAGACTGGGAATGAAACCAGCTTGTTCTGTTGTTGAGACTGGGAATGAAACCATCTTGTTCTGTTGTTGAGACTGGGAATGAAGCCAGCTTGTTCTGTTGTTGAGACTGGGAATGAAGCCAGCTTGTTCTGTTGTTGAGACTGGGAATGAAGCCATCTTGTTCTGTTGTTGAGACTGGGAATGAAACCAGCTTGTTCTGTTGTTGAGACTGGGAATGAAGCCAGCTTGTTCTGTTGTTGAGACTGGGAATGAAACCATCTTGTTCTGTTGTTGAGACTGGGAATGAAGCCATCTTGTTCTGTTGTTGAGACTGGGAATGAATCCAGTTTGTTCTGTTGTTGAGACTGGGAATGAATCCAGCTTGTTCTGTTGTTGAGACTGGGAATGAAGCCAGCTTGTTCTGTTGTTGAGACTGGGAATGAATCCAGTTTGTTCTGTTGTTGAGACTGGGAATGAAGCCATCTTGTTCTGTTGTTGAGACTGGGAATGAAGCCAGCTTGTTCTGTTGTTGAGACTGGGAATGAAGCCAGCTTGTTCTGTTGTTGAGACTGGGAATGAAGCCAGCTTGTTCTGTTGTTGAGACTGGGAATGAAGCCAGTTTGTTCTGTTGTTGAGACTGGGAATGAATCCAGCTTGTTCTGTTGTTGAGACTGGGCATCTGTGGGTGATCAGGGGCCCGTCACATAGGAAGAAAACATGACAGATTTACAAGACGGTGATCTTATGGTATCCATAGTTACCGCAGTAAAAAACATCTAAATCTAGACATTTTCACATTTCTTCAATGTTTTGTTTTCATACATTTATGGAGAATTAAGAAAAGTAAAGTTAAAGATATATGGTTCTTTATTATCAGCACTCAATGTAAGCACAGAAAGTTCTGTGTCGTAACGCAACCTGTCACACAAATCAGCAAGGACGAGTCAGAGTGACACCTCTGAAGAGAAGGGGTTGGCTGAGAGTAAAGAAACATGACGTGTCAGAGTGACACCTCTGAAGAAAAGGGGTTGGCTGGGTGTAAAGAAACATGACGTGTCAAAGTGACACCTCTGAAGAGAAGGGGTTGGCTGGGTGTAAAGAAACATGACGTGTCAGAGTGACACCTCTGAAGAAAAGGGGTTGGCTGGGTGTAAAGAAACATGACGTGTCAAAGTGACACCTCTGAAGAGAAGGGGTTGGCTGAGAGTAAAGAAACATGACGTGTCAGAGTGACACCTCTGAAGAGAAGGGCTAGGCTGAGAGTAAAGAAACATGACGTGTCAAAGTGACACCTCTGAAGAAAAGGGGTTGGCTGAGAGTAAAGAAACATGACGTGTCAAAGTGACACCTCTGAAGAAAAGGGGTTGGCTGAGAGTAAAGAAACATGACGTGTCAGAGTGACACCTCTGAAGAAAAGGGGTTGGCTGAGAGTAAAGAAACATGACGTGTCAGAGTGACACCTCTGAAGAAAAGGGGTTGGCTGAGAGTAAAGAAACATGACGTGTCAAAGTGACACCTCTGAAGAAAAGGGGTTGGCTGAGAGTAAAGAAACATGACGTGTCAGAGTGACACCTCTGAAGAGAAGGGCTAGGCTGAGAGTAAAGAAACATGACGTGTCAAAGTGACACCTCTGAAGAGAAGGGCTAGGCTGAGAGTAAAGAAACATGACGTGAGACACCTCCACAGACAGGCTGAATGGTTACCAGACCATGGTAGCATCCCAAATAGCCCCTTATTCCCTTTATAGTGCACTACTTTTGACATTGGCCTGCCATTTGGGACGCAGCCCAGGATGTGACATAATGCCTTAGTACCATTGAGCGCCGTGGCAACGCCCCGGCTGTTTCCCCTTGGCCAAAAGTGTCTCAAATGGCACCCTATTCCCTATGTAGTTCACTACTTTGGTGGTCAAAAGAAGGGCTCCATAGGGAACAAGGTACCATTTGGGAAGCAGGCTTACACTCCCCCCCCCAGCCCCAGAAATAAAGGGGTGTAATGTGATATCCGTCCTAATTAGGGGAAACCAAGCGGCATTCGTTCACGTTGCTGGGCACGGGACGGTTGCGGTAGTGGGTCTCGCGTTCGCACCACAACTGAGGAAAGGTCCCCGTGAACCAGAAATGCCACTTTGCCACTTTCTTTAATAAAAGGTAGGCATACCCCCTATGGCATACCCTCTCATAACCCCTCAATTTGAGTCTTGGTTTTAACTTGACAGACTTTCACTGTCAAAGAGGTAAACTATTTAAAGAGTGCATGGTGGTGGAGTAATTGACCAACAAATCTATGGCTGTAGCAGCCTATAGTAGGCCTACCTGTTATTTCTTCAATAGGAAGAAACAGGCTCCAACACAAAGCCCTCGTTGTTAGTAAAGTCTAATTAAAATGAAGACGGTTGAAAGGAATTATTCTTACTCAAATTTGCCTCCTTTCAGCACCTTGAGCTGTCCCCTTCTGATTGATTGTGCCGAGGATGCTGCGTCAAGTTTCAGCACCACAACGTAAGTTATTCAAATCTGGCTTATAGTGAGGTCAATAAGTCTGATAAATACATCATGGGCAAGAAACATACGTTTTTTTATAAAAATCGATTACAGTAGTAGCAAGATGACCTCCGGCCCTCTTCCTCATCTTCGCGCTCTCTTCAAACTGAACAGAACATAGGCTCTAGGCTAGTCCGTGAATTTTTCTGGACTAGGCCTAAACAAAACAAAAAAGAAAGCTTTGACTCTCCGCCTGCCACCGTAGCCCTACACAGCACAGCCACTGGTAAAGCAGGACACAAGAACGTTTTTGATCAGCAAGAGCAGAGCAAGCCGGGGCTTAGGGTTGGAATATCCACTGCAGTGTGTAATGCAGCCTAGTTTTAATTACACCATCCCAGCAGCTATCTTAGGAATACAACTTTTTTCTCCAAGCAGACATTTAGTAGCCTATAATATTGAGACCACAGTAAATAACCTATAGGATTGAGACCACACTAAATAGCCTATAGGTGCAATTGATTTTGCTCGCCCAGCGGAGAATCGGGGATGAGGGGCGACATCGGGCACACATCAATATATATAGCCTAATAAGCAACTAATTCAACAACAACAACAAAAATAAATATTGAAATTTCATCAACTACAAATGACATGACCCTCCCCTGGACTAGATTTCAAAAACACTAAACCTTCCCCTTGACTCACATTGAAAAAGCATGACCCTCCCCATTGTCTTTCAGGTAACCATTCTGTACATTTTTATCCATCCCTAATCTAAATGACAGTGGGAAAAGAATTACGCCTGTACAGAACAAAAATATATTTTTTAAATGCATCCTGTTTGCAATAAGGCACCAAAGAAAAACAAATTGTGGCATAGGAATGTACTTTTTGTCCTGAATACAAAGCGTTATGTTTGGGGTCAAATCCAACACAACACATCACTGAGTACCACTCCTCATATTTTCAAGCATGGTAATGGCTGCATCCTGTTATGGGTATGCTTGTCATCGGCATGGACTGGGGAGTTTTTTAAGATAAAAATAAACAAAATAGAGCTAAACACAGACAAAATCCCAGAGGAAAACCTAGTTCAGTCAGCTTTCCAGCAGACACTGGGAGATAAATTCACCTTTTAAAAGCACAAAGACTGAAAACACAAGGCCAAAATATACACTGGAGTTGCTTACCAAGATGACCTTGAATGTTCCTGAGTGGCCTAGTTACAGTTTTGACTCAAATCGTCTTGAAAATCTATGGCAAGACCTGAAAATGGCTGTCTAGTAATGGTTAACAAAAAACTTGACAGCGCTTGAATAATGTGCAAATATTGTACAATCCAGGTGTGCAAAGCTCTTAGAGAGGTATCTAGGAAGAGTCATCGCTGCCAAATGTGATTCTAACATGTATTGTGAACACTACATGAACAAAAGTATGTGGACACCTGCTAGTCGAACATCTCGTTCCAAAATCATGGGCATTAATATGGAGTTGGTCCCCTCTTCGCTGCTATAACAGGCTCCACTCTTCTGGGAAGGCTTTCCACTAGATGTTTGAACGTTGCTGTGGGGACTTGCTTCCATTCAGCCACAAGAGCATTAGTGAGATCGGGCACTGATGTTAGCAAATTAGGCCTGGCTCGCAGTCGGCGTTCCAATTCCTCCCAAAGTTGTTCGATGGGGTTGAGGTCAGAGCTCTATGCAGGCCAGTCAAGGTCTTCCACACCGATATCGACAAACCTTCTGTATAGACCTTGCTTTGTGCACGGGGGCATTGTCATGCTGAAACAGGAAAGGGCCACAAAGTTGGAAGCTCAGAATCGTCTAGAATGTCATTTTATGCTGTAGTGTTAAGATTTACCTTCACTGGATCTAAGGGGCACGAACTATGAAAAACAGGCCCCAGACCATTATTCCTCCTCCACTAAACCTCATAGTTGTCACTATGCATTGGGGCAGGTAGTGTTCTCCTGGCATCTGCCAAACCCAGATTTGTCAGTCGGACTGCCAGATGGTGAAGCGTGATTCATCACTCCAGTGAGCGCATTTCCACTGCTCCAGAGTCCAATGCTTTACACCACTCCAGCTGGCGCTTTACGCATTATAAACCCATTTCATGAAGCTCTTGAAGAACAGTTATTGTGCTGACGTTGCTTCCAGAAGCAGTTTGGAACTCGGTAGTGAGTGTTGCAACAGAGGATAGAAGATTTTTTACACGTTGTGTGAGCTTTGTGTGGCCTACCACTTCGCAGCTGAGCTGTTGTTGCTCCAAGACATTTCCGCTTCACAATAACAGCACTTACAGTTGACCGGGGTCAGCTCTAGCAGGGCAGGAATTTGACGAACTGACTTGTTGGAAAGGTGGCATCCTATGACGGTGCCACGTTGAAAGTCACTGAGCACTTCAGAAAGGCTTTTCTACAGCCAATGTTTGTCTATGGAGATGGGCTCGATTTTACACACCTGTGGCTGAAATTGCCGAATCCACTAATTTGAAGGAGTGTCCACATACTTTTGCATATATTGTTTATCTCTGTATTTCCAATACAATTGCAAAAAAAATGTAAAACATGCTTTCACTTTGTCATTATAGGGTATTGTGTGTAGATGGGTGAGAAGAAAATATATTTCATCCCTTTTCAATTCAGGCTGTAACAACAAAATGTGGAATAAGTCAAGGGGTATGAATACTTTCAGAAGGCAGAGCACGTCTAAACAGATGGTTAGTAGTTTGCAGCTCCTCCTTTAGAACTAAAGTTGTGTAGACACTTACCTGTTCTCCCCAGCCTGTAGTCAGAGCTGCCCTGACCCCTGCTGGCTGAGGTCATATCTGTTCTCCCCAGCCTGTAGTCAGAGCTGCCCTGACCCCTGCTGGCTGAGGTCATATCTGTTCTCCCCAGCCTGTAGTCAGAGCTGCACTGACCCCTGCTGGCTGAGGTCATATCTGTTCTCCCCAGCCTGTAGTCAGAGCTGCACTGCCCCCTGCTGGCTGAGGTCATATCTGTTCTCCCCAGCCTGTAGTCAGAGCTGCCCTGACCCCTGCTGGCTGAGGTCATATCTGTTCTCCCCAGCCTGTAGTCAGAGCTGCACTGACCCCTGCTGGCTGAGGTCATATCTGTTCTCCCCAGCCTGTAGTCAGAGCTGCACTGACCCCTGCTGGCTGAGGTCATATCTGTTCTCCCCAGCCTGTAGTCAGAGCTGCACTGCCCCCTGCTGGCTGAGGTCATATCTGTTCTCCCCAGCCTGTAGTCAGAGCTGCCCTGACCCCTGCTGGCTGAGGTCATATCTGTTCTCCCCAGCCTGTAGTCAGAGCTGCACTGACCCCTGCTGGCTGAGGTCATAACTGTTCTCCCCAGCCTGTAGTCAGAGCTGCACTGACCCCTGCTGGCTGAGGTCATATCTGTTCTCCCCAGCCTGTAGTCAGAGCTGCACTGACCCCTGCTGGCTGAGGTCATATCTGTTCTCCCCAGCCTGTAGTCAGAGCTGCACTGACCCCTGCTGGCTGAGGTCATATCTGCTCTCCCCAGCCTGTAGTCAGAGCTGCACTGACCCCTGCTGGCTGAGGTCATATCTGTTCTCCCCAGCCTGTAGTCAGAGCTGCACTGACCCCTGCTGGCTGAGGTCATATCTGTTCTCCCCAGCCTGTAGTCAGAGCTGCACTGACCCCTGCTGGCTGAGGTCATAACTTCTACTTCACATACAAGATTATATGTTTTGCATTTCACCTTATATAACATAGGCTTTAACTTTAATTTCAGTTGAAAGTAGATAGATAAGAACTGTATACCAAACCTTTTTTTATGTACTCAGAGGACCGTTATTAGCATGTTTTAACCACTCCATTATAAAGATCCAGTACATTTAAAAAATTGGAGGCCCCTTACACTTCAAAATTGTGAGGCAAAATATCTAGCAAAATGCAATTCACATAAAATTAAAAAGGTATTGTCGGATATTATTCTTCCTAATCAGACAAATTTTTTTTTTACATGGACAATACATTGGAGATAATATAAGACAAGTACTGGAAACAATAGAACATTATGAAACATCTGGGAAACCAGGCCTGGTATTCATAGCTGACTTTGAAAAAACTTTTGATAAAGTACGACTGGAAATTATATATAAATGCCTGGAATATTAAACATTTTTGGAGAATCTTTTATACAATGTTATGTATAGTAACCCTAGGTGTAAAACAGTAAATAATGGCTACATCTCAGAAAGTTTTAAAATGTCAAGAGGAGTAAAACAAGGTTGTCCACTATCGGCATATCTATTTATTATGGCCATCAAAATGTTACCTATTAAAATCAGATCCAACAATAATATAAAATCCACAATGTTGACCCCTCCACGACCTCATAGATGATATAGATACTTGTTCTAACCTCTCTGGATTACAACCAAATTATGATAAGTGTACTATATTACGTATTGGATCACTAAAAAATACACACAAGTCCGGGCTCAGGCTGGGCCACTCAAGGACATTAGGGGACTTGTCTAGTCTAGTGGTTAGAGCATTGGAGTAGTAACCGAAAGGTTGCAAGATCGAATACCCGAGCTGACAAGGTAAAAATCTGTCGTTATGCCCCTGAACAAGGCAGTTAACCCACTGTTCCTAGACCATCATTGAAAATAACAATTTGTTCTTAACGGACTTGCCGAGTTAAATAAAAAAAGGTAAAATATTTTTTTAAATATATTTCTGAAAAAAATATATGGGGGATTAGAAATGATGCAGATAATTACGTTGATGGAATCTACAATATTCAAGCTGATCCACCCCCTAAAATATGAAAATAATTAATAAAAATAAGTTGGATAAGAAAAAGATATACAATAAATATAAAACATCTTTACAAGGTAAAACAGTGATCATATTTACAATATTGTCTATTTGGAAGGAAAAGTCCTGACAAAAAAGTCTCAGAAAAAGGATCTTGTGTTTAAGACATAGTTTTTATTTAAGCATATTGATAGAAGTCATAGATATCAATAAAACAGGTTGACAATTACTTTTTGTTTTTAAAAACTACGGTTGCAATTAACAGATATAATATTGTCATTATAAATGGGTTTTGTAGTCCAAGATTGTAATATATTACAAAGATTTGCATCATAATGAGAACATCAGTCATAAATGAAGTTTTACAGCACATCAACAACTATGATCATCCTATTCAGTCAACACCATCTACGACAGGGATTATCAACTAGATTTGAGCCGCGGGACTATTTTTTTATTGAGCGGATGGTCAAGGTGCCGGGAACATAATTAAATAATTTGAAGCTTAATCTGTGTTTTGGAAACTACCAAGAGGTTTGCTCTTCAACAGTGTTAATAAATGTGTTTATTACGACCAGAGTTTGTTATTATCATGTAGACAGTTGGATAAAAAAAAAAAAAGTTCACTATCAGAACCTGATCTCACCTGAGCAATATAAGGAGTATGGGGTGGTTTCCTGGACACAGATTAAGACTAGTCCTGGACTAAAATGCAAGGTCAATGCAGAATCGCCATCGAGGCTTAATCTATGTTCAGGAAACCTCTCCTATAACTTGAATGGAGTGTGTCACTCTAAACTGTTTACATACCAAAAAGGTACCGGAAATGTACAGGTTACCAAAATCATTCATCACCCTACAAAACCCAGAGATGAATTTACAAAAACAACAGTTTTATTTTTTTCATATCGGTGTCCGTCCCCATTTGCTATATAATAGTTCATCAACAATAATATTAATAACAACAATTATGTGTGTTTGGAAATACAATGAATGTTAGTGTAGTAAATATCACAAGTAGAATTAAACAGAATATCTTTATATTAATCCACTCTCCAGCCCCATTTTACACCAATACTCGACATTTGAATAGGAATACTACTGCCTTGTCTCAGGGTAAATGAGACAGGAGGTTAGCTGGAGGCCTTGAGCGCAGGTAGGGAATGTCAGGTTACATATCCCAGACCCATCCCTTTGCCCTGATGCCACTCCACTGACCCTGGCAACAGTGAGCTAGCTGGGCATCGCTCCGGGAATCCATCCCGGGTTGGTGTTTCAGGTTGGAGGGGATCCATCCCGGGCTGGTGTTTCAGGTTGGAGGGGGGAATTAAATAAATAAAGATGTGAAAAAGAGGAGGGTTGTCACTCTTCTCATTTGGTGGCTTGCCAGATGATGATGCCTAGTATGGTCAGTACTATGGACATGACCATAGCCAGAATGCACATCTTCTTACGGGACTTTCGCTAAGGGGAGAGACAGAGCAGAGGGATGGCAGGTTGGTGACAGTCGAGGTGCAGAACACAGCATGGCATCATTTAATGTTACCTGTTCCTGGGGATGAAACGCTCGAGTCGACGGTTCAACGCTATGCGGGCCGTTTTTATTCAAGCAGCAAACCCACAGCATGCTAGGTCGTTCTCAGTGATGTAGTGGAGGGTGTTACGTCGTATACCCACATTTTCTTTTCAGTGGGCTTTGTGTAAACTCACTTCTCAATCCCCACTGACGTGTATCAAAGTAGTGTAGTGGAGGGTATTACGCCGTATCAATCATGGCGTGTATCAAAGTAGTGTCGTGGAGGGTATTACGCCGTATCAATCATGGCGTGTATCAAAGTAGTGTCGTGGAGGGTATACGCCGTATCAATCATGACGTGTATCAAAGTAGTGTCGTGGAGGGTATACGCCGTATCAATCATGACGTGTATCAAAGTAGTGTAGTGGAGGATACACGCCGTATCAATCATGACGTGTATCAAAGTAGTGTAGTGGAGGGTATACGCCGTATCAATCATGACGTGTATCAAAGTAGTGTGGTGGAGGATATACGCCGTATCAATCATGACGTGTATCAAAGTAGTGTAGTGGAGGATATACGCCGTATCAATCATGACGTGTATCAAAGTAGTGTAGTGGAGGATATACGCCGTATCAATCATGACGTGTATCAAAGTAGTGTGGTGGAGGATATACGCCGTATCAATCATGACGTGTATCAAAGTAGTGTAGTGGAGGATATACGCCGTATCAATCATGACGTGTATCAAAGTAGTGTAGTGGAGGATATACGCCGTATCAATCATGACGTGTATCAAAGTAGTGTAGTGGAGGATACACGCCGTATCAATCATGCACAACGTAGCCTACACAAATGCAAATCAGTAAAATATTTGGCAATATATGGATGTGAAAAGTGCGAAAACATAGAAGAAACCTATATTATTCAGCACCCAGGGTAGGTAATGTGGCCCGGCGCTGGTTGAACCCGGCGAAAGACGGATCAAAGGTTTCAGCACCGGACCGCTCCGAACTATTCCCACGTCTCATGAGTTGTACAGTTTAGCCTCTACATTTTGCGTCTCGATAGAAGAGTTTAAGGGACAGGCTATGAGGTTTAGACCAGGGCCCTGACTTGGATCAGGAAGAGTTTAAGGGACAGGCTATGAGGTTTAAGCCTGGGCCCTGACTTGGAACAGGAAGAGTTTAAGGGACAGGCTATGAGGTTTAGGCCTGGGCCCTGACTTGGAACAGGAAGAGTTTAAGGGACAGGCTATGAGGTTTAGGCCTGGGCCCTGACTTGGAACAGGAAGAGTTTAAGGGACAGGCTATGAGGTTTAGGCCTGGGCCCTGACTTGGAACAGGAAGAGTTTAAGGGACAGGCTATGAGGTTTAGGCCTGGGCCCTGACTTGGAACAGGAAGAGTTTAAGGGACAGGCTATGAGGTTTAGGCCTGGGCCCTGACTTGGAACAGGAAGAGTTTAAGGGACAGGCTATGAGGTTTAGGCCTGGGCCCTGACTTGGAACAGGAAGAGTTTAAGGGACAGGCTGAGATTTAGACCAGGGCCCTGACTTGAACAGGTAGAGTTTAAGGGACAGGCTATGAGGTTTAGAACAGGGCCCTGACTTGAACAGGTAGAGTTTAAGGGACAGGTTTAGACCAGGGCCCTGACTTGGAACAGGAAGAGTTTAAGGGACAGGCTGAGATTTAGACCAGGGCCCTGACTTGAACAGGTAGAGTTTAAGGGACAGGCTATGAGGTTTAGACCAGGTCCCTGACTTGAACAGGTAGCCACCATTCCCACCGTAGATTAAATAGCCTACAGAAATAATGTGCCAAAGACTACAGCCTAGATTAGAAAAGTTATACAAGAATAGTAATATTAGGGTAGAAATGTATGGAAACCATGGTGTATGAAAGTGAATGTAGCCTAGGCCTTGCTTTGTAACCCATAACTCTCCTCCAGCAAAGGGAACAATACAGAGATGACTGACTGCTCCCTTCAAGCACTTGTTGTAGAATACTGATCTCAGCAGCGAGTAGCATCCAAGCCTTTAGCTGAGGTGAAGTGTAGCAACTCCTCGAGTATCCCGTTCTCATGTAACGCACCACCATAGAAAGCTGGTCCTTTTCTGAACTCTGTGCTTATCTGGTCCCTTAGCCTAACGTATCAGCCATAAGGGCCGAGCCCAACGTATCAGCCATAAGGGCCGAGCCCAACGTATCAGCCATAAGGGCCGAGCCCAACGTATCCGCCATAAGGGCCGAGCCCAACGTATCCGCCATAAGGGCCGAGCCCAACGTATCCGCCATAAGGGCCGAGCCCAACGTATCCGCCATAAGGGCCGAGCCCAACGTATCCGCCATAAGGGCCGAGCCCTGCGTATCCGCCATAAGGGCCGAGCCTTGCGTATCCGCCATAAGGGCCGAGCCTTGCGTATCCGCCATAAGGGCCGAGCCTTGCGTATCCGCCATAAGGGCCGAGCCTTGCGTATCCGCCATAAGGGCCGAGCCTAGCGTATCCGCCATAAGGGCCGAGCCTAGCGTATCCGCCATAAGGGCCGAGCCTAGCGTATCAGCCATAAGGGCCGAGCCTAGCGTATCCGCCATAAGGGCCGAGCCTAGCGTATCCGCCATAAGGGCCGAGCCTAGCGTATCCGCCATAAGGGCCGAGCCTAGCGTATCCGCCATAAGGGCCGAGCCTAGCGTATCCGCCATAAGGGCCGAGCCTAGCGTATCCGCCATAAGGGCCGAGCCTAGCGTATCCGCCATTAGGGCCGAGCCTAGCGTATCCGCCATAAGGGCCGAGCCTAGCGTATCCGCCATAAGGGCCGAGCCTAACGTATCCGCCATAAGGGCCGAGCCTAACGTATCCGCCATAAGGGCCGAGCCTAACGTATCCGCCATAAGGGCCGAGCCTAACGTATCCGCCATAAGGGCCGAGCCTAACGTATCCGCCATAAGGGCCGAGCCTAACGTATCCGCCATAAGGGCCGAGCCTAACGTATCCGCCATAAGGGCCGAGCCTAACGTATCCGCCATAAGGGCCGAGCCTAACGTATCCGCCATAAGGGCCGAGCCTAACGTATCCGCCATAAGGGCCGAGCCTAACGTATCCGCCATAAGGGCCGAGCCTAACGTATCCGCCATAAGGGCCGAGCCTAACGTATCCGCCATAAGGGCCGAGCCTAACGTATCCGCCATAAGGGCCGAGCCTAACGTATCCGCCATAAGGGCCGAGCCTAACGTATCCGCCATAAGGGCCGAGCCTAACGTATCCGCCATAAGGGCCGAGCCTAACGTATCCGCCATAAGGGCCGAGCCTAGCGTATCCGCCATAAGGGCCGAGCCTAGCGTATCCGCCATAAGGGCCGAGCCTAGCGTATCCGCCATAAGGGCCGAGCCTAGCGTATCCGCCATAAGGGCCGAGCCTAGCGTATCCGCCATAAGGGCCGAGCCTAGCGTATCCGCCATAAGGGCCGAGCCTAGCGTATCCGCCATAAGGGCCGAGCCTAGCGTATCCGCCATAAGGGCCGAGCCTAGCGTATCCGCCATAAGGGCCGAGCCTAGCGTATCCGCCATAAGGGCCGAGCCTAGCGTATCCGCCATAAGGGCCGAGCCTAACGTATCCGCCATAAGGGCTGAGCCTAACGTATCAGCCATAAGGGCAGAGCCTAGCGTATCAGCCATAAGGGCCGAGCCTAGCGTATCAGCCATAAGGGCCGAGCCTAGCGTATCAGCCATAAGGGCCGAGCCTAGCGTATCAGCCATAAGGGCCGAGCCTAACGTATCAGCCATAAGGGCCGAACCTAACGTATCAGCCATAAGGGCCGAACCTAACGTATCAGCCATAAGGGCCGAGCCTAACGTATCAGCCATAAGGGCCGAGCCTAACGTATCAGCCATAAGGGCCGAGCCTAACGTATCAGCCATAAGGGCCGAGCCTAACGTATCCGCCATAAGGGCCGAGCCTAACGTATCCGCCATAAGGGCCGAGCCTAGCGTATCCGCCATAAGGGCCGAGCCTAGCGTATCCGCCATAAGGGCCGAGCCTAGCGTATCCGCCATAAGGGCTGAGCCTAACGTATCCGCCATAAGGGCTGAGCCTAACGTATCAGCCATAAGGGCAGAGCCTAGCGTATCAGCCATAAGGGCAGAGCCTAGCGTATCAGCCATAAGGGCAGAGCCTAGCGTATCAGCCATAAGGGCCGAGCCTAACGTATCAGCCATAAGGGCCGAGCCTAACGTATCAGCCATAAGGGCCGAACCTAACGTATCAGCCATAAGGGCCGAACCTAACGTATCAGCCATAAGGGCCGAGCCTAACGTATCAGCCATAAGGGCCGAGCCTAACGTATCAGCCATAAGGGCCGAGCCTAACGTATCAGCCATAAGGGCCGAGCCTAACGTATCAGCCATAAGGGCCGAGCCTAACGTATCAGCCATAAGGGCCGAACCTAACGTATCAGCCATAAGGGCCGAACCTAACGTATCAGCCATAAGGGCCGAGCCTAACGTATCCGCCATAAGGGCCGAGCCTAACGTATCCGCCATAAGGGCCGAGCCTATCGTATCCGCCATAAGGGCTGAGCCTAACGTATCAGCCATAAGGGCCGAACCTAACGTATCAGCCATAAGGGCCGAACCTAACGTATCAGCCATAAGGGCCGAGCCTAACGTATCCGCCATAAGGGCCGAGCCTAACGTATCCGCCATAAGGGCCGAGCCTATCGTATCCGCCATAAGGGCTGAGCCTAGCGTATCCGCCATAAGGGCTGAGCCTAGCGTATCCGCCATAAGGGCTGAGCCTAGCGTATCCACCATAAGGGCTGAGCCTAACGTATCAGCCATAAGGGCCGAGCCTAGCGTATCAGCCATAAGGGCCGAGCCTAACGTATCAGCCATAAGGGCCGAGCCTAACGTATCAGCCATAAGGGCCGAGCCTAGCGTATCAGCCATAAGGGCCGAGCCTAACGTATCAGCCATAAGGGCTGAGCCTATTGTTTCATTCTGGATATCATGGTGGATTGTATTTTTCATTGACATGATTTAGGTCATTCAGAGTACATGTCTCCGTTTCTCTGAATTTTTCACACAGGGCGCCCCTTTCCACCACCGGACAGGCCATTTTGGAAATTAGAGTATACCCACTTCTCCATGGCATCAACAGCCAATCAAGCACGAGCTGGAAGCTATAACGATCCTCGATTGATCAGTTGCACCATTATATATCTTGCTATGATGTCACCTAGAATTTGCATAATGTTCAGCTTTTGTCAACTTATTGTTCTGTTCACACTTTGTTCAAACAGTTCGGCGCGAGGTGCTTTCCTTCTATTGAATAGGAATGGGTTCCCTCATTTTGTTGGCAGTCATCGCTAGCTAACAGTAGACACAGGGTCTTACTCTGCCGCAGTGATATTCTGTCTTACCTGGTAGTAGGAGGCTCTCTGGAGCTGTTCTGTCCCTCGGTCTACGTGGACCTCAGCACTCTCTACGTTGGCCTCTATGCTGTCTGTGGTGTAAACACAGAGGGTCAGACAGACTGGCTCAGCTTGTTACTGCCTTAAGGTACGGCAGATTCTTTATTTTTTACACATATGTACCGTGCCTTCAGAACGTAGTTACACCCCTTGACTTTTTCCACATTTTGTTGTGTTAGAGCCTGAATTTAAAATGGATTAAATTGAGATTGTGTCACTGACCTACACACAATACCCCATAATGTGAAAGTGGTATTATGTTTTTTGACATTTTTACAAATGTCTTCAGTCAATAAGTATTCAACCCCTTTGTTATGGCAAGCCTAAATAAGTTCAGGAGTAAAAATGTGCTTAACAAGTCACATAAGTTGCATGGACTCACTATGTGTGCAATAATAGTGCTTAACATGATTTATGAATGACTACCTCATCTCTCTAAGGTCCCTCAGTCGAGCAGTGAATTTCAAACACAGATTCAACCACAAACACCAGGGAGGTTTACCAATGCCACGCCAAGAAGGGCACCTATTGGTAGATGGGTAAAAATAAATTAAAAAGTAGACATTGAATATCCCTTTGAGCATGGTGAAGTTATTAATTACAGTTTGGATGGTGTTTCAATAACTCAGTCACTACAAATATATAGGCGTCCTTCCTAACTCAGTTGCTGGAGAGGAAGGAAACCACTCAGCGATTTCACCATGAGGCCAATGGTGACTTTAAAATAGTTTAATGGATGTGATAGGAGAAAACTGAGGATGGATCAACAACATTGTAGTTACTCCACAATACTAACCTAATTGAGAGTGACAAGAAGGAAGCCTGTATAGAATACAAATATTCCAAGGCACTAAAGTAATATAAAAAAAAATGTGGCAAACCAATTAACTTTTTGTCCTGAATACAAAGTGTTATGTTTGGGACAAATCCAACACAACACATTACTGAGTATCACTCTTCATATATTCAAGCATAGTGGTGGCTGCATCATGTTATGGGAATGCTTGTAATCGTTAAGGACTGAGGAGTTCTTCAGGATAAAAAATAAACAGAGTGGAGCTAAGCACAGACAAAATCCTAGAGGAAAACCTGGTTCAGTCTGCTTTCCACCAGACACTGGGAGATGAATTAACCTTTCAGCAGCAGAGCTTGAAGAATTTTTTAAAGAATAATGGGCAAATGTTTTACCCAGAAAGACAAAGTATTGACTCAGGGGTGTGAATACTTATGTAAATTAGATATTTCTATATTTCATTTTTATTACATTTTCTAAAATTTCTAAAAACATGTTTTCACTTTGCCATTATGGGGTATTGTATGTAGATGGGTGAGAAAATATATCAATTTAATACATTTTGAATTCAGGCTGCAACAACAAAATGTGGAATAAGTCACGGGGTATGAATACTATAATACAGATGTTTTGGGGTCAGATTATATTTTTTTAGAGAGTTCAAATCATGTTTCAGAGGCGTTGTTTTTATGAAGGAAGAAACTGATTGGGCACTGTACTCCAGTACAACAACAAGTGACGGAACTCACCAATCATCTCTCCCTGATCATGGATCATCACTGCTAGATCCTTGAAGATCTGGTTCACATCCAAGATGTCCGACTGAAATGACAACATAACTCAATAAAAAGGCAATGCTGAAATAACACATAACTCAATGAGAAAGGTAATGCGTTCCTGTTTATGCCATGTGCTCCGGAGTGGCGCAGCGGTCTAAGGCACTGCATCTCAGTGCTAGTCACTAGAGGCGTCCCTACAGACACCCTGGTTAGAATCCAGGCTGTATCACAACCGGCCGTGTTTGGGAGTCCCATAGGGCTGCGCACAATTGGTCCAGCGCCGTCCGGGTTAGGGTTTGGCCGGGGTAGGCCGTCATTGTAAATAAGAATTTGTTCTTAACTGACTTGCCTAATTAAATAAAGGGTAAATAAAATAAAATAACGTTTTTAAATGTGATGAGCATAGGCATTGGTCTGGTCCCCAGGTTCTGGGTGCATCCTGAAAGGCACCCTATTCCCCAGGGCATTAGTTTGGACCAGCACCCTATTCCCCAGGGGGTTAATTTGGACCAGCACCCTATTCCCCAGGGCGTTAGTTTGGACCAGCACCCTATTCCCCAGGGCATTAGTTTGGACCAGCACCCTATTCCCCAAGGCATTAGTTTGGACCAGCACCCTATTCCCCAAGGCATTAGTTTGGACCAGCACCCTATTCCCCAGGGCATCAGTTTGGACCAGCACCCTATTCCCCAAGGCATTAGTTTGGACCAGCACCCTATTCCCCAAGGCATTAGTTTGGACCAGCACCCTATTCCCCAAGGCATTAGTTTGGACCAGCACCCTATTCCCCAGGGCATTAGTTTGGACCAGCACCCTATTCCCCAGGGCATTCGTTTGGACCAGCACCCTATTCCCCTGGGCATTAGTTTGGACCAGCACCCTATTCCCCAGGGCATTAGTTTAGACCAGCACCCTATTCCCCAGGGCATTAGTTTGGACCAGCACCCTATTCCCCAGGGCATTAGTTTGGACCAGCACCCTATTCCCCAGAGCATTAGTTTGGACCAGCACCCTATTCCCCAGGGCATTAGTTTGGACCAGCACCCTATTCCCCAAGGCATTAGTTTGGACCAGCACCCTATTCCCCAGAGCATTAGTTTGGACCAGCACTTTATTCCCCTGGGCATTAGTTTGGACCAGCACCCTATTCCCCAGGGCATTAGTTTGGACCAGCACCCTATTCCCCAGGGCATTAGTTTGGACCAGCACCCTATTCCCCAGGGCATTAGTTTAGACCAGCACCCTATTCCCCAGGGCATTAGTTTGGACCAGCACCCTATTCCCCAGGGCATTAGTTTGGACCAGCACCCTATTCCCCAGGGCATTAGTTTGGACCAGCACCCTATTCCCCAGGGCATTAGTTTGGACCAGCACCCTATTCCCCAGGGCATTAGTTTGGACCAGCACCCTATTCCCCAGGGCGATAGTTTGGACCAGCACCCTATTCCCCAGGGAATTAGTTTGGACCAGCACCCTATTCCCCAGGGCATTAGTTTGGACCAGCACCCTATTCCCCAGAGCATTAGTTTGGACCAGCACCCTATTCCCCAGAGCATTAGTTTGGACCAGCACCCTATTCCCCAGGGCATTAGTTTGGACCAGCACCCTATTCCCCAGGGCATTAGTTTGGACCAGCACCCTATTCCCCAGAGCATTAGTTTGGACCAGCACCCTATTCCCCAGAGCATTAGTTTGGACCAGCACCCTATTCCCCAGAGCATTAGTTTGGACCAGCACCCTATTCCCCAGAGCATTAGTTTGGACCAGCACCCTATTCCCCAGGGCATTAGTTTGGACCAGCACCCTATTCCCCAGGGCATTAGTTTGGACCAGCACCCTATTCCCCAGGGCATTAGTTTTGACCAGCACCCTAAGCACAATGTAGCGAACAGGGTGTAATAAGGGACACGACCACTGTCGTGGGGGGGGGGGGGGGGGGAGAACAGACCTCCAGCTGTCTGATGTTGGTCTCTCTCTCCTTGATAAGCTCCAAGTCCTCTTCTGTTATGGCCTCCTCTGTCGTCTGTGTGGTTGTCTGACCCCAATCTTCTTGGCTACAGAAAAGAAAGAGCAAAGAAACACTTGTATGGAGAGAAGGAGATACAAGCAATATTTAAGAAACCAGGCACCATATCCTGGAGTAGAGAAGTATCATAACATCCTCCTCTGAGGGAGAGAGAGAAGCTTGAACCTACTTATCAAAAGACACGAGCTGTTCTTCAGAGGCACCATCTTCAGCCTGACAGAGAGGAACCAGACATCACTTGAAGTTTGATCATAGAAAACCTGCCAATGGTATGACATACTCAGCATTCCAGCCATTGTTCTATCTGTATTTTCAAAGCCTTACAGAGAGACGGGAACCAGCTCTGGCTCTGGCCACAGACTCCTTCTCCTTCTGTGCTGCCTGGCGCTGGATGGCCTGGAAGTTGTTGAGGGCAGCGGAGAAATCATTCATCAGCCGGTCCTTCTGGATCTTCTGTTGCCTCTGTGGGTTGAGAAGAAGAAGAAATGGGTCATTCAAACACATTGTTCCTGTCAAGGAGTTGTCACTGTCACCGAGTTCCCCCCCTAGACACCGAGTTCCCCCCCCCTAGACACCGAGTTCCCCCCCTAGAAACCGAGCCCCCCTCCCCCCTCCCCCTAGACACCGAGCCCCCCCTCCCCCTAGACGCCGAGTTCCTCCCCCTAGACACCGAGTTCCTCCCCCTAGACACCGAGTCCCCCCCCCAGACACCGAGTTCCCCCCTAGACACCGAGTCCCCCCCCCAGACACCGAGTTCCCCCCCCCCAGACACCGAGTTCCCCCCCCCCAGACACAGAGTCCCTCCCCCCTAGACACAGAGTTCCTCCCCCTAGACACCGAGTTCCCCCCCCTAGACACCGAGTTCCCCTAGACACCGAGTTCCCCTAGACACAGAGTTCCTCCCCCCTAGACACAGAGTTCCTCCCCCTAGACACCGAGTCCCTCCCTCTAGACACCGAGTTTCTCCCTCTAGACACCGAGTCCCCCCCCTCTAGACACCGAGTTCCCCCCCCCTAGACACCGAGTTCCCCCCCCCCTAGACACCGAGATCCCCAAACCCCCTAGACACCGAGTTCCCCCCCCCCCCCTAGACCCCCAAACCCCCTAGACACCGAGTTCCTCCCCCTAGACACCGAGTTCCCCCCCCCCCCAGACACCGAGTCTCCCCCCCCCCCCCAGACACCGAGTTCCCCCCCCCCCAGACACCGAGTTCCCCCCTAGACACAGAGTCCCCCCCCCCTAGACACAGAGTTCCCCCCCCCTAGACACAGAGTCCCCCCCCCCAGACACCGAGTTCCCCCCCCCTAGACACCGAGTTCCCCCCCCTAGACACCGAGTTCCTCCCCCCTAGACACAGAGTTCCTCCCCCCTAGACACAGAGTTCCTCCCCGCTAGACACCGAGATCCCCAAACCCCCTAGACACCGAGATCCCCAAACCCCCTAGACACCGAGTTCCCCCCCCCCTAGACACCGAGTTCCCCCCCCCCTAGACACCGAGATCCCCAAACCCCCTAAACACCGAGTTCCCCCCCCCCCTAGACACCGAGACCCCCCCCCCCCCCTAGACACCGAGTCCCCCCCCCCCCCTAGACACCGAGTCCCCCCCCCCCCCCTAGACACCGAGTTTCCCCCCCCCCCCTAGACACCGAGTTTCCCCCACCCCCTAGACACCGAGTTCCCCCCCCCCTAGACACCGAGTTCCCCCCCCCTAGACACCGAGTTTCCCCCCACCCCCTAGACACCGAGTTTCTCCCCCCCCCCCTAGACACCGAGTTTCCCCCCCCCCCCTAGACACCGAGTTCCCCCCCCCCCTAGACACCGAGTTCCCCCCCCCCCCTAGACACCGAGTTCCCCCCCCCCTAGACACCGAGTTTCTCCTCCCCCCTAGACACCGAGTTTCTCCCCCCCCCTAGACACCGAGATCCCCCCCCCCCCCTAGACACCGAGTTCCTCCCCTAGATCTTGGGTCAGTTTTGCATTTCCCCCACTAACGGTTAAGGTTAGGATCGGGGAAGAGGGCATGCTAGATCTGTACCTATGGGAAACTTCAACCTGGAGCCATTCAAACACACAAAAGGTTACTCAAGGTACTCCCGTTGTCATTGTTGGGATGTCCGTCCCACACACAAACTCATTGGAACAGACACTGACCTGCTCTGAAGGTGCTGAAGATAGTGAGACGGAGCCCAGGTCTTTCAGGTGCTTGTTGGTCTCCTTGGCCAGCTGGTTGGTAAAGTGCTGTATGTGTTGCCTGAAAGAACGTGAACAGTAAGGGAGATACTAAACTCTCAGGGAGTAACATAGAAGACACACACATTCTGTTCTGTATACAGCACATTAACAAGTTTGTCAGTGTATGTACTGTAAGTACATTACCAGTCAAAAGTTTGCACTCACCTACTCATTCAAGGGTTTTTCTTTATATATATTTTTTTTACTATATTGTAGAATAATAGTGAAGACAAAAACTATGAAATAACACATATGGAATTATGTAGTAACCAAAAAAAGAAACAAATCAAAATATATTTAGATTCTTCAAAGTAGCCACCCTTTGCCTTGATGACAGCTTTGCACACTCTTGGCATTCTCTCAACCAGCTTCACCTGGAATGCTTTTCCAACAGTCTTGAAGGAGTTCCCACATATGCTGAGCACTTGTTGGCTGCTTTTCCTTCACTCTGCAGTCCAACTCATCCCAAACCATCTCAATTGGTTTGAGGTCAGGTGATTGTGGATGCCAGGTCAACTGATGCAGCACTCAATCACTCTCCTTCTTGGTCAAATAGCCATTACACAGCCTGGAGGTGTGTTTTGGGTTATTGTCCTGCAGATTGTCTTTGCATTTCTTTGCATTTATTTGGGTTGCGAGTTCTGAGGCTGGTAACTCTAATGAGCTTATTCTCTGCAGCAGAGGTAACTCTGGGTCTTCCTTTCCTGTGGCGGTCCTCATGAGAGCCAGTTCCATCATAGCCCTTGATGATTTTTGCGACTGCACTTGAAGAAACTTTCAAAGTTCTTGAAATTTTCCGGATTGACTGACCTTCATGTCTTAAAGTAATAATGGACTGTCGTTTCTCTTTGAATATTTGAGCTGTTCTTGCCATAATATGGACTTTGTCTTTTACCAAATAGGACTATATTCTATATACTACTCCTACCGTGTCACAACACAACTGATTGGCTCAAATGCATTAAGGAAAGAAATTCCACAAATTAACTTTTAACAAGGCACACCTGTTAATTTAAATGCATTCCAGGTGACTACCTCATGAAGCTGGTTGAGAGAATGCCAAGCGTGTGCAAAGCTGTCATCAAGGCAAAGGGTGGCTACTTTTAATCATCTCAATTATAACATATTTTGATTTGTTTTACACTTTTTTGGTTACTACATGATTCCATTTGTGATATTTCATAGCTTTGATGTCTTCACTATTATTCTACAATGTAGAAAATAGTACAAATAATGAAAAACCCTGGAATGAGTAGGTGTGTCCAAACTTGACTGGTACTATATGTACATTAATACATTTATCAGCGTATGTACAAGCAAAACATTTTGAGAATACTTACAGACGGTCCTGCAGTTCGCTTGTGTCTTGCCTCGTCCCCAGCTGACTCACCATGCTCTTTATCTGAGCAGCTGGGAGGAGAGAAGATATACATTCTCTATACTGTAGGCCAGGGCTGCCCAACCCTCTTCCTGGTGATCTACCGTCCGGTGGGTTTTCAGTCCAACCCTAATTTAACACACCTGATTCTACTAAATAGCTGCTCAACAAGACCTTAACTAGCTGAATCAGATATGCTAAATTAGGGTTGGACTGAAAACCTACAGGACAGTAGATCTCCAGGAAGAGGGTTGGGCAGCCCTGATGTAGGCTATAGGATACATCAAGTATAGATCATTACAAAGTACTGACTGAATTATCTTCATCACATCAACTCTTCTCTTTCTGCAGCAATACTTACTGTTCTGTGTGATCTTCTGGATGTTGGAGCTGCATGTCTGGATGAGGGTATTGGAGTCCCGTGGCTGGGTGCGATAGCCGTCTGCTTTACTGTAAGACATTGCTGCCAGTATGGCGTGCTCTTAGGTCTCACGGTGAAGACTGTTGGGGGTTGCGTGGCAGGTGTATTGGGAAAACTCTGGGAGAGGAGAAAGTCGTTATAAGTTTTGTTATCAAGACAGAGATATACAGAGGGTGCAATTTGGGACACAGCCTAAAAATCATATCCAGCTGTTAATAATGGAGAATAGAGCATGATGTCCACTATATAGTGCATTCGGAAAGTATTCAGACCCCTTCCCCAACTTTGTTACTTTACAGCCTTATTCTAAAAAGGATTAAATTACTTATTTTCCTCATCAATTTACACACAATACCCCATAATGACAAAGCAAAAACCTTTATTTTTATGTTTGCACATTTATATATTAAAAAAAGAAAAAACTCCTTCTTTACATAAGTATTCAGACCCTTTGCTATGAGACTCAAAATTGAGCTCAGGTGCATCCTGTTTACATTGATCATCCTTGAAATGTTTCTACAACTTGATCGGAGTCCACCTGTGGTAAATTCAATTGATTGGACATGATTTGGAAAGGCACACACCTGTCTATATAAGGTCCCACAGTTGACAGTGTATGTCAGAGCAAAAACCAAGACATGAGGTCTTAGGAATTGTGCGTAAAGCAATCCAAGAGCCCGATATTCACTCTGACAGAGTTCCACTGTGGAGATGGGAGAACCTTCTAGAAGAACAACCATCTCTGCAGCACTCCACCAATCAGGCCTTTATGGTAGTGTGGTCAGATGGAAGCCACTCCTCAGTAAAAGGCACATGACAGTCCACTTGGAATTTGCCAAAAGGCACCTAAAGGACTCTCAAACCATGAGAAACAACAGTCTCTGGTCTGATGAAACCAAGATTGAACTCTTTGGCCTGAATGCCATGCGTCACGTCTGGAGGAAACCTGGTACCATCCCTACGGCGAAACATTGTGGTGTCAGGAATCGACGGAAAGATGAATGGAGCAATGTACAGAAAGATCCTTGATGAAAACCTGCTCCAGAGCCCTCAGGGCCTCAGACTGGGGCGAAGGTTCACCTTCCAACAGGACAATGACCCTAAGCACACAGCCAAGACAACGCAGGAGTGGCTTTGGGACAAGTCTCTGAATGTACTCGAGTGGCCCAGCCAGAACCCGGACTTGAACCTGATCTAACATATTTGATGAGACCTGAAAAAAGCCATGCAGTGACGCTCACCATCCAACCAGACAGAGCTTGAGAGGATCTTCAGAGAAAAATGGGAAAAAACTCACAAATACAGGTGCCAAGCTGGTAGCGTCATACCCAAGATGACTCGAGGCTGTAATCACTGCCAAAGGTGACTTATGTCAATGTGATAGTTAATTTAAAAAAAACAAAATTAGCACATTTTTTAAAACTATTTTTGCTTTGTCATTATCAAAATGTGGAAAAACGTCAAAGGAATACTTTCCGAATGCACTGTATATACAAAAGTATGTGGACACCCCTTCAAATTAGTGGATTTGGCTATTTTAGCCACACCCTTTGCTGGCAGATGTATAAAATCGAGCACACAGCCAAGCAATCTCCATAAACAGACATTGGCTGTAGAATGGCCTTACTGAAGAGCTCAGTGACTTTCAACGTGGCACTGTCCAACGAGTCAGTTCGTCAAATTTCTGCCCTGCTATAGCGGCACTAGTCAACTTTATGTTGGAGCAACAATAGCTTAGCTGCGAAGTGGTAGGCCACACAAGCTCACAAACAGGACCGCTGAATGCTGAAGCACGTAAAAATTGTCTGTCTTCGGTTGCAACACTTACTATGGAGTTCCAAACTGTCTCTGGAACAAACGTCAGCACACATAGGAAGTTTCATGAAATTAGTTTCAATAGCCGAGCAGCTGCACACAGGCCAAAGTTCACCATGCGCATTGTCAAGCATCGGCTGGAGTGGTGTAAAGCTCGCCGCCATTGGACTCTGGAGCAGTGGAAAGGAGTTCTCTGGAGTGATGAATCACGCTTCACCATCTGGCAGTCCGACGGACAAATCTGGGTTTGGAGGATGCCAGGAGAACGCTACCTGCACCAATGCATAGTACCAACTGTAAAGTTTGGTGGAGGATGGATAATGGTCTGGAGCTGTTTTTCATGGTTCGGGCTAGGCTAGTTCATGCGAAGGGAAATCTACAGCATACAATGACATTCTAGATGATTCTGGGCTTCCAACTTTGTGGCAACAGTTTGGGGAAGGCCTTTTCATGTTTTAGCATGACCGTGCCCCCTTGCACAAAGCTAGGTAAATATAGAAATGGTTACAGATCGGTATGGAAGAATTCTACTGGACTGCACAGAGCCCTGACCTCAACACCATCAGGATAAATTGGAACGCCAACTGCGAGCCAGACCTAATCGCCCATCAGTGCCCGACCTCACTAATGCTCATGGCTGAATGGAAGCAAGTCCCTGCAGCAATGTTCCAACATCCAGTTGGAAAGCCTTCCCTGAAGAGTGGAGGCTGTTAAAGCAGCAAAGAGGAGACCAACTCCATCTTAATGCCCATGATTTTGAAATTAGATGTTCGACAAGCAGGTGTCCACACACTTTTGGCCAAGTACTGAAAATACACTTACCAAACTTATCAGTCAAGTTTGTCCTAAGATAGGCCTATTAAACTGTGTCACAAGTTACATATTAACAGCTAAATGCCCAGTCATAACTGGAGAGAAGTGCTGTCATATATTTATAATGATGTAAAAGGGGCTTTATAAATATATTTTATTTTAGTGCTAAGTATGATTTGAAATCACAATAGTACCTGTTAAAGGTAATGACTCCACACACTTATTTCACGATCCATCCGGACGAGCTCAAATACCCATAGTAGCAAACACTATCTAGCCATTTAGTACAATCGTTGGTTTAATCGATTTTCTGTTCATCACGCCTTTAGACAGGGGAGTTCCAGGGAACAAACAAAGTGCCAGGTCAGACAGTGCCAAGTCCCACAAATGGTGCCAGGTCCCACAGTAGCATCAGACAGTGTATTGAGTGACACTATACATAACTACCTAACCAGAGATTGAGTAGGTAAGATATTAAATCGACCACAAGCGAGATTTAGCCCTTGTTGCCGCCGGGTATTTCTTCAGAATTTAAATAGCTATGTTATGGTGGCCAGCTAACGTTAGTTGGCTTGCTAGATGATTTACAGCTAAAGTTAGCGTACTAACAAAACGTACTTAAGCGTATATAGCATGCTTGCAAGCTATTTGGCTTTCCACAAAACTAGACAGTTGTTGTTTAATACAAGGTTAATGAGACGTTTCCAAATTGTATAATTTAATTGGAGTTGAATTGCCTACACAGGCCTGCTCTGATGACGCTGAAAATAGCCACGCTAGCTAGCTTGATTGTTAGCACAAAGACATCAGATGCCTGACTTGGATCCCAGCAAATTGTTGAAGCATGTCAACAAAATGTGACTTTCTATTTTACAGCGAGTTATACATTAACGTAGGTTTAAACTGAAAATAACCAAATCTTACTTGTTTAGTAGGCTGTTGCACATAAAACATCCGCTGTGCTTCACTTTGTTCCTCCGTCAAGAAGCTAGCCTCCCAAAACTGTCAAATGACGTCATTGCATACATTAAAAACAACTTTGGGTGGCGCCAAAAGTAATAAAAAAAATCAAGAGTAATTATTTTTTTAAACATTAACATACATATAGTAAAAAATGTTGACGCGTTTTACAACTTTCGCTCGGGAGCAGAAGACGATTCCCTACAAAATGGTATTCAGAAACTAAACAAACTCAGAGTAGGCTTGGTCATGCAAAATAATATCTCAAATCCTGTCCAGGGTTGGATTCATTCAATGGGCAGCCCGTCCCTCCCTTTCAGTCACTGGGAAACCTTGTGACTCGCGGTTTTCTGCTGATGAAACCAGCTCTCACTTTGCTCAACAGAGACTGGGGCACATTTAGCAGTACACAACGGTTGAGAATACGCAGAAAAATAAAACAACCATGCCTCTGACATGTAGAATAAGGAATCATGTCCACTCTATTCATGCCATTGCTATCCGCAGCGTTCCACAACGTTGTACCGGGCTGAACTCTCCACAGTCTATGAGACTTGAAAGAATTCCTGTAATTTTGGTTGGGTCATTTTATAAGAAATCTCTACCTGGCAACATGATACATACACGTTTACTCCATCTTTACAAACACATATGGAAACAGACAGAAGGCAGTGTAACATTGCAGATTACACAATCACTTATTCAATTGAGAAATGTGTGTCCCAAATGGCACTCTATTCCTTATATAGAGCAATACTTTTGACCTAAGCTCTTTTAGGCCCTAGCTAAAAGTAGTGCTGCACTAAATAGAGAATATGGTCCCATTTGGGATACATCCATCTCTGCAGTTTGGCAAAGCATAACAAATGAAAACAGGAAGCTATTCTTAGGCACAGCAGGACTTTTATAAAGATGCACAAAATAAAACATTTGTCAATTAACCAAAAAAATGATGTCTTGTAAGCAAATGGCAGTTCTGGCCAAGGACTGGGGATATGTCTTTAGCCTTTCCATGATCAAACATTTACAGAATATAATATGAAAGGCCAAAGAACATGGCAAAAGAGGATATTGCCATTCCATTGTATGCCTCAACAGTAGACAGGTTCTGGAAGGCTACTCGTGGTTCCAAATGCTTGTTCCGAGGATTCCAAGGGTTGCCAGTGGCACTGGATAAGGGCATCATACAGTTCCTCACTGTGTTCCATAAACTTCCTGTTGGCTTCCAACACATCCAGCTCTGGGTTAGGATCTACAATGGAGGAAAAGGCTGGCAGTGATTATTTGTTGACTTATGTCAACAACCCCAGTCTCCTGCTCGGGAAACTAACGCCTTAAACATTAGACCAAGAAGAGGACAAGTCCGACTCCGCTAAGTTCCATACACTGGTTAATCCTCGGAACATGCAGGATATCAATCTAAATTCATTATGAAACACCTCAATTCCATCAAGTCAATGTCATCAAGAGCCTTTTAGATAATAGGCCACAAAAGTCTGGAGAAAAACAAGCAGGAAAAATAAAGAGCACGTACCTTCCAGACCATCCTCTTCAACAGCTTCATTTTCCTGAAAATGTTAAATGAGTTGGTTTTAATAAAAATGATTGTGTATATTGAAAAGTCTTAACTATACGAAGGAAAAGACAATGCGTTAAGGTGTTAATATTGCATGTCTAAGAAGTAGTAGTGACGTTGACCTACTTAACCACGTCACCAGTAACGGTGACGTTGACCTACGTAACACGTCACCAGTAACGGTGACGTTGACCTACGTAACACGTCACCAGTAACGGTGACGTTGACCTACGTAACCAGTAACGGTGACTTTGACCTACGTAACCAGTAACGGTGACCTACGTAACCAGTAACGGTGACCTACGTAACCAGTAACGGTGACGTTGACCTACGTAACCAGTAACGGTGACCTACGTAACCAGTAACGGTGACGTTGACCTACGTAACCAGTAACGGTGACGTTGACCTACGTAACCAGTAACGGTGACGTTGACCTACGTAACCAGTAACGGTGACGTTGACCTACGTAAACACGTCACCAGTAACGGTGACTTTGACCTACGTAACCAGTAACGGTGACGTTGACCTACGTAACCAGTAACGGTGACGTTGACCTACGTAACCAGTAACGGTGACGTTGACCTACGTAACATACCAAATCAAATTGTATTGGCCACGTACACATATTTTGCGGGTGTAGCAAAATGCTTGTGTTCCTAGCTCCAACAATACAGTAATATCTAAAAATTCACAACAATACACAAATCTAAAGTAAAATAATGGATAAGAAATATATCTATATATTAGAACGAGCAATGTCGGAGTGACATTGACTAAAATGCAGTAGAATACAGTATATACATATGAAATGAGTATAGCAGTATGTAAACATTAAAGTGACCAGTGATTCCATGTGTATGTACAGTTTAAGTCGGAGGTTTACATATACCTCAGCCAAATACATTTAAAATCAGTTTCACAATTTCTGACATTTAATCCTATTAAAGATTCCCTGTCTTAGGTCAGTTAGGATCACCACTTTATTTAAAAAAAATTGAAATGTCAGAATAATAGAAGAGAATGATTTATTTAAGCTTTTATTTATTTTATCACATTCCCAGTGGGTCAGAAGTTTGCATACACTCAATTAGTATTTGGTAGCATTGCCTTTAAATTGTTTAACTTGGGTCAAACATTTTGGGTAGCCTTCCACAAGCTTCCCACAATAAGTTGGGGGAATTTTGGCCCATTGTTCCTGACAGAGTTGGTGTAACTGAATCAGGTTTGTAGGCCTCCTTGCCCGCACACGCTTTTTCAGTTCTGCCCACAAATTTTCTATGGGATTGAGGTCAGGGCTTTGTGATGGCCACTCCAATACCTTGACACTTAAGCCATTTTACCACAACTTTGGAAGTATGCTTGGGGTCATTGTCCATTTGGAAGGCCCATTTGCGACCCAGCTTTAACTTCCTGACTGATGTCTTGAAATGTTGCTTCAATGTCCACATCTCACGTAACATATCACCAGTAAAGGTGACGTTGAGCAACGTAACATATCACCAGTAAAGGTGACGTTGAGCAACGTAACATATCACCAGTAAAGGTGACGTTGAGCAACGTAACATATCACCAGTAAAGGTGACGTTGAGCAACATAACATATCACCGGTGAAGGGGGAGCAGGGCAGCAATCTTACCTGTGCAGGATTCTGTGTGTAATCATACTGGTTGTAGTTGTAGCCGCCATAGTTGCCTCCATTCTGGTCGTAGCCCCAAGAGCCCCATCCACCACCGTACGGCTGTTGATTGTATTGTTGCTGGTTGTGTCTGTAGCCTCCTCCATGTGACCCCCACGCCCTGTTGTCTGATTGATTATGCCTAGTTCTGTGAGTGAGAGAGAAGTATTGGTAACCGAGGCATCTGACAGTGATTATTAAAACCCATCTCTTTATGGAGTTGAAAAACTATTATTTTGGGGAAAGATACTCTCTGCTCAGGTCTTCATGAGCGCTTTGCAAAATCTGACTAACAAGGGGGATAGTCAAATATTATGTTGGAAATATAGCTACAGTATTAAAGGCTATAAAAGGTGGTTTTTGAAACTGAATGGGTTCATGCTACAACCCTGGTTTTTCAAATGGTAAATACACACCATGTCTGGAGACGGCTTATAACATAGTAATACAGTAAGAACTGACGTAAAACTCACTTGTTAGCAGCTAGGCTCAGTCGTAGGGGCTTGCTCCCGAGCCCCACCGCTCCCTGACACTCCTCCAGCGCCAACTTTTGAAGCCTCTGGTCTGGGAACTGGACAAACCCACAACCCCTGGAAACAAGAGAAACGTCCAGACAAGTAAATAACTAGCTTCGGCTGTGAATATTTTTTGGGTCGTTGAAGAAGTTTAGACAAGTTAATATTATTAGTGTAGAAGTAGTGACTATTATAAATAGTCGTGGAATAGTAACAGTTGATGTTTTGGAAACGGGCCGTATCAATTGTATTCACATCCTATTAGATCACATCAACCTTGATATATGGAAACCCTTCTATAGGGATTATAATATCCTACTGGACTCACTTGGAGTTCCCCGTGCCATCCAGCACCACCTTCCCCCCACGACAGGAAGGGTAGCGGTTGTAGAAGAACTCGTAGAGCATCCCGTCATCCACTTCAGGTGTGAGATCCCCAACAAACAGAGAATGGAGTGGACTGTAGCAGAGAGAAAGGAGTTGTGTGTTCATTTCCAATGTTTCTATATGGCATCTCATGACATTTAGTTTGACTTGCAATCAAGCGGGTTGATATACCTGCTTTCTCCTTGCTTCCCAAAAGTGGCCCTGTTTAACTTAAATCTTCTGGGCTGTGAAGTACAAAAAGGCTTCCTTAAAAATGCACATTTACAATATGACGACAATATGCATTCATTTATACAAGCGCTAATGAGGAAAATTGCATAAACATCTTGTTTTGTCTCAGGCTACCAAAAAGCATTATGTATAAACTGATACAATCTGGGTCTGCATCCCACTGGGCCCGGGTCAAAAGTAGTGAACTACATTAGGGGATGAATAGTGTGCAAATTGGGGATGCAAAATTGAATCCATAACATTCAAGTAGCCTTGTTAAACGGTATATTTACCGGTGTGGCTCCTGGCAGTGCTTTTCCATTGACTTTACGAAGACACCTCTCAGCGGTGGCTTCATCTGTCAGCTCCACGAAGCAGTAGCCTGCTGCACCCCTACTGAAGAGCAACACAGAGAAGGGATATCAGTCCAATGTTGCATCCAAAGGATGGATTTTAACTGTGTGTGGTGTGTAGCTATAATACACTGGTGCTAGCCTGGGTACCAGCCTGTTTGTGCCCTCATGCCACTCCATGTCATGTCAAAGGCACAAAAGCTCACTAAGCTCAGGACTCTCTCTGCAACTGGATCCTGAACTTCCTGACGGGCTGCCCCCAGGTGGCGAGGGTAGGCAACAACACATACACCACACAGACCTTCAACACGGGGCCCCACAGGGGTGTGTGCTAACACAGGGGTGTGTGTTTATTATCTATGCTGTTGGCTAGTCACTTTACCCCTACCTACAGTATACTGCTGTTACTGTCTATTATCTATCCTGTTGTCTAGTCACTTTACCCCTACCTACAGTATACTGCTGTTACTGTCTATTATCTATCCTGTTGGCTAGTCACTTTACCCCTACCTACAGTATACTGCTGTTACTGTCTATTATCTATCCTGTTGGCTAGTCACTTTACCCCTACCTACAGTATACTGCTGTTACTGTCTATTATCTATCCTGTTGTCTAGTCACTTTACCCCTACCTACAGTATACTGCTGTTACTGTCTATTATCTATCCTGTTGTCTAGTCACTTTACCCCTACCTACAGTATACTGCTGTTACTGTCTATTATCTATCCTGTTGGCTAGTCACTTTACCCCTACCTACAGTATACTGCTGTTACTGTCTATTATCTATCCTGTTGACTAGTCACTTTACCCCTACCTATATGTACATACAATCCCTTCAGAAGGTATTCACACCCCTTTGACTACAGCCTGATTCAATTGAATTTGCCACTGCCCTAAATGCAATACCCCATAATGTCAACAGGGAATATATTTTAGTTTTTTTTTTGTACAAATATATTAAATAAGTATTCAACCCATTTGTTATAGCAAGCATGAGAAGGTTCAGGTGTAATAATGTGCTTAACAAGTCACAAGTAGCATGAGGTCACTGTGTGCAATAATAGTGCATTACATGATTTTTGAATGACTACCTCATCTCTGTACCCCACACATACAATCTGTAAAGGTCCCTCAGTCAAGCACTGAATTTCAAAACACAGATTCAATCACAAAGATCAGGTGAGGTTTTCCAATGCCTCGCAAAGAAGGGCACGTATTGGTAGATGGGTAAAAAACAAAACAAATGGTGAAGCATGGTGAAGTTATGGTATATCACAGGGTTGGGCGGTATCCAGACCCCGTCCTCTCATCCTGGGATTTACGGAATTACCAACTTAGTGCACAAGAGGACACCCCCAAAAAATACGCTAAACAACCCATTGGCTGTCTATTACCAGAATGCAAACTAAATTAGCACATGTAATAGCGAATTTCCATGAAGGTTGCTAGCTAAATGTGCTAAAGAGCGCAAATTAAAAAATTAAATTTCAATGACAGGCAATCCAGCTCATAGTTTTGTGTGCAGCTGGCCAATTTGATTATTTCCCCCATGTGGTTCATCAGGTTCTACTGTCATTTTCTGTCGACTAAAACCTGGTGTATCACAAAGCATTACCAAATTAATTTTACGACGCTCCTGACAAACAGTTTTTGTGCCAACGTTGCTTCCAGAGGCAGTTTAGAACTCTGTAATGAGTGTTGCAACAGAGGACAGACGATTTTTACACGCTACAGCATTCGGCGGTCTTGTTCTGTGAGCTTGTGTGGCCTACCACTTCACAGCTGAGCCGTTGTTGCTTCTAGACATTTCCACTTCACAATAACAGCACGTACAGTTGACCAGGGCAGCTCTAGCAGGGCAGACATTTGACGAACTGACTTGTTGGAAAGGTGGCATCCTATGACGGTACACAATTGGCCCAACATTGTCCGGGTTAGGCCGTCATTGTAAATAAGAATTTGTTCTTAACTGACTTGTCTAGTTCAATAAAAAATACACTTCGGATTGTTTTGCCAGCTATTTAGTATGAGGGGGAAATTCCCCTATGAAATCGCAGGATTCCATAGCAGAAATTACAACAGCACAAAGTAAACTAACCGTCCTGGGGGCGCTTAAATGTGTGTTCAGTCAGAACTTCTGGGTCTGCTCTAGTCTCCCAATAACTGTCGCGCCAGACGGTTTACTTCTGCACGCAATATCTGCTCTATCAGGTACAGATGGTGCTAAAGGAAATTGTAAGTCACTTGTAAATAAATGTTCATAACAGTCATGGGAGCCTGGGACTTGATAAACCGGACAACTACATCCAACAAGAGTCCAAGGACAGAGGGATACACTAGCTAGAACCTTCTCATCAAGGATCTGGTAGGACAAAAAAGTATGAAGTTGGCTGGCTAATTTGATTGTTTCCCCATGTGGTTCACCAGGTTCTACTGTCATGTTCTGTGGACTAAAACAGCATAAAACCTGGTGTATCACAAAGCATTATCAAATGAATTAGCCAGAGAAACAGTTTGGTAGATTTTTGGTCAAACTTTTCTACCTTTGATAACCAGAAAGCTAGCTGTTAGCTCAAGGAAGGGGGGGGGGGCCAAAGTACAGCACGACGGGCACTTCAATCCGGCCCACAAGACACACACATATATACACACACCCACACCCACACTCTTTTTCTCCCCAATTTCGTGGTATCCAATTGGTAGTTACAGTCTTGTCCCATCGCTGCAACTCCCGTACGGACTCGGGAGAGGTGAAGATGTAGAGCCATGCGTCCTCCAAAACACGACCCAGCCAAGCCGCACTGCTTCTTGACACAATGTCCGCTTAACCCGGAAGCCAGCTGCACCACAGTGTCGGAGGAAACACTGTACACCTGGCGACCGTGTTAGCGTGCATGCGCCCGGCCCGCCACACGAGTCGCTAGAGCGCGATGGGACAAGGAAATCTCGCCCTGCCGAACCCGGACGACTCTGGGCCAATTGTGCGCCGCCTCATGGGTCTCCCAGTCACGGCCAGCTGTGACACAGCCTGGAATCGAATCTGGGTCTGTAGTGACGCCTCAAGCACTGCGATACAGTGCTTTAGACCGATGCGCCACTCGGGAGGCCCTCGCAAAATCCCGATGTGGCCCTCGAGCCAAAAAGTTTGCCAACCCCTGTGTTAGCTAGTTAGTTCCCATGCCAATTTCAAGTCTAAAATAATACCTGCCTAACTCGGAAATATTATGTTATTTCATAACATCATGCTAGCACATCATGCTTTGTGACATTATGTTAGCTAGCTATCCCCAGTTAGATAATGCTTTGTGACATTATGTTAGCTAGCTATCCCCAGTTAGATAATGCTTTGTGACATTATGTTAGCTAGCTATCCCCAGTTAGATAATGCTTTGTGACATTATGTTAGCTAGCTATCCCCAGTTAGATAATGCTTTGTGACATTATGTTAGCTAGCTATCCCCAGTTAGATAATGCTTTGTGACATTATGTTAGCTAGCTATCCCCAGTTAGATAATGCTTTGTGACATTATGTTAGCTAGCTATCCCCAGTTAGATAATGCTTTGTGACATTATGTTAGCTAGCTATCCCCAGTTAGATAATGCTTTGTGACATTATGTTTGCTAGCTATCCCCAGTTAGATAATGTGTTTCACTCATTCATCGTGAGCTGGCTGTTCGTTCTAAATACACTGAACAAAAATATAAACGCAAAATGTAAAGTGTTGGTCCCATGTTTCATGAGCTGAAATAAAACAAAATCCCAGTTTTTCTTTCTGTATATGTGCAAAACTGCTACAGTAAGTATCTTTATTTGAAAGATTAGTTATTTCTGATATGAAAGATTCGGGTTATATCAGAATAATTTTCGAAAACCGGTTTGAAAGCTATGATTAACTTTCCCAAATGTTAAAATAACGTTGGACTTGTAGTTCATATGGAGCCAAATGTGGGCGAATGTAATCGCTGAAAACCCTAACGTTACATGCGGAGAAGGGGGTTAGAGAGCCAGCGTAGTTATAGCTTTTAACTCAGGTCAAACGTCCTAGATAAAATACTCACCCGGTCATCTTGTTGCGTATAATCCTTACACTCACCACCAACTCCCCCATAGTGCCGAAGGCTCGGGTTATGAAGTTTTCGTCCATGTAGGGCTCCAACTACCAAACAAACAGACTTCATTATCATAACATGGTAACGTTAACTTAGCTAAGAGTTAGCTACCACATGTCCATTGCAAATATTATAAAGGCTGCGTTTAGCTAGTAATGTGTCAAAATGTTCCATCTGCAGCAAGTTAACCGATTTAGCACTAATAAACTAAGTTAGTCGGGTGGCTAGTTATGTTACTACTAGCTAGCATGCTAGCAAACATAACTTAAGTTGAAGCTAGCTACTTAGCTTCAACTAGCTAATTTACCTACAACCTGAAGTGTTAAAAATATCGACTGAACTGGTTTGAGATACTCACGTTTCCCATCCATAGCGTGCTCATGTTTTAAGACCTGAAGTAAACCTTAATATTTTTTACATTTACAGTTGTTAATCTCCGAAATAACACATGCAGCCCCTTGTGTCGTGTCGGAAGAGGCAACAGGGGAGCTTCTGCGCACGCGCCTTGAATAAGTCCAACTGACTGCTCTCTACCCTGGTCCCAGATCTGTTTGTGCCATCATACCGCACGCACAAAAATGTAAATAAATAAATACACACAAAACATATATTTTAAATAGTTGTTTATTGATAAATCATCCATAAACCTCACATGGAATTACAAAGTAGGGAATAATGTGTCAATTGACAGTTTACATAATTGCATTCACAGCAAGGTCATCGCCTAGCTCTCGGACAAGAGGATAGGATAGCCTATTCAGGAAAATGACCATTATGAAATAGGACATCTGCAACTACCCTCTAAATTACATTGCGAGTTAAATATCAAACTTTGTTTAGGTTATAGCCAATCAGATTGAAAAAGTATAACCATGTGATGTCAAGTTTTTAAACTGTAGCAAGCTACTGATCCTGTCAATTCCCTGAACCACTCAGTAACAATTTTTGAAGGATGTCATTTTCTAAAGTTACACTGCACCAACTGGGAATATGGTCTTTCTAGCAAACCAATGTCACGATAAATAACTAGTTTCATAGTAACAGCCTGCCACTTACATTTGCAAATTGAAAAAAAAAGTCATGAGGATTGACCATATTTAGGTATGTGTACAACTGACCTCAGTTGATTTACTAGCCAGAATCTTCAAAGCTAGCCTGGGTTCCAGTCTGTGCTATCATGCAAACTCCATGACAAGGATTGGCATTATAGCACAAACAGATCTGGGACCAGGCTACATCAGTCCAGTTAAAATGTATTATGGTCATAGGAAATGAATGTTCAGGGTTTTGAATAACAACCAAGGAATGGTGATGAGGGAAAAAAATATTATCCACTACTAAATCATGAATACAACAACCATATTCCAAAATAAAGACATTCAAACATAAGCCCAAGATAGTACCCAATCCCCATATAAAAGAGAAATATTCACCAGGCAAATTATATGCCTTCAAAATGCTCTTGTTGACACACAAGAGACCAGGAAACATTTCTTCTAATGTCTCATCCCAAAAAAACACAAAAAATGAATCACTGCTTGATCTTTACATTTAGTATAGTATCTGCAACTAAGTGCTCAGCATACAATCTTAATGTAAAATATACAGTATATATAATTACAAGGATATGTTCATGGAAACACAGATAGCGGTAGCACAGTAGACAAGCTCAAGTTAGTCCTCCCCTCTGTGGTTACCACTGCCCAGCTTGAATAAAACAGTTCTAGCATATCAACATGATTCTAATTTAGCTAAAGCTCTAAAACTGCTTGTAGTAAATCACTGGCAGATTCCTATAACACATTCTAAAGGAGCAATGGAATTGCAATTATGTTCTAGAATATTACCACCATGACAACTACTTCTGTATTATGAATGCAAGATCAAAATCCGAGCTGGAAAGCAGGCACAGAAAGGCATAGCAACATAAACAGTCTACAATACAATCTCTAATGAATACAGTACATCTGGAAACACCCCAAAAACCATTAATCATACGCAAACATATTCATAAGAACAAGGAATGATTCTCTTAAGTCCACCCCCTCATCCATTGAGGGACAAGCTTGTAAAGGCAGTATCTAAAAATCAGTGTTTTCCAACCCTGGTCATCCAACAGTACAGTTTCATTGTCGAGGGCTACAAACACACCTCGTTCAACTCATTGATGGGCTTGATGATTAGTTGAATCAGGTGTGCTTGTAAAGGGTTACAATAATAGTGTTTACTGTTGGGGGTCCTGGAGGACCAGGTTTGGAAAACACTGATCTAGACCAGGAGGGTTAAACTCAATCCACTGAGGGTTTAGTAGAGCCAGGGGAAACCCTCAGCAAGACCATAACACTTCCAAAATAGTGTGAGACGTCTTGTCAGTGTGTTCTAGTTGACAAGGTTATTATAAAACAGCTGGAAAATGGCCACCACATGACAACTACGGTGTAGCGCAGGGCTCTCCAACCCTGTTCCTGGAGAGCTACCCTTCTGCAGGTTTTCGCTCCAACCCTAGTTGTAAATAACCCGATTCAGCTGACCAACCAGCTACTTATTAGAATCAGGTGCGCTGGGTAACGGTTGGAATGAACCTACAGGACGGTAGCTCTCCAGGAACAGGGTTGGAGAACACTGGTATAGTGACCGCTATAACCAACAATGAATGAACATTGAAAGATTTCACACCTCTCAGATCAAATACTAATGTGCAACTTCTTAGATGTTCACCCAATGTGCAAAAATAAGATGGTAAGACAAGCACAAAACCCTTACTTAAAAATAGAATCATAAATACTATACATGATTATGTTCATAGTAGGAAGACATTCTCCCCCCCACCACGTCATTCTTCTCTAGGATAACTAGCTAGTTTAGTTGTATAGCTCTTCTTTAAATTAGTTTAGTAAGGCTTATTACGTTCAATAGGACAACCAAAACATGGTTATCTTTCTGAACAATGTACCCCAGTCATTCTAGTGCCTGTGAAATTGCCAACTGTGGATTCCTAGTTTAAAATACATAATTGCATTTTAAAATTACAGAAAAGTTAAACTAAAGAAACCATTCATTAATGTATAACATGAATATTCTCTTGTTTTTAAGTTAGCTACATGGAAAATGAAGAATTCTACTGCAATTCACTGAAGAATGACAGGTTCTGAGACCTCTGTAATAACCCTGTGTGCCTTAAGTTGGTTAAACCGTCACCACGGTTTGGCCGACTACGCCAACCACCAACCCTCTCCAACACCAGACAACAAAATAAATGAAACACAAGGTAAATATACACCATGATCTAAGGAATGTGGAATAGGATGATGGCCTGGAAAGCGAAGGAGGTGTGAGAGTCTGATAGGAGACTACAGTTCAGCCCAGCTTCAGTGGGTTTGCTGCCTGATAAACAAGAGTTCAGGGTTCGGGTAGAAACCCCAATAGAAACTATAAGGCTACCTCCCAAATGGCACCCCATTAAAGTGCACTATATAGGGAATAGGGTGCCATTTGGGACGCCCCCCCCCCCCCTAGGACGACAGCGTGGAGAGCAGTTATGTACAGAGTCCGAGCCTCGAGCAGCCGGGAGGAAGAAGAGTTGAATGAAGAGGTATAGGAGTATGCTGGGCCGGGCTGCTTTCCACATACACACAGGTTCAGTCCATCTTCTCTTTCTGCACCAGTTTGGGGGCGTCCACAAAGTCACGGCCGTTGAAGACTATGACGGCAGCGGTGACGGCAGCAGCAGTGCCCCAGAACAACAAATAGGCCAGGGTCTCAGTCCATGTGTCACCTGGGAAAGAGGGGGACATGAGAACAACCAATAAAGTACAAAGATATACAGAGAGAAACAGCGATTTTTGTGACCAGATGATTGTGATCAACACATTTTATGGACATAACCAGAACAAGCTAGCATGCCCTTGTGTCCTGAGGTTAGTAGGCCTAGAGTTAAAAGGCAAAAATTGACTTGTCAGATTAACAGTGGTTTTCTTACCAGCCATGAGGAGACAGATGATACACATGGAGAATGCGACCACCATGATGATGGGCAGCTGCAAGACAAAGATAACAAAATACATTACTCATAGTTTGGGGGGGGGGGGGGAGCAGAACTCCATATTAAAATGGGAGGAGAGGACCAGAGATGTAGTCGTGTAAAGTGAATGACAAAACATGACTGATCAGTCTGGACATCCCAAAAAGGCATCTCCCCACTCCTGACTCCTATGATACCGGTCTCCATCTCTCAGCAGTAATGGGGATACAACTGACCGTGAGGAACTTCCAGTCCTTCTGGATGCGAAGTGGAGTGGGGCTGTCCGTTTCATCAACAGCATAGTTTCCAAGGAACAAATCAATGGAATCCTGGAGACAAGAAACACACATACCCTTGAGCAACAAAGGGCTGACAACTAACAAAGCAAAATAATGAAAGCAATATTGGTCTATAGAATAACTTCTCAACTATACAGTAGTTGATATAATAATTTATTACTGACTACCTTATGTAGTTCACTAAATGAATTCATGTCATTTTTTTCTAGACCTTTAAAACCAGACGTACTTGTCTGAAGCCGTCAGAGAAGTTATTCTTGTAGTAACGGATGGCAGAGTTCACTCCGTCCATCACCAGACCCATCTGGGTCCTCTTCCCTGTCCTGATGATGGAAATAACAACCATCAATAACAGACACCGTCAACACATATCAAACTCTTCACAACAAGGACGAGTGACACACGTCACAAAATAACCAGAAAGACAGAGACAGCCATTATGTCCACATAGCAATTATAATTGAATGGCATCAATCTGGTGTAGGAGAAATAACCATCAACACACTACATCTCATGGCCAAAAGGCACACGATCTACTTGTACACACCAACCAGCTAGTACCTAGAAAGTCCACATATAAATTAAGCACAAGAGACCTCAAATTGAAGGTCAACTGTTGGTTGACTGTTGGTTGACCTTCAACATCACAAGCATAATGCCTTTAGATATGTAGGTCAGCAGCACACGGACGTTCAATACCTTGTAAAGTCAGTCTTCAGGGCTCCCGTACCGGCATACTGCTTGGCGCATGCGTTGGCATTGTCAGCCCAAGCTAGCGCAGAGAAACAAAAATATAAATAACATACATTATTAGCGAGCAGAGAAATACCCAAAATGCGGGACAAGAGAAAAAAATAAATAAATAATTAGGTGTAATGTTGTCCCTAAATTATGGACATTATTGGTTGGTTGCAGGACAAAGGGACAAAATGTGGGACTGTCCCACACAATTCAGGACATGTGGTCACCCAAGAACAGTGTGAGGCACCACACAGATCAACTTCATATTTTATTTATTTAACTCGGCAAGACAGTTAAGAACAAATTCTTATTTACAATGACGGCCTAGGAACAGTGGGTTAACTGCCTTGTTCAGGGGAAGAACGACAGATTTTAACCTTGTCAGCTCAGGGATTCGATCTTGCAACCTTTCGGTTACAAGTCCAACGCTCTAACCACTAGACTACCTGCCGCCTCATATGACACTCAAAAGCTGCGTTCACAAACACACACACGACACTTAGCCCAGGGCTAATTTTAACTAAGGGTTAGGAGAAGTCCTGGGCTAAGAGAATGCAGTGTGAAAAGGCCTAAAGCAGCTGCCATTCATAGGTTGTAGAGGGGCGTGCCCAACTTACCGTTCTTATAGATCTTCTCAAAATCGGCCTGTTCCTCAATCCGCTGGGCCACATGCAGGACACCCATCCTCTGTGGACAACCACCAAACAAGCATACATAAGTCCATTTAGAAGGTGATAGGTTAGGGAACTGGGGACAGGCCTCAGTTATTCAGTTTGTTCTCTAAAATAAACTGGCAATAATAGTGTGGGAAACAGCAGTAGCCACTGGTTGTGTTTGTTCAACCCTCTGCCTCATCTCTAACCCTCTCATCTAACGGTCAGAAGGATAACACCCCAGTGTGTGAAACAAGGGGATTTCAAGTAATAACGACTGCAACCCTCCTAGCTCCCACCTGTAGCTGGAACTATATGAAATGGCGGGCCAGCTCGGGAGGACTTCCTACCTGTAGCTGGAACTATATGAAATGGCGGGCCAGCTCGGGAGGACTTCCTACCTGTAGCTGGAACTATATGAAATGGCGGGCCAGCTCGGGAGGACTTCCTACCTGTAGCTGGAACTATATGAAATGGCGGGCCAGCTCGGGAGGACTTCCTACCTGTAGCTGGAACTATATGAAATGGCGGGCCAGCTCGGGAGGACTTCCTACCTGTAGCTGGAACTATATGAAATGGCGGGCCAGCTCGGGAGGACTTCCTACCTGTAGCTGGAACTATATGAAATGGCGGGCCAGCTCGGGAGGACTTCCTACCTGTAGCTGGGACTATATGAAATGGCGGGCCAGCTCGGGAGGACTTCCTACCTGTAGCTGGAACTATATGAAATGGCGGGCCAGCTCGGGAGGACTTCCTACCTGTAGCTGGAACTATATGAAATGGCGGGCCAGCTCGGGAGGACTTCCTACCTGTAGCTGGAACTATATGAAATGGCGGGCCAGCTCGGGAGGACTTCCTACCTGTAGCTGGGACTATATGAAATGGCGGGCCAGCTCGGGAGGACTTCCTACCTGTACCTGGGACTATATGAAATGGCAGGCCAGCTCGGGAGGACTTCCTACCTGTAGCTGGGACTATATGAAATGGCAGGCCAGCTCGGGAGGACTTCCTACCTGTAGCTGGGACTGTATGAAATGGCGGGCCAGCTCAGGAGGACTTCCTACCTGTAGCTGGGACTGTATGGAACGGCGGGTCCGCTCGGGAGGACTTCCTACCTGTAGCTGGGACTGTATGGAACGGCGGGCCAGCATGCTCTGAATGACGTTGGTGCGGTCCAGACAGTCCATGCAGTTACTGCGGAACATCCCCTTCTGTTGGGACAACACCTTCCCCTCCGTGTCTACCATGAAGTAGCTGCAGAGAGACAACAGAGGAGTCAGGAGAACACATATCCACAGAGCCAGTAACAGCACTAATGTTGGAACACCACCTTCCCCTCCGTGTCTACCATGAAGTAGCTGCAGAGAGACAACAGAGGAGTCAGGAGAACACATATCCACAGAGCCAGTAACAGCACTAATGTTGGAACACCACCTACCGCTCCCTCTGCAGGGAGACAACAGAGGGGTCATCATCAGGAGACAAGGCTAGATGAGTCCCAAATGGCACCCTATTCCCTATATAGTGCACCATCTACTTGAACCCCAATGGAAGGGAAAAGGCTGCCACTTGGGATGCAGCCTGGGGAAACTCATATGCCCAGAGGAATATCACTGACTGTAATGTAATCACAGGCATTGTACCCTGAAGACAGACCAGAGATAAAGGGTAAAGGAGAAGACAATTAGCCTCTCTTCTGTGTTCATATGCCTATCGTCTTGCTAAAGCACATTAACCCGAGTCTTGTATGGTTGTGGGTGTAGACTAGCAGCTATAGTCAATATGGAGAGTAATACCTGTATTCATCTTGTGTCTCAGCCACATTGTCCACCAGGATATTCAGCCGATCCCATCTCATCCCACTGCACTCCTTGTGGAAGTCAAATGCTACGTACCTGCAGTCATAAGAAACAACGAGTGGATGTGTTAGACCCACCCATCAATGAATCCACTCATCTAAAAAGAAAAAATGTATAAAAATCATAGAAATGATAAGACGATGGGTGAGAGGGTGTTCAGGAGAGCGGTGTTTGGTTCTTACTTGATCATGCCGCTCTCCATGCCAGTCACCATCTTGGCAAAGGCTTGCTCCAGTGGCTTCTCTGAACCCTTCTGGTTGATCTGGAGGAAGAAGGGGAAAAAACACCATCTTATACCGAACAAAAAAACACCTTTAAAATATGCAACATGTTAATTGTTTGTCCCATGTTTCATGAGCTGAAATAAAAGATCCCAGAAATGTTCCATATGCTAAAAAAAGCTTATTTCCCTCAAAATGTTTACAAATTGGTTTACATCCCTGTTAGTGAGCATTTCTCCTTTGCCAAGATAATCCATCCACCTGACAGATGTGGCATATCAAGAAGCTGATTAAACAGCATGATCATTACACAGGTGCACCTTGTGCTGGGGGACAATACAAGGCTACTAAAACGTGCCGTTGTGTCACAACACAACAGATGTCTCAAGTTGAGTGCGCAATCGGCATGCTGACTGCAGGGATGTCCACCAGAGCTGTTTCCAAATAATTGAATGTTCATTTCTCTACCATAAGCCGTCTCAATGTTGTTGTAGACAATTTGGCATTATGTCCAACCAGCCTCACAACCGCCTGCCAGCTCAGGACCTCCACATCCAGATTCTTCACCTAAGAATCGTCTGAGACGAGCCACCCGGACAACTGATGAAACTGTGGATTTGCACAACCGAAGTATTTCTGCTCAAACTGTCAGAAACCATCTCAGGGAAGCTGATCTGCTCGTCAACCTCACCGGGGTCTTGATCTGACTGGAGTTCGGTGTTGTAACCGATTTCAGCAGGCAAATGCTCATCTTTGATTTCCACTGGCACGCTGGAGAAGTGTGCTCTTCAAGGATGAATCCTGGTTTCAACTGTACCGGGCAGATGGCAGACAGCATGTATGGCGTCGTGTGGACGAACGGTTTGCTGATGTCAACGTTGTGAACAGAGTGCCCCATGCTGACAGTGGGGTTATGGTATGGGCAGGCACAAGTTACAGACAACGAACACAATTGCATTTTATCGATGGCAATTTGAATGCACAGAGATACCGTGACGAGATCCTGAGGCCCATTGTCGTGATATTCATCTGCCGTCATCACATCATGTTTCCGCATGATAGTGCACAGCCCCATGTCGCAAGGATCTATACACAATTCCTTTAAGCTAAAAATGTCCCAGTTCTTCCATGGCCTGCGTACTCACCAGACATCTCACCCATTGAGCATGTTTGGGATGCTATGGATCGACAGCGTGTTCCAGTTCCCGCCAATATCCAGCAACTTCGCACCGCCATTGAAGAGTGGGACCACATTCCACAGGCCATAATCAACAGCCTGATCAACTCTATGCGAAGGAAGGAGATGTCGCGCTGCATGAGGCAAATGGTGCTTACACCAGATACTGACTGGTTTCTGAACCACGACCCTACTTTTAATTTTAAAAATATAAGGTATCTGCGCATATCTGTGAAATCCATAGATTAAGGACTAATGAATTTATTTCAATTGACCAATTTCCTTATATGAACTGTAATTCAGTAAAATCTTTGAAACTGCTGCATGTTGGGTTTATATTTTTGTTCAGTATATATATATATATATATATATATATATCTTTCTAATGCTTCTCTCTCACAATGCTGTGACAGGGATATGTTTTAGCCATCGTGAGGCTTCAAAAAAACGTGGGTCCTACCAGGTTCAGAATGGTCTGCTTTCCATAGATGAGGACCTGGGAGTCAAAATGCCTCTGGAAGCCGTCCATCTAGGAAGACAGTTGGTGGAGAATTAGTTATTTCAGGATTTGGTCGACAAGAGATCCACAGAGTGGGTTGTGCAAAAGATAGAGGGAAACTACCAGAAGATATGAAAGCCCTTACGTGATTGGTGTTCTTGCTGATCAGTGGTTTGGGCTTATATTTCAGGTTGGGCCTCTGAGACCAGAAGAAGGGCATGGAGCCTCGTGTCTGTGGACGGAAAACATATTTAATAAAAATGTAAAAATATATATTATTTTTAATTTTTTGAAAAGCTCTTATCACTCTGTATTGGTTCAGAGTAGGGTTGTGGCGGTCTTTCAATTTTGCCAGCCGGTTGCCGGCGCTGCTACTGCCCACGCTGCCATCGCTGCGAGCACCACAACTACTCACCTGTACGAATGAAGCCCTCCCTCCATTGTACAGGACTATTTGCTCAGTCTCCACAAAGTTAGCAGCGTGGCCCTCAGAATCGATACCTGAGAAAAAAACAAATAATGAATGATTATTACCTATTCAACATGCCAGTAGTGCTGCTCAATACCATGGCTCCATCCCAATTGGCACGCTATTCCCTATATAGTGCACTACTTTTGACCAGAGCCCTATGGACCCTGGTCAAAAGTAGTGCACTACATAGGGAACAGGGTGCCAATCGGGACGTGACCTGTGTCTTACCTCTGACGTAGTACCTGACCCCAGCCCTGAAGCAGCTCCTCCTGGATATGAGGATCCATTCAAAGATCTTCCCGTTGACACGGCACGGCTTCATCACAATGACTGGATCAGGGTCAAGGACCTCGCAGAATACACTGCTACATCAGGCCAAATTGGCACCCTATTCCCTATTATAGTGCACCACTACTGACCAGGCCAAAAGAAGTGCCCTATATAGGGAATAGGGTGCCATTTGGGACTTAAGCCAAATGGACGATGCCTTTGTACGCTAAGTGGAGGACGCCATTGTACTTGGTACGCTAAGTGGAGGATGCCATTGTACTTTGTAACGCTAAGTGGAGGACGCCATTGTACTTTGTAACGCTAAGTGGAGGATGCTATTATTTGTGACCTTGCAATGGCTTTCTAAAGTGCCCCTGAGGGAATGATTTAAGTTCCACTGAGTTGAAATTGGTTCTTAGGAACACTCAGAGACCCATTCAAACTCTTATGTTCTGATGTGGTTCCACTGATTATTACCACAAGAAAGATCAGTGGGAGCGAAACAAGACCGTGAAAAGGATACATCCATGGACTACAGGGATCGCAAACTTGTGGAGCTGAAAAGGGAAACAAAGATAATATTTATTTTATTTTATACTTTGTCACTGGATACATTAGAACGAAGAATAAAGACTGGTCATCTATAGTGAGTTATTGTTAAAACAGATCATTTCAGAGGGGTAAGGTTGATGTGATCATATTCTAATACTATTATCTCTGGTACATCAGAATAAGAAAACAACGAATGAAGACATGTGTAATGTATTATAATGCAACACAGGTGGAGGTGCTGTGATGTCCTCTTCAGATCACTCACCTCCGGCTGGGTGAGGAACTCTCTCAGGAGGCTTCCATTCCACACGAACCTCTGATCTGCCTAGAAAACAGGAGACCCAACCAGTCAGTGTCAATCAATTCCTTGAATCTGTCCAACCTGCTGTAAATTATTTCCACTCAATCAGTTTGAGCAGACAATGGCCAGGTTTCCATTGACCGAGCGTGTGTAATGGAAATGGCAGATAGTAAACATTTTATAAAGATCGTACAACATTTGTTTGACGGGTGGATATTTTTTATTTTGTCTAACTTTCCTTATGATGACAAATGGAAACTTATCCCCCACACTATTGGCACAGACCGCGGCGATACGTTGGCACAGACCGCGGCGATACGTTGGCACAGACCGCGGCGATACGTTGGCACAGACCGCGGCGATACGTTGGCACAGACCGCGGCGATACGTTGGCACAAGAGAATCGTTAGAATATGGCAAATATTAGTTAATTATTGCATTCTATACATGCTGGCTTTCGCAGGCTAAACCCCGAGACATGTGGGAGGGCATACATGCTTTCCCCAATGTATTAGTGCACAATTCTCCTAAAAGCTTCCACCACTACTTTGATTAGACGAGGGCAAGGTGAAGCTACCACCCTATGGCTTATAACTAACCGATTCTTTCAAATCTAGATGAAGTGCTTATTTTAGGAGCATAAGAGTCGTTTTTTGGGCACGGCCAGAGTTCTCCTACTGCGTACCAAGCTAGTCAACCACGAAGGCTGAGGTCAGAGAGTATTATCAAAAGATATTTAGTCTATAATAGATATTCCACAGGAAGTGGTCTCTCATCTATCTGTGGTATTATCCCATTAGACGATGTCCATGGCTCATCCATATTGGAGGAGTGTGACTGCCAGATTAACTGTGGTGTTTGGGCTCCTGCCATGCATGTAAACCACACTAGTCACCTTGTCAATCTGAGTGGACACACAGATTGCCCTTTTCAACCCCCCCCCCCCTCAGTCTCAGCTGAGGCATTACTCTCGTGTGCAGAATGTGTACATTGTGTACAGGATTTTCACTTTCTTCTCCAATGAAATCTTGTTCAACTGGTTTGATGGTGAGAAGAACGTGTTCCCCTAGTTTAGACATGGAACAGGAGTCACTATCTGTACCACTCCACCCCCATACCGTTCCTCGTCTGCCCCCATACCGTTCCCCGTCCGCCCCCATACCGTTCCCCGTCTGCCCCCATACCGTTCCCCGTCCGCCCCCATACCGTTCCTCGTCCGCCCCCATACCGTTCCCCGTCCGCCCCCATACCGTTCCCCGTCCGCCCCCATACCGTTCCCCGTCCGCCCCCACCGTTCCCCGTCCGCCCCCATACCGTTCCCCGTCCGCCCCCATACCGTTCCCCGTCCGCCCCCATACCGTTCCCCGTCCGCCCCCATACCGTTCCCCGTCCGCCCCCATACCGTTCCCCGTCCGCCCCCATACCGTTCCCCGTCCGCCCCCATACCGTTCCCCGTCCGCCCCCATACCGTTCCCCGTCCGCCCCCATACCGTTCCCCGTCCGCCCCCATACCGTTCCCCGTCCGCCCCCATACCGTTCCCCGTCCGCCCCCATACCGTTCCCCGTCCGCCCCCATACCGTTCCCCGTCTGCCCCCATACCGTTCCCCGTCCGCCCCCATACCGTTCCCCGTCCGCCCCCATACCGTTCCCCGTCCGCCCCCATACCGTTCCCCGTCCGCCCCCATACCGTTCCCCGTCCGCCCCCATACTGTCACCCTATGGACCATGTTTCAAAGTAAGGCACTATATATATAGTGAAGAGTGCAGCCTCTAGCTGTGTTCTGTATATATATATATATATAGTGAAGAGTGCAGCCTCTAGCTGTGTTCTGTATATATATATATATATATATAGTGAAGAGTGCAGCCTCTAGCTGTGTTCTGTATATATATATATATATATATATATATATATATATAGTGAAGAGTGCAGCCTCTAGCTGTGTTCTGTATATATATATATATATATATATATATATATAGTGAAGAGTGCAGCCTCTAGCTGTGTTCTGTATATATATATATATAGTGAAGAGTGCAGCCTCTAGCTGTGTTCTGTATATATATATATATATAGTGAAGAGTGCAGCCTCTAGCTGTGTTCTGTATATATATATATATATATATATATATATATAGTGAAGAGTGCAGCCTCTAGCTGTGTTCTGTTAACATGTCCTGTGATTTATAAAACATTTTTTGCATATAAAATAGGATGCGACAATTTCCTGCTAGGATGCATTTCCATTTAACCATCTTGTGTCGAGTAAAAACAGCTGGACGCAATGTCACACACAAAAAAACTAGTGTCTGCCCTCTGATAGAGGTAGATAGTTTGCCATACTGCTCATATCCAACCTTTCCAGGTCTACAAAAGAGCCTAGAGGTCTAGGGTTGTTTCTGGACAGGGTCTTTGTTCCAGAGAAACAATAGTCCTCCCCCTCCCTCCCTCTCTCTCTCTCTTACCCTCTCCAGCAGGCTCATCTCCTGGAAGTCGTGGCTGACGTTGGCCAGTCTCTGGAGGGTGTGGGTCAGGTCATAGTCAGTGCAGAAGTAGAATCCATCTGTAGTCAGCACGTTGTTAATCATGGACAGGAATGTCTTGTTGTCTTGCGTCTGGAGAGAGGGAGAGAGGGGAGAAAATAGATTAGCTGGCTGGGCACAACCCCTGACAGTGCAGTTTGTAGGAGTTGTATGTGTGAAATGTGAGAAGAGAGGCTGTTAAGCCAGGGATGTTTTCATATGAAATTAAACAGCATGCTTTAGAAACATGGAAATAGATCTTACCAGGTGACCAATAAACAAATTAAATACATCTGAATCAGATTGACAGTATTAGCAGTATCACAGCCTCAATTGACTCGTGGTTTCAAAAAATAAATAAAAATAAATATAATAATATATTTTTTTTTTTTAATGGGGCCTTGTTATTTCATGGCTGACATCATTTACGTATTACAATTACCCTCCGTCGATAGTTTTCCATCTAAACCTTGTCCACTTCACCTCCCTCACAGGGCTTTACTGCACGTGGAGGTTAGGATGCATAACCTCTAATGATCTCTGCATCCTAAATGGCAGCACCCTATTCCCTATATGGTGCAGGTGTCTTACTTCAGCGACCGAGCAACCCCAGGCATTAAGGCCCCTCCCTCCTCATGTCTAATAGGATCTGTATTCTGGATGCTAAGCCAGTTAGCCCAGGGAGAGAGGGGGAGAGCGAGAGAGGACGGACATGAATGACTCTACGGCTACGCCCACAAGGATTTCTCCCGAAGTGTCTTTTCGCGATCCCTCACATCCTATCTGCTTGTGTCCTTCTCAACAGTATTGGAGAAGGTCCAAGGTTCCTCCTCAGGTCTTCTCCAATGCGTTCCGAAGAGGCAAGGAGAGAGGATGCAAGGAGAGAGGATGCAAGGAGTTACAAATGAGATTCGTCCTATACCTCCTCACCCACTACAAGGCTGCAGCTGCTTCCCTGAATTATGTCAGCACTTAATATCCTGTTTTTGCCAGTGAGTGCAGTCTGTCTTCTCTCCCCACGCCCCGGGTGCTCTGGTCAAAAGTAGTGCACTGCATAGGGAATAGGGTGGCATTTGGAATCATACATGTTTCTTAACACCTCTAATCTCCAGCCCCAGTTTCCACTACGGCACTCATGGAAATAAGAAAAGTATTAAACGCTTGAACCATTTAGGTCTAAACTTAACTTTCACTGACCATTCTAATAAGATAAGTCTTTCTTTGCACATCAAGTAAACCGTGTGACACCCATGTACAGTAGTATGTGGACACACCCGTTGCTGACAGGTGTATAAAAATAGAACAAAACAAGCATTGGCAGTAGGCTGGGCCCGTATTGAAGAGCTCAGTGAATTTCAACGTGGCACCATCATAGGATGCCACCTTTCCAACAAGTCAGTTCGTCAAATTCCTGCCCTGCTAGAGCTGCCCCGGTGAACTGTAAGTGCTGTTATTGTAAAGTGGAAACGTCTAGGAGCAACAACGTCTCAGCCACGAAGTGGTAGGCCACACAAGCTCTCAGATCGGCCCCGCCGAGTGCTGAAGCGCGTAAAAATTGTCTATCCTCTGTTGCAACACTCAGTACCGAGTTCCAAACTCAACGTCAGCACAAGAACTGTTCTTCTGGAGCTTCACGAAATGGGTTTCCATGGACGAGCAGCCGGATACAAGTCTAAGATCACCATGTGCAATGCATAGTGCCAACGGTAAAGTTTGGTGGATGAGGAATAATGATCTGGGGCTGTTTTTCATGGTTCGGGCCAGGCCCCTTCAATCCATTGAAGGGAAATCTACAGCAACATTCTAGATGATTCTGTCCTTCCAACTTTGTGTCAACAGTTTGGGGAAGGCTCATTCCTGTTTCAGCATGACAATGCCCCTGTGCACAAAGCGAGGTCATTACAGAAATGGCTACAGAGCGGTATGGAAGAACTTGACTGGCATGCACAGAGCCCTGACCTCAACTCCATCGAACACCTTTGGGATGAATTGGAACGCCGACTGCTAGCCAGGCCTAATCGCCCAACATCAGTGCCCGACCTCACTAATGCTCGTGGCTGAATGGAAGCAAGTCCCTGCATCAATGTTCCAACATCTAGTCACTAGATTCTAGTGGAAAGCCTTCCCAGAAGAGTGGAGGCTGTTATAGCAGCAAAGGGGGAGGGGGGGGGGGGGAACCAATTCCATATTAATGTCCATGATTTTGGAATGAGATGTTCGACGAGCAGGTGTCCACATACATGTAGTGCATGTCAAATCTGTCTAGTTTACGTGTAACAAAAGAAAAAAGTTTATTTCTGTCCTCTGAAGAGTGGTGGTGTATGGGCCAAAAATAATAATATATTTTTTTTTTTAACAGTGACGACTTTCATTTTCCATAATAAAGTCAATTCAGTGTAAACTTAGTCTGCCGTGCCGTTAGCCAGCGTTGTTCTGACTGTGCTGTGGTGCGTCTCTAAACTCCTCGGTGGCAGTTACAATGACTTAAGTCCCAAATGGCACCCTATTCCCGTTGTAGTGCACTAGAGTCCCATCAAAAGTAGCATAGGGAAAAGGACACCATTTGGGACGTAACCTTACAGTCTCAAGCCAAGACTGCTCTTTCAATTAGCACTACAGGAATAGCCAGCCTTGATGAATAATGTACACGGCCTGCGTCACTGAAATTACATACTAACTTTGTCATTGTGTGATTCCAACAGTAGGGAATAAAGGCAAAGGGGCTGGTTGTTGAAACAGGAGGTCCGATCTAGTTCAAAAGCTACCGTCTGTTAGCCGTCCTAACGCTACTGTAGCTAGGTCCCCTCTAGTTCAAAGACACTGTATATAGGCTATTTCCTCAGAGCTGTGGACTGTTTCCATGGGAGTGTGCTTTCCCTACTGCTTGGCAAACACTAAATTCTAACCAAATTCTCCCTGTGTACTGATGGAGTGATGACATGCAACAACTATCAATGAATACACATACAGTCTCTAGAAAGAGGCTGAACCAGAATCAGCTGACAGTGCTGCATATTGGAATAGGAAGTGGTAACAACCCTGGCTAGTCACACATACGCTATTTACCACCAGAGACTGGGGTTTAATAAACACAACCACCCTTCCTACTGTTCTCTCACGTGCCTGTCTCTCCCTCTGTTTCTAATTATAATCTAAAATGAAACCAATTTGAATGACATGGTAAAAAAAAAAAAAAAAAAATCCCCCAAAAAAGTGCCAGAGCGTGTTTGTCACCTGGTTCTCAGTGAGGTGAAGCACAGTCTTTTTGTAGGAAATGACGTCAAAATCCACTGCCTTCCACACAGCGTGACCCAAGAGGCTGCCCACGTTCCTCTTCTTGGTGATGACAATCAGGTACATCCCTGTGAGAGGTGAAATCCATGGGTTAACATGGCAGACTGGTCAGCCCCATATCTAAACAGTGACGCGTTACAGAGGTACATCTTGTGGGACAAGACGGAAGTTACGTCAAAATGATCTCTCCGTTCTTCCAAAGTGTGCACTTGTTCACTTGTTCACTTCCAACTCATTTGAAAGTAAATTACTGCTCTAAGGAATATGGTGGAAACTCCTGCTATCCGGCTAGGCCACGCCACCACCAATCCAATGTTTTTAGATTTGTGGGAAGTAGTGAACGAGTACACACTTCAGAATGAAGGAGATATTGTTGGGGCGCACCAAGTGGTAGGCCTACATCTTGTGTGACAACATATACAGGACCAGCCCAGTCAGGCTGTGGAACTACCTGCCACCAGGCGGACGGTCCCCATGATGCCACAAATGGGCCTGGTGTTGGCTGACGGCGGAACATCCTTCTTCCCTAAAGAAACAAGACTAAAATCAGTGTTTCACCTTAATCGTTTAGTTTGAGATGGTAAAACATTTTCAGTATAAAAACATAAAACAACTCAAACCAGATATAGTGTAACGTACGTAGAAAAGATAATGGAGCAATACATCTTGAAATATAATCGTTGAGATCTAACAATCACCAAAATAAAAACCAGACAGGGAGAATCCACATTTCTGAAAAGGTAATGGAATTGATTTCGTAATAAATGTTTGAGTCACTCAGATAGCATAAGAACACAGTGTAAGCCACGGCAACATGCGTAGTAGAACTGCAGGAAACTAGCTATAAAAAACAGCTAAATGTCTCTGTGGCCCAGAGGAGGGTCTATAAAACGTCGGTCAGAAACAGCGCCATTGGCCACGGCCACTATTCATAATATCCTCACTTCAAGATCTCCATTAGATACCGAGAAAAACCCTCTCTGCAGCAAGGCACTCGTAGAGTATGAGAAGGAGCCATTAAAAGGGTCATGGCATGGTTAGAACCATGAGCAGGGGTCCACTATTTGCATAGCAACTCAGAGCATCTTAATGTCCATATCAACTGACAGGAATTCTAATGGTTTTGACCCTGAACTCTGTTGACTCACGCCAATCAATGGCAGCGTATTTCTGTTTTGTGTTGACAATCTTCCCATTGAAGCCCCCAGTGTCGTATTCACTAGAATCCAAAACGGAAGCCAAAACAGGGAGGAACCTACCTGAATTCAACCAATAAGAAATACTTGTTTTTTGTTTTCTGTTGCAAAGCGTTTTTGCTATGGTGTGCACTAAGTCTTACCAGTCAGGGTCATCTCATTGGACACCCTGTCGATGGCCAGGACTGCATCCACCCCATCATCACAGGCCTCAATGTAGAACTTCTCTGGGCTAGTGTGCCTGTGGGAAGGGAAATAATGAGGTTCAAGTATGTAGCGGACTAGGGTGAAGTATTTAGGGAATACTTCACCCCGGAGCATGTTACAGAGAACGTCCAGTGACATGAAGAGCAATAAAGATTGCAATGTACAGAAAGGTTATCTGCCACCTGAGATGCAGCACATTACAGAGATGTAATAAACCTCAGGATTGTAGACAGGCAGACAAACGTAGATAATGCCAACTGATTAACACTACAGTCTGAAGAAGCACTGTCCAGCACCAAACTCTAACCCGGAAGAACAATAGCTACACAGCGACTGTTTATGTTTAGCTTGCCAGTGGTGACGTCAGACAAAGGAAATACCAGAATAAGCAACTTGGTGGTTTCTGTCTCCATAGTTACATGTTGCACTGCTTGTCCCATTTCTTGCTGAGCTTAGAGAGCATGGCATGTAATGATGGAAGCTTAATATCACAACAGATCTGCACCGTCAGATGTTTAAACAGGTTTGCTCAAGAGGACTGAGCATTGCAACTGTCTGTCTGCATTAAGGCAACTCTCTTCTACACCACTGCCTGTCAGTGAGTATTGTACTGCATGAATCTCTTCAATGATTAGGCCTAAAATGGTGCATTCAGCAAGAGACTGAAAGAAAGATTGCAACACTTGTCTTAGCCTAGGCCTTGTATGACACAAAGCCTAGCCTACAAAAGCTCATCCACGCCTGTGCAAACAAAGAACATTGAGGCCTAAAAGGAACAGCAAAGAACAATGTACTGTGTAACAAAGGTGTTTCTCTGTCTCTGGCTATGATTGATTTCCTATAACAGCATAAACGGGCTGAACAACTTAACCTGCAAGCAGGCTTTCTCAGAGCTTGAAAATCCAGCACCAGAAAAACATCATTTCTGGGTGACAATAAAGTCTGTAGAATGGAGTGCCATCATGCACTACCCTGAGCTATAAGTGAGGACTGAGGAGAAGTGGCTGCCAGACAAAAGCCTTATTGTTAGGGGCATTTCAACACATTCTCATGCCACAGGAAAGCCTGAGACAACCAGATATACTGCTGGCATTACAACCACTCCATACTGGCTGCTTGCATGACTTGACATGAAGTTGTAACTGAATTTAACAACCTAAAGTAGGTTAGAACCTGTTTCACGGCCATTGTATTGGCAGATAGCTCGTTGAGAATAGGTATCGGTGCCAACTCGGATACAGCATCAATACTTCATGAGCACTATTGTTGTGTTAATACATCTACTATTGGCTTGGCCCATTTACTTGTCGTTTTGAGCCACTCAGTCAGCTATTCAGATCCCCACCCCAATGTTGCCCAATATGTCCTGCAAAGTGTCACACCCACTACAAAGACAGCACACTTTTTTTTTTTTTTCAAAACTTGGACTGATATACCATTGGTCTGATTGCCCACCCTGTAGGCTACTCCAAGTATTGTATATAGAAAGGCCAGGTCTCTATGGTCAGTGTTATCCCCTGCTGCTTATCCATATGACTGTCTACTAGCAAACAATAAGACAATTATGTTCTTTTTTTTTGCAACTACACAAGCTAAATAGCTGACTACTAAACTGACAGGCAACTGCTTACACAACATTAATGACACTTCGTCGTTGCCATTAATCTAGACAAATAGATAGTTCGCTTGTTAACTAGGTAGTTAAGCGAGTTCTAGACTGGATTGCCATTGATTGTTAGCTTAGCTAGCATTCAGCAGGCAATCAAGCTAACTAGCTGATGTCAACCCGAATTTTGAAATTCATGACAAGATTTTGACACATGTCCACTGTACGTCTCTTTGGGTGAAACCGTGAACCTGATATTGAGTATACTTGATCGGTGTCGTTTAATTACATTTAAAAGTGAAGCACAATACTTACAAATTGAACCTCTCGTAGGCAGTCGGCATCTTCACTTCTTGAATCAATCTGACCTTAATAATCTTCTTCGGTGGTGGTGTTTTACCGCGGACAACACCGGAAATGGTGTATTGCTGCCCACTACTGGTTGCGGGAAATGAATAAAAAACGAAAAAACTCAGTGCACTGAGGTATTAGAGAGGGGGAAAAAAATATTTAAAAAATAAAATACAAATAAAAAAAGGTATTAGAGAGGAAAAGGAAGAGAGAAGCACAACTCCGAGGAAAATCAGTCTCCCTCCAGCGGGTGGCGGTTTTTCGTTGTTAAGCCCTCCAAGCATGGAGTTGTTGTATGTCGGTCAATGAGTGTCGAATTTGGTAAACCAAAAAAATAATGGCTTATTTGCTACTTGAGGTTTATTTGATCGAATATAAATTTCGTAATGCGTAAGTTGTTACGAGTGTACTGATGTAAGTAGGACACGTGACATCCCAGCAAATTTGAGAAAAAACACTTAATATCAGAGTTGTCTCGAGATGGCTATGCATATTCATGACATGAGGCTAGTTGAATACAGGCGGTTGACGTCAATAACCCTCATCGAATATTCAGAAAGGATTACAATAATGTAGTGGCGACACGTCATTCGGGGCAGGGCATGTTTTGAGACCCACATTTTTTGCAAAAAATAAAATAACAAAAAATCTATATATTTTGGGGGGGAGGCTTTCCTGTTTTGCATGTTATTTTGGCATTAATAGGTGTCCCATATCAGTTTGCAAACAATATAAAATATATATATATCATTGAGTTAATAAAGCCACATACAAACATGGTTTCTTTTTTGTTTTCTTGAGTAAGGCAGCTCCAAAATGCAGGTGTTTCAGCCTAGCTCAATGAAACCTGTGCCGGTGTAAAAAAAATTTGATGTGGAGCGCCGTCCTCAAACAATCGCATGGCATGCTTTTGCTGTAATAGCTACTGTAAATCGGACAGTGCAGTTAGATTAACAAGAATTTAAGCTTTCAACCGATATAAGACCTAAATGTGTACCTAAATGTTTAATATCCATAATTTTTATGATTATTTATTTGAATTGCGCGACCTCCACTTTCACCGGAAGTTGTCTCACTAGCAGGACGCCTATCCCAGAGAGTTTTAAGACAATTCTTATTCACAATGACGGCCTAGGAACAGTGGGTTAACTGCCTTGTTCAGGGGCAGAACGACAGATTTATACCTTAGGAATTCGAGCTAGCAACCTTTCGGTTACTGGCCCAACACTCTAACCACTATGCTACCTGCCTCCTCTTTCTAGAGCTACTATATGAAGATCACTGATGACATCATGATTCCATTTTTTTTAGTTCCCAGTTGTCTTGAAAGCACCATCAATCCAGAGAATTACAGACTTTGATGACACGGTGAATCCAAAAATGTCTTGTATGCTGCTAAATAAATAATGTAATATTCCAGGGAGATATGTATACTGTAGCTAAGAAAGTAATACTAAGTGTATGTTGTGTGGTAAGCTGTTAGTAGCCCTTGTGCCTCACCTTAATAATTTGGTCTATTTTCACCTCTTAATTTTGCCTATTCTTCTGACTTGTGGTGCACATGTAGCCTATAACTATAATAATATTATAAGAGCTTTCATTGTCTGCTTATACGCCCTCTTTATTTATCCTATGGTTCTGACTTGGTGTACAGGGAGAACACTGTAAGAACGGCCCATGTTCTGAATTCTGTCGCTGTACATTTCAAAAGTGCTGAACAAATAGTTGTATTGACTACGTCCGTCCTAGCTCGCTCATTCATGTCGAAATTACGGATTATCTCTTATCCGCTTGTCGTCCCCTTATGCCATAATTTTTACATCTCAATTGTCAGTAGAAACCAACCACATTTGTTTAAGCAAGTCAGCTATATTTATACATGTTTTTGTTTTCCGTTATTTAACTAGGCAAGTCAGTTGAGAACAAATCCTTATTTTACAATGACTGCCTACCCCGGCCAAACCCTAACCCAGACGACGCTGGGCCAATTGTAAGCCGCCCTATGGGACTCCCAATCACGGCCAGTTATGATACAGCCTGGAATCGAACCAGGGTCTGTAGTGACGCCTCTAGCACTGAAATGCAGTGCCTTAGACCGCTGGTACTGTGGTTGGGACTCTGCTGTTGGGACAGCTTTATGTAGGCACTAACCGTTTGTGGGCACCGTTTGTCACCGTTATAGTGCAATGAATGACATCGCCACTGCAATAATGTATCCACCAATCCAAAGAATAGATGGAAGCTAGTGCCGCTTTGTGGACAACGACTTCCATTGACTTCCATTGGATGCAGTCTATCACAGTGCCATCTGTTTTGTCCCCAAAGCTCCATATACTACACACCACTGCAACCTGTATGCTCTCGTTGGATGGCCCTCGCTTCATACTCGTCGCCAAACCCACTGGCTCCAGGTCATGTACAAGTCTCTGCTAGGTAAAGCCCCGCCTTATCTCAGCTCACTGGTCACCATAGCAGCACCCACCCGTAGCATGCGCTCCAGCAGGTATATCTCACTGGTCACCAAAGCCAATTCTTCCTTTGGCCGCCTCTCCTTCCAGTTCCAATGACTGGAACGAACTGCAAAAATCACTAAAGCTGGAGACTCTTACCTCCCTCACTAGCTTTAAGCACCAGCTGTCAGAGCAGCTCACAGATCACTGCACCTGTACATAGCTCATCTGTAAATATCCCATCCAATCTACCTCATCCCCATACTGTATTTATTTATTTATCTTGCTCCTTTGCACCCCAGTATCTCTACTTGCACATTCATCTTCTGCAGATCTACCATTCCAGTGTTTAATTGCTATATTGTAATTACTTCGCCACCATGGCCTGTTTATTGCCGTACCTCTCTTATCCTACCTCATTTGCACATACTGTATATAGATTTTTCTTCTGTATTATTGATTGCATGTTTGTTTATTCCATGTGTAATTCTGTGTTGTTGTTTGTGTCGAACTGCTTTGCTTTTTCTTGGCCAGGTCGCAGTTGCAAATGAGAACTTGTTCTCAACTAGCCTACCTGGTTAAATAAAAGGTGAAATAAAAAAAATAAAATAATGTCATGGCGGAGAGAAGTGTATTTTGTCAGTATATCTATAAAAGTGGGCGCGCCAGAGGGTGTGGTTTGTAGACCTGTCATGGATATTTAGTGGGAAATACGCCACCTAGTGCGCATAATAAGTATTTGTCGGAGGTTTAAAAATCTCAGAAATGTTCTATATTTTCCATTTTATCACCTTGTAAATATTTACCTGAAAACAAACGTGGAAATATAGACATTACAATATTCTATCTAAACATCATTATGGGATATGTATGAATGAAAATATAAAAACAGGCAGTATATGTGCTAGCCGTAAAACTGTAAGGACCCAGCCGTATAAATAGAACGCACCCGGTTCATACGTCCTCTTTCCAGTCAAGACGCTTGAATGAGTGGTGTAGGCAAATGAGAAAAAGATGAAGACACGCATTACATTTATGTTAAGAAAAATACAACCCAAATGGGTTGGCTATGCTTGTTATAAGGACGGCGAGTGTGGCTGAGAGGTTGCCCAAGTCACCAGAAATTTGCAAGGTAACTTTAACTGGGTATCTACCTTCTTTAGCTAGCTAGCAGCAACACCATGTGCGCATGCACGAAAGACGTGCAAAGATGACCCTAATAATGACACGTGCCTGGAGTTGAGTGTTTATGATGATTTACTAGACTAGAGTCTCTGATTTACAGTGATGTTCTTTCACAGTGCACTGAGACACTTCACTCAATTATGTATCATTGACTAATGTTACCTATTGAGTTGAAAGATAATGTAACTAATGCAACATGTTTGGTTTTCTCAGGAAAGTGGACGGGCGTCTGAAGTAGTCTATCATTTGATGGTGAGTTTGTGGCACCTGGAGTTTGACAAATAATTCAGTAATTGAAGTAAGATCCACTGTTGTATGCGTACCGCCCGTAAAATGTATGTTTTACTCGGCAATTAATGTCGAACTCTACATTATGGCTCCCCTTCCTGGCGTCAAGCAAAATTACGGCAGTTATACAATTTTAAAAACTTAACACTAGATTCAGATTTCACAAGTGTGCCCTCAGGCCACTACCACGTATTTACAATACAAAATCCATGTGTATGCATAACGTATCTGTTCCTGTTGCTTCAGTCCCCTGTCGTATTTGTTTAATTGTACTGCTTGCATCAGTTACTTGATGTGGAATAGAGTTCCTTGTAGTACTGCGCGCCTCCCCTAGTCTGTTCTGGACTTGGGGACTGAAGTGTAAATGTGCAGCACGATGTTCCAAGCTTGCCCAGCAAACATTTAGTTAACCATGTCATTTTGTCGGTACAGTACTGATGACTTCCGAGTGGCGCAGCGGTTTAAGGCACTGCATCTGGGTCTGTATAATTTGGTGAATGTTCCAAAAACGTCGCAAATAACAAGGTTGACAACGAACGCAACGCATACGACGTATAGTGGTAGAATAAGATACCGGGTAGGGAGTGGGCAATTCTGTTACGTTTTTCACTCGCCACGTTTATTCCCAGAAATGTCTGTCCTATTAAGAATAAACTACGTGGTGAGTTGATACCTATTCGGCAGCTAGTTAGCTAGGTGAATTGCAAATGCTACTTCTGTATGCGTTTTTTGGAACGTAACACAAATTGTACCCACCCCTGCATCTCAGTCCTAGAGGAATCTCTAAACCGTAACTTAATGTATTTATCCAAGTATATATTTTTGCTTGTCAGTGATGTTTACCACAGTAATGTATTTGAGTTTAACGACCATGAGAATACTTTACATGCACTACCATCTGAGACATGAAAGCAACCTTGTTGAATCATTTGAACCTCAGGTTGTAGTAAAAAGCTTACGTCTTGCTGTGTTACTTCCCCAGGTTCTGCTGCTCAAAGGCATGGGCCATTGAATTTGTCTACTTGCTGCCATTGTGGCAAGGTGAGTTGTGAAGTCACTTATTTTGATCCATTAGTACCATCTAATGACTGATCATTATCCAGTCCAAGGATTTCACTTGACATGTGTACTTATACCATGATGTTGACCTAGCTATGTTAATATAGAACTTGCTACAGCTGTCGGTGATGCTGCTTAACATACATTGTTTGAGTAACTACTATGATAACTCACATTACCTTCTGAGACAGTGGATATTATACAGTGGTCCTGTGTACTTGTCCACGTTTCAATGTGTAATCATGATTTCTCTGCAGTCAGGCCACAAGGTGGTTGAGGGTGTCACCATCTTTGGAACAAATGTAAGTAATTGACACTTTGTATTTTGTGACATTCACATTTTTGTGTTATGGGATAATGCCTGTAGCGTCTATGATGATTGCGAATTCGGTTCCTGAATTAAACTGATGCTTTCTCGCAGCGCACTGAGACATACATGACAAATATCAAGTGAAGTATTGACTCTGTCATAATGACAACATTCACTACATGATCACTTGCACTGATAAGAGGATATTGGTTGGTTTCCCAGTCACTTGTTTTGCAAGTGATGTGACCCTTAATTTATTGTTTCAACTGAGTAGCTGATAAATCTGATTTATTAGATGTTTTCATATGTACATTGTAATGGAAAGAGTAATTGCGTCTTTCATTGTTTAGTGTTGCTGCTTTGCCCTGCCCAGACTGCGGACGCCAGGATTACTTGTATACGTTTACAGGTCAGTACAGAAGGTGGTTGTTTCCTTGCTGTGTTGGCGCCATGCTTTGTCTTTGAATATACTAGTTGACGGTCTCTGATTACCATTAAGCTCTTAAAATGCACTGACACAGCAATTTGTTTGTAAGTTTCTAATCATGCTATGTGGTTGTAACATATTTCTGTCTTTTTAGGACTTGGAGGATCTTGAAATAGATGGGAGATTCAAGGGCTTCAGTTGTGACATGAAATGCTTAACGTAAGCATTAAGTTGATTCGACGACTTTGCTGTATACTGTGCGTATGAACAATTTGTCTTGGCTTTGATTCCCCGAAACTGGCAAGACGACAACCAAGGAATTTCATTGGCGATATGTGTCCTTGGACACCCTCCTACCAAAGGAGAAGGCTTTTTGACAACAGCTGATGTAGAAAAGATATATAATTGAAAGTCAATTGCCACTTATCATGCAATTTGTGTTTTCATCGTTTGAATAAAAAAATGGAAGAGTCATCCTTGTACTGTTTTTGACTGTGGGGGGGTTGGGCTTAAATTGTTGAGTGATATCAAACACTACCCCATAGCTCTTATAAGGTTGGCCCTGTAAGAGGTTACTAGCCAACACAAAAGCATTCAATGCATAAGTTTCACATGAATAGTACATGCATTCTACATCGTTTTAAATCTAGTCCACAAGTTTCCTGGTTTATCAATTCTTACCAGCAGTAGGACTAAGCCAGTTTAAATAACAGCCAACGGCCATGTCATCCACTGAGGTATACGCAGAACAATGGCGCATAACCGGATGTTAATGTGAAGCCTCCGGTTAGCGTTTCCACTCACCACCAAATTTGGTGATGGAAGCCCAGCGCTACTTTTCTAATCGATGACACATTTGCTCTTCGTACAGGTTTTTTTCCCGAAACTAGAATCGGACAGGACTGGGATTTGTAGACCTTACCCTTTGCCAACGTTTCAAAAAATCAATTGCGTTAGGAGTGCGTGGCCTTAGTGAGTTATTGCGCGCACACATCACAAATTAGGCGTTCCTAAACGGTAATATGCAAATAAATGCTAGAACGCACCAATAGGATCTCACTAGCTTGTGCTTGACTGCCTGCTATGGTTAAATTCCTCCCAATGGAAAGACTGACCATAGCTTATCTAGGGTTAGTTATATAATCTTTGGTACAGAACTCGTTCCTCTCCTGGTTTCACTCGGCTCGGAAGTATGCCAGCTATTTCCGGTTCCAGGTGCGTTCTATTGTATGCTAACTAGTTAGCAGCTTCAATTACTGCAGATAATCGGCGAGTTTCGCAGTTTTCGGAATAAACGTCTAGCTGATATCGTATGGACGTCATTGTAAAATGTCAGTCGATTCAGTGGATGCATCCACGACGTTTAGATAACAGTTCAGTACGTTTGGCACTCAAATGAACATACTTTGCCAATAAGTTAGCTAGCTACGTGGACGTTGTCGGATGTTGATTAGCTAACTGTCATAGGGGACAAGGTGAGTTTTGCTTTAGCGAGTGACAACTGTAACTTAATTTAACAAGACTACCGTTAGATATAGATAGCTAGAACTTTTTTGCTAGGAATTGTATTGTAAGATTATCTAGCTCTTAGCTGGCTAATGTTAACAAAAATAGTAACTAGTAAGTTTGTTAGCTATGTTGTAACATTGAGTTGACTCCTATTTTAATCCCCCCCAGATCAAGAAGTGGAAGAGACTCCAGTTTGATTTGAAGATATAAGGATATTTCCTGTAGGCTGAAGAACTCAAGAGAAACACATTGTCAGAGATTTAAGATTGGCTTGCTACATTCCTCCACTAAACAAGAACGTCTTTACCCTGTAAAGTTAGTTTGACATGTTCTTCAGAAAGTACCTGAAAATATTGTGGCCAAGTATATTTATGTACAGACTAAGATAACCAGTTTTACGTCTACAGTGTAAAGATTAGGGATTCAATTTTAAGCTATTTGATTTACTCCAAAAGTTGTATTTTGGTATGGTTTGTTTGTATGGCACTCACTGTTATAAGAGCAAAATTGGCTAAAGCAAGGTGAAGGTCTATTTGGGGAAGACATGTAGCTAGTACCTCACATTGGAATTTTCCCTTGGGTGTTGGTGTTGCGCTGTGTAGGGACCGTATTGTTGGTTTCGATATAATATTGAACACACCTACAGGTCTTTCATGTCCTGAGGTGCACACCCTCTTATTGTTGTTTATATCTACTGGCAAGGAGAGAGTTAATTTGACTCATTCAGCTAATGTACTATACTCTAACAAAATCTTTGAGCAGATAGAAATAATATACAGTTTAACCCGTTAGTACATTCTTCATAAGTCCTTTAGTCTAAAATCCAGACAGAATTAAGGGCACTAAACTAAGTTGACATGGCAGCTGTAGTAGGAAGAGTCTGGGGGTGGGTGCGTCCAGCTGTCTCTTACCGGCCCTGGGGCAGCAAAGTAGCACCTGACAAAACCATGAAAGACGAGGGGCAGACAAGAGGCAACTGGGGCTTGGGAGGGTTAACAACATGGTTTTGGCGAACCGGACAGAAAAGGCAAGCAAGTGACCAAACAACATTGATTGACGAGTACTGGGAAGCAAGTGAGGAGAAAATCCAGTCCCTGGAAATTGAAGATCTGGGCGAGGGCAAGCAGGTGTCTGAGGGGAAAGCAGAACATGGTGGCTCCAGATGGTGGAATAAGGTTCTGCTGTCCTCCGACTTCCTCTGGCCAAGAGCAGCTGAACCTGGTGGGCTCAAGCAGAGGAAATGTATCGGTGGAGGATGGGACTCTGACAACGATGGGGAGTATTCTGACTATGGAACCCCTCCACCTTCTCCCACACCTAGCTCCTCATCAGCCTTCCGGTTCTTTGCACGTGCCTGGAATGGGGAGATAGTTCCGGAACACTATGAGATCTGCTTCAACCTCCTTCGCCACCTGTTTGACCTGCTCGTGGTGGGCTTCCTGTGGACTGTGTCCCCCCCTACCAAGTTGGTCCTGGAGGTTCTAGGGGTCCAAGGAGGACTGAAGTTGTGGCTCCATGGAATGGCAATGTTTTTTGTCTCCACTGTTGGAATGGCAGGACTGCTCTGGTTGGTCCAGGAGTATCTTCCACATTTTGCTCTGGTGTACGGCATCGTGCAAGCACTAGTCATCTCTGTCAGTGTCCGGCAGTGTGTGATCTTAGGAGAGGGGGATGAGGTGGAGGAAGAGAAAGGGGAAAAGGAGGTGGAAGATGAGAAGGAGGAGGAAGTGGGAGACGATGGGGAAGTTACAGAGATGTACCTGACTACAGAATAATACATCAAAGGAAAGATGATCCCTGAAAGAAAGTTTGTTTTGGTAAGTTCTTTCAGTCTCTTCTCTTTCTCTCTGTTTGATTTTCTGGTTTTTCAAACTGTACTACAGCCTTGGGATGTAAACTGTGAGTTTTCAAGTTAACGAAATGCAAAAAAACAAACAAATATTGTGCTTTTAGTGTAAACTCAAACTATGGAAACTATTCTTGTCTAGTTTGGCAATCTTTGCACCTTCTACAATTTTTTTTTGTTTGTTTGTTTTTTGGGGTCATTTAGCAGACACTCTTATCCAGAGCAATTAGGGTTATTTGCCTTGCTCAAGGGCACATATCACCTAGTCTGCTCGAGGATTCGAACCAGCGACCTTTCGGTTACAGGTCCAAAGCTTTTAACCGCTAGGTTACAGCCCGCCACAAGCTCCTCTGCTTTGAGCTATTTTAATCTACAGCCCGCCACAAACTGCTTTGCTTTGAGCTATTTTAATCTTGCAACCAGAGAAAAGGAACTGTGACATTCTCCAAGTTGTGTGAAACCAGCTTGAACTAATGATATATCTATGGCTTTGGGGAAAGACATGTCATTACAGTTTACATAGAGAGCAGTTGTGTATGAAGAAAGGATGGGATTTTATTTGCCTGAAGGGGGGCTGCTATAATAGCCACAAACAGCAGCCCCACGGGAATAAAGTGAGGGTTTTGTCCATGTAATAGGGTCTTATTCATAAGTGCACGTTTGCTACGGAAAATTACAAAAAGCATTTATTTTTGGGCAAGGTCAGGTTGTCCCTGCCTCTTTCAGTACATTTTCTTCCGTTTTCTGCCTAGTGAATACAACCCAGACTTTTAGAGCTGACAGTTTTTTAATTGTTTTCATCTCCTGTTTTTCTCTTGCTGTTATCATCCTAATGACCTTCCCATATGATTTTGTTATGGTTAGCTCGAGGCTATTTTAAACCATCTGAACCACTAACTGTTTACTGATCAGTAGCTTTTCCCCCCCACAGGAAATCCTTTGACATGGAGGAAAGTTGGAGGGAAGAGGGATGTTTGTGGGGGAGGGGGGGGGGTTGTTTCGAGACCCTGCCGTGGGGGGACTGAGAAGTTACGTTTCGACAGCCTATCAATGCAAAGACAGTCCCGTGAAGAGAGCTGAGCCCAGCTGACACTGTGCAATGAGGAGAGGGAGAGGCTGAAGGACTTTAAGCTACATTTCACCTCACTACTGTGATATTCATTGGAGCTGAGGCAAAGCACATCCACTACAATCTTGGTCAAATAGGCCCAGTGATAACACTGTTGTCATCGCTCAGTTCTATTCTTCTGCCTTTTCGTATGAGTTTCCCTCCCCCTAAAGTACTTTTCTTTGATACTCAAATTCATACAATTATGTTTTATTAGACATGGCAAGAGGGATTCTTTTGTTTTGTTCAGATTAACTTTTGAATATCTACTCGACAGATACCAGCACCTTTTTTTTCATCGTTTTCTTTCCAAGCTTGATGTTTGTTTTTTGGACGTAAGGTTTATTAGCCTTTTCTGTTTATTTCCTGTGCCATAATACTGCATGTGTAGGTAGTTTAACTTTACAAGTATGCATTAGTATATTATCCCTGTCTTTCTCCATGATAATCATATTGTTAATAGTACACTACAAATTGAACACATTTATATATTTATCTGTCTTATCACACATATGGTTCCTGATTTGAAAGGTAACTTACAGACCAGAAACATTCAATGGTAACCCTTTTTTGAAAGAAAATGTGTTTATATGAAACTTGGTTGTGCAGTTATCCAGCAGCAAGTTTTGCACAATCCCATAGAAACCAACAGTGAAGCTCAGGAACACTAAATTCTACCTGTAAGGTTTTCTTCCTCCTCAGCATGAGCCACAATCTACAGTATGCATGCAGAAGAGGGTTTTTACCCACAGTGCCCCTGTAATCATGAAAGCTTTGTAGAATGTTCTAGTTTCTACAATGGCCTTTTTCAAATAGCTTTTGTATCGTAGCAAAACAGATAGAGCTATCAAAACTTCACAGTGATGCAGAACGTTATACGATACTCTCATTGTGTACTGATAATGAGACCTTTAAACAGTGATACCATATCTGCAATTCCTCTCTGCCTTTTTATCTCTTGTGTGTTTTTGTTCCATTTTGACTTGTTACTCCATGTGTTGATTATAAAGAAAGATGTTGTTTTGTAACGAGAATGTGCAATGTCCCAGACAAGTGCTGGATCACTGTCAAAATGACTCGAGGATCTGATTCTCAAAAATAATAAGGTAGCAAAACAATCACATGAAAATCCACCATGGCCATGGCCAGTAGCCAAACATTGATCAGTGTTGCAGATAAAAATGCCATGAAAAGAGTGACAAATCTCATATGGTGTGTTTATCCTAGAAGGCACCCTATTTCCTATATAGCCCTATGGGCCCTGGTCAAACGTAGTGCACTATGTAGGGAATAGGGAGCCATTTGGAATGCATACAAGGCCATGTGTCAGGTATTGGGAGCTCTCCGTCAATAGGATTCATACTTTTGGCAGCAGTACAAAGAGAGACCAGAATAACCTCACTGATGCCATCAGAGCAGGTCCCTGGATGTGACCTGGTCATTTGACTTATTTCTATCTAGTCTCCATGGCCACAAACCACTAATTCAGTATCCCTCTGTGTTGACCTACAGTGAGATGAGGTAACTACGGTACAGTCCTGGAAACCTGAACGGCCTTGTAGGTGGGGTTGATGGGAGATCCAGGGGTTTATTCATTAGCGCACTGTAGAAAAACATTGTGCAACGGAAATTAGTTCTGGTAGTCTCATTTACATTTTTTACATTTAAGTCATTTAGCAGACGCTCTTATCCAGAGCGACTTACAAATTGGAAAGTTCATACATATTCATCCTGGTCCCCCCCCCCTTTTGGCCTGTTTGCTTACGTTTGGTTCCTAGTGAATACACCCCTGGCCTGAACTATCTCAGTGTTGTAGGAGAGATTGTTGGGAGATGGAGGTCCAGAACTAATATAATAAACCAATATTTTAATTTCCATGCAGCCTTGAAGAATCTTTCTTTGTGCTATGACATACACATACATCTCAAGTTCAACTCATGTAACACACTTGGACAAAGTGATTTAATCTTTTATTCACATTACATCTGATCTCATATGATGTATTTTATGTACAGAAAGGTGCTTTACCAGTACAGGAACATTGTATGTGTGTATCCGTAATAGAAAATGGTGACGTATGGTGAAACTGGATGTAGTCCATTATACATAGTGTATGTTGTCACAGATCAAGTACAGTTTAAGTAGTACAATGGTGTTTGGAACCACAGAGGATGAAGCCCTAGACACTGGCCTTTTCTCAATTGCATACTCCTTCACGCCCTCTCTCCTTCTCAAAATCCATTGGATGAGAAAGCCAGAGGTCCCGCCCCTTCTAACCGTCTCCTCCGATTGGGTTTTGAGAAGGAGACGAGGAGAATACAATTGGGAAATGGCCAGTGACATTTGGTCAGTTGAGACACTCGTGAACACAGCTTGGGCCAGTAATTCATCATGCACCTTCTCCCTATCCCTTCAGAAACTCTCTTTCTCCCATGTCTTCAGTTCAACTGCATGATCTGGACTGCGGTATACTACATTTTGTCCCACTTTATGTTCAGTGTAGTACGGAAAGTACACAGCAGCACTAAATAAATGGCATTTATCTCCTCTCATTGAAACAAAAATTATCTTCTCTGCCGATCACAGCAGATCACAGTGCAATAAGTATGATGCAAATATAAGACTGATTTTAAAATGGCATTTTTTCCCCCTTCATAACCAACCAGCATGCAGCTGAAGTTACTGCCAATGTTGCCCTGGTGCATTCATTCTCAGAGGGGATAATGAATTAAAGGATATACAGTGAACTACAAAAGTATTGGGACAGTGACACAACTGTTCTTTGGCTCTGTACTCCAGCACTTGGGATGTAAAATGATGCATAGACTATGAGGTTAAAGTGCAGACTGTCAGCTTTAATTTGAGGGTTACAGACACACAAATGTCATACCCCCAAGACACTAACCTCTCACTATTACAATAACAGAGGAGGTTAGCATTTTATATCATACCCCCAAGACATGCTAACCTCTTACTATTACAATAACAGGGATGGTTAGCATTTTATATCATAACCCCAAGACATGCTAACCTCTCACTATTACAATAACGGGAGGTTAGCATTTTTAGGGGGGGCGGGGGATATGACATGTGCGTCTAACTTTCTCACGTATTATTATTCACGATTCATTCAAGATTATCCATAATTATGGTAGCATCCACATTAATGTAGAAGTGTTCAGAAACATATATTATTTGACTCCAAAATGACAATACATTATTTACCATTAATTTCTATTGGGCACAAAATAATCTGAAACAACCAAACAGCAAATGAATCCATCAAATTTGTATTCACAAGCTTGATGTAGTCATTGCGTGCTATGAATATGGGACCAAATACTTAACTTTATACTACTTTAATACACTTAAGTGAATCTATCCCAATACGGATGGTCCCCTAAAATGGCAGGACTATGTACAAAAGGTGTTGTAATTTCTAAACGGTTTACCCGATATGAATGAAAACACTTTCTAATTAAAGCCGGAAGTGCGCACTTTCACCTCGTAGTCATTGTGTCATTTCAAATTCTAAGTGCTGGAGTGGAGCCAAAACAACAAAAATGTGTCACCGCCCCAATACTTTTGTAGCTCAGTGTATATAATTTGTTGCATACGCATGGTTTTTAAGATTTTTCTAATTATTGGTATGTTGACATTCTCTCACCTCAACCTCACCAATACAAAAGGACAAATCTTTACAACATCTCAGAATTTAAGGCAATCTGCCAACAATTCTATTCTTATTTGAAGTGCTGAGACTAATGTACTCAACACTTCTGAGGGTTGTAAAGGGCAGGGAGAGGATTGTTCATCAACACATTTTCACTGCACTCCTCAACTAAAAAGGTAATGTCAGCAATGTTACATGAAAATAAGAAAAAAACAAGACTAGCTTTTCCTTAAAACAGTGTCCTAAATACTCCCCTAAACTTCTTTAATGTTACCGACAGACTACTGTTTGTCTGTACAACATTGTGTCCATAAAATAAGACTGTTTGCTGTTTAAGTATTCATGGAGTACTCATTACTTTGAAGTAGAGATAAAAGAGGTTACGAACCAAATGGCAGTCTCTTCCCTTTAAAGTGCAATACTTTCGACCAGGGCCCTCTATAGGGAAGAGGGCTCTCCCACCCTGTTCCTGGAGAGCTACCCTCCTGTAGGTTCACTCCAACCCCAGTTGTAACTAACCTGATTCAGCTTATCAACCCGCTACAAAAACCTACAGGATGGTAGCTCTCCAGGAACAGGGTTGGAGAGCCCTGGATAGGCTGCTGTTTGGAACTCGCTCCCTAGTAGTAGTCTGGGTACCAGACTATTTCAGCTCTTTACTAAGTTACATCATCATCTTTCCAAATCCTTGTTTGACAAGCAGGAACACTGTCTGGCACACAGGCTAAGATACTGCAACATAAGTAAAATCAAGTATTTAGACAAATAAGGAAAAGTACTCTTTATAAAAAGAAAAATGATTGTAATATATACAATGAACTCTCAACAGCACCCCGTTTTCTTATCAAACAGGTTGTGTATAGGTTGTCTTCTTTCCTTTGTTCTCTCTCTCTTCTAATCTTTATCTATCCTTTTTCCTCCCAGTACTGCAGTGACTAAACTAAATGAGACCGTGTGTGTAGCAGTATGTGTCGTAACCCCCAGTCTCCACTCTTAATGGGCATGTGATCCTCCAGAGTTCCCCCCACCCCCTCCACTGTGTCCATGCCTGTCTTTCCCATGTCCTAGAATGCAGTGTGCACTTCCACAGCCTTCGTCATCTCCCTCGCTTTCAGAGGAGGACTCTCCGAACTGTTTGGGTTTCTCGTAGACGCAGCAACCTGTGAAGGTGTCAAATACTCAGTCATCAATAATACCTACAATTGCATGCATATATTTTAGAGCGAGAGATAACAGAGAAGTGCATCTAAACAGCTAGAAACAGAGGGAGGTGTGAAATAAATACTCACACTTGGAGGACCTCCTTCCCATATGCTCGTTGTCCACTGTGTCGCTGGACCACTCCACCTTCTTGTCAGTCTTTCTCTTCCTCAGCTTGATGGTCAGGCTACGTCCCTCCTGAGAGACACAAACAGGAGACTGTTTAAGCTTCACCTTTATACAGGCATACGGTGTTTCTCTTGTCAACAAGGTCATGTAGCCAGTCAACATCACATCTGCTAGTTAGTTGATGGGCTGGTACAACTGGCAAGTGCTACACTTCACAGCTAGGATCAAATCATTTCACCACTATGAACTAGTTAGTAAGGGGCAATTCCATGGTAACGGAATTACGCCAAGACTCAGATTTTTTTTATTTCAAAGTTGAACAAACCATAGACCTCTATGCACAATTACTATTTTGAACAATTTTCACAATTAATTTTACCAAAACATTCACATGAAGAACTGTGCAGATACAAAGTTTGACAACATAATAAAAACCGAGCGAAGATTTGAACGTCTTTCTGTTAGTTATTAAACTTTGCATTTGCACAGTTTTTCCAGTAAATGATTTATTTACTGTGTAAATGGTTCAAAGTAGTCATTGTGCATAAAGTTCTATGGCTTGTTATACTTTGAAATCAATTACTTTTGTTTGGCATACGTTTTAAAGTGAAAAATCTATGCCTCTGCATAAATGTCGCGTTACCATGGAATTGCTGGCTTTAGCTAATAATTGATTACTTTAGTTATTGTAACTAGGTAGCTAGCTAGTTTGCTCCAATCTACTGCGGCCTCTGCATGCATATTGGACTCGATTCCAAACAGTCTATTCGTTATGTTCCTGTATCTACTACTTAGCTAATTATTTGGGTTTCTACAGCTTGCTTACCTGCTGGGGCGTTTCTACTTGAATGGTCTCCGTTATGGTCTCGTTAGAAGTACCTGGCGCCTCCGCCATCCTGATGATGTTAGTTTGGCGGTATTGAGGTCGCGCCAGCCGTCAACAAACGTTAACGTTGTTTTAGGAACAACAACCACCCTGTTTTTGCAACACTTAACAGACTCGTTGTCGTTGGATGTTCGGCAAGAAGCTGTATCAGAGTAAAAAAAAAAAAGAATTGGCTATATGGAGGAAGTAATTCCTAGACGGACCACTTCCGGTAGCTCCGTACGCAAACGTGTTCGCCGGAAACATCGATTGTTGTATGGTTGCTGTAGCTAGCTAGTTAAATGACACGAACATAATTATCAGAAAAAACTCTGTTTAAAAACAGTTTATTTTTAATCTCTTATTAATCCAAATGTATTTACAAAGCAAACAAATATGAACTGAAGATAATTATAATATACAAAAAAATGTACATTTCGGCACTTTGATCCCATGTCTATGAATAATTTTTTATTAAACTTCCTTAATTTTGTTAACAAGTAGGTATGTGTGTGGCAACATCCAAACTTTTTTCCAACAGATATTATCAATAAATCCGGTCCAATAAGGCATGACATAAGGTATAGATACAACATCTTGCTGAAACAAGGTTCGTATCGCTCTGTTGTTGAATGGACCAAAAGAGGAACACATCTTTCCTACTGATGAGTCAACAGGGTTGATGGAAGGTAGGCTCTGAGGGTCAGGTCTTGACACGTTCCTGAATAATAAAGCAACACCTGAGAGAATGGCATCTAAAATAATTGCAATATCTTTAGATGTTACGGGGACCTTGTAAAGTGATAATAATTCCTTATAACTAAGTAAAAGACCCTCTGAATTTACCAGTTGGCTCACCAGTCGGATATTATTTCGGAACCAATATTCTAAAAATAAAGAAGTATTTTTATACAATATGTCCCAATTATTCCATATATAATATCTGTGTGGAGAAAAATTATGCTTATAAATTAAGGACCATGACAAGAAAACCTGCCGATGAAAAGCAGAAAGATTCACTGGAACTTTGTCAACCTGGCCTTGGTTTCTCAAATGATTGCCTCGCCTGGTTCACCAACGACTTCTCTGATAGAGTTCAGGGTGTCAAATCGGAGGGCCTGCTGTCCAGACCTCTGGCAGTCTCTATGGGAGTGCCACAGGGTTCAATTCTCAGGCCGACTCTCTTCTCTGTATACATCAATGATGTCGCTCTTGCTGCTGGTGATTCTCTGATCCACCTCTACGCAGACGACACCATTCAGTATACTTCTGGCCCTTCTTTGGACACTGTGTTAACTAACCTCCAGATGAGCTTCAATGCCATACAACTCTCCTTCCGTGGCCTCCAACTGCTCTTAAATGCAATTAAAACTAAATGCATGCTCTTCAACCGATCGCTGCCCGCACCTGCCCACCCGTCCAGCATCACTACTCTGGACGGTTCTGACTTAGAATATGTGGACAACTACAAATACCTAGGTGTCTGGTTAGACTGTAAACTCTCCTTCCAGACTCACATTAAATATCTCCAATCCAAAATTAAATCTAGAATCGGCTTCCTATTTTGCAACAAAGCATCCTTCACTCATGCTGCCAAACATACCCTCGTAAAACTGACCCTCCTACCGATCCTCGACTTCTGCAATGTCATTTACAAAATAGCCTCCAACACTCTACTCAACAAATTGGATGCAGTCTATCACAGTGCCATCCGTTTTGTCACCAAAGCCCCATATACTACCCACCACTGCGACCTGTATGATCTCGTTGGCTGGCCCTCGCTTCATACTCGTCGCCAGACCCACTGGCTCCAGGTCATCTACAAGTCTCTGCTAGGTAAAGCCCCACCTTATCTCAGCTCACTGGTCACCATAGCAGCACCCACCCGTAGCACGCGCTCCAGCAGCTATATCTCACTAGTCACCCCCAAAGCCAATTCCTCTTTTGGCCGCCTCTCCTTCCAGTTCTCTGCTGCCAATGACTGGAACGAACTGCAAAAATCTCTGAAGAGACTCTTACCTCCCTCACTAGCTTTAAGCACCAGCTGTCAGAGCAGCTCACAGATCACTGCACCTGAACATCTGTAAATAGCCCATCCATCTACCTCATCCCCATACTGTATTTATTTATTTATCTTGCTCCTTTGCCCCCCAGTATCTCAACTTGCACATTCATCTTCTGCAGATCTACCATTCCAGTGTTTAATTGCTATATTGTAATTACTTCGCCACCATGGCCTATTTATTGCCTTACCTCTCTTATCTTACCTCATTTGCACACACTGTATATAGATTTTTTGTACTGTATTATTGACTGTATGTTTGTTTATTCCATGTGTAACACTGTGTTGTTGTATGTGTCTAACTGCTTTGCTTTATCTTGGCCAGGTCGCAGTTGCAAATGAGAACTTGTTCTCAACTAGCCTACCTGGTTAAATAAAAGGTGAAAAAAACAATGTTCTTAGCTATCAAGGCAGAATAAAAACAGCAAATTCCTAGAACTATGTTATGTTTTAAATGGGTAACATTAAATAGATAGGATTTTTATTTTATTTTTTACAATGATTCATTGAATGAAGGTGCACAGTGACTCATGAACAAGGAAGCAGTTGCTTACATGCTTTACAACTCACTGAACAACAATATAAATGCAACATGTAAAGTGTTGAAATAAAAGCTGAAATAAAAGATCCCAGAAATGTTCCATACGCACAAAAATCTTATTTCTCTCAAATGTTGTGGACAAATTTGTTTACATCCCTGTTAGTGATCTTTTCTCCTTTGCCAAGATAATCCATCCACCTGTCACCTGACAGGTGTGGCATATCAAGAAACTGGGGCAGCAGGTAGCCTAGTGGTTAGAGTGTTGGACTAGTAACTGAAAAGTTGCAAGATCGAATCCCTGAGCTGACAAGGTAAAAATCTGTCGTTCTGCCTCTGAACAAGGCAGCTAACCCACTGTTCCTAGGCCATCATTGTAAATAAGAATTTGTTCTTAACTGACTTGCATAGTTAAATAAAGGTAAAATAAAAACAATGGATTAAACAGCATGATCATTACACAGGTGCACCTTGTGCTATGGACAGTAAAAGGCCACTCAAAAATTTGCTATTTTGTCACACAACACAATGCCACAGATGTCTCATGTTTTGAGAGAGTGTTCAATTGGCATACTGACTGCAGGAATGTTCACCAGAGCTGTTGCCAGAGAATTGAATGTCATTTTCTAGAATTTGGCAGTACGTCCAACCTGCCTCAGAACCGCAGACCACATGTAACCACGTCAGCCCAGGACCTCCACATCCGGCTTCTTCACCTGTGGGATCGTCTGAGACCAGCCCCCCGGACAGCTGATGAATCTGTGGGTTTGCACAACCAAATAGTTTATTCTCAAACTGTCAAAAACCGTCTCAGGGAATCTCATCTGCGTGTTCGTTGTCCTCACCAGGATCTTGGCCTGACTACATTTCAGCGACATAACCAACTTCAGCGGGCAAATGCTCACCTTTGATGACCACTGGCACGCTGGAGAAGTGTGCTCTTCAAGGATGAATCCTGGTTTCAACTGTACCGGGCAGATGGCAGACTGCATGTATGGCATTGTGCAGGCGAGCGGTTTGCTGATGTCAACGTTGTGAACAGAGTGCCCCATGGTGACGGTGGGGTTATGGTATGGACAGGCATAAGTTACGGACAACCAACACAATTGCATTTTATCAATGGCAATTTTAATGCACAGAAATACTGTGACGAGATCCTGAGGCCCATTGTCGTGCCATTCATCCGCCGCCATCACCTCATATTTCAGCATGATAATGCACGGCCCCATGTTGCAAGGATCTGTACACAATTCCTAGAAGCTGAAAATGTCCCAGTTCTTCCATGGCCTGCATACTCACCAGACATGTCACCCATTGAGCACGTTTGGGATGCTCTGGATCCACGTGTACAACAGCATGTTCAAGTTCCCACCAATATCTATCAACTTCGCACAGCCATTGAAGAGGAGTGGGACAACCTTCCACAGGCCACAATCAACAGCCTGATCAACTCTATGCGAAGGACATGTGTCGCGCTGCACGAGGCAAATGGTGGTCACACCAGATACTGACTGGTTTTCTGATCCACACCCCTACCTTTTTTTAAAGGTATCTGTGACCAACAGATGCATATCTGTATTCTCAGTCATGTGAAATCCATAGATTAGGGCCTAATGAATTTATTTCAATTGACCGATTTCCTGAAATGAACTGTAACTCAGTAAAATCTTTGAAATTGTTGCACGTTGCATTTATATATATTTTTCAGCGTATATTGCAACTCCCTTTCAATAATGGCCAATTGAACAACTAAACAACAGTCCTTCCAATTTGTTTTGCAGGAGATGTGGAGATCCTCTCTGTGAGGGTAGCAGCGAGAGGGGTACACAGAGTGTTGGGGACATGGTCACGCCAGGCTGTGTTCTAACAATACAGGGAAACCCTATTGTCAATCAACTCCTGCTCTTCGGACCCACGGCTGATTAAGAGAGGTGGAGGAGAGAGAAGGAGAAGGCCATACTGAGCAGTCTACACAGTAAGACTCTTATACAGTAAACTACATAACATACCCCTACACATCTAGGCTACTTATTTTCACATTTTTGACATGAAGGTTGACAAGATATTACATCCGTGCCCTCTTAGAAGATCAAGGAATGAACGGGAGTAAGAAAGAGAGGAGAGTGTGCAGTGCTTCACCACCGCCTGGGGAAAATAAAGGTCATGTATTTCCTAGACTCACACCCTAGTCCTGTCCTGTGTCATCTGGGTGTATGTCAGTCTTTTTAAACATCGTTTTTTTTCATTTGCCACGCTCGCTAAATAAATTCCTCCGTTCTTATTCACCCTGACCATCCCTTTGTTAAACACCACCTTGCCCTTCCCTTCGTCCTCCAGTCCTCAATATGTGGTGACAGGCTGGTACCAGTGGTGGAAGAAAGATGGGGGGGCCCCATGTTATGATAAAGTGTAATAAAAATCTAATAACATAATATATGATACATAATACATAATAATATGATAATGCTATAATAATGCTATATTTTCAAATGCCTGTTTTTTTTCTCATTCCCATACAGAACAGACTGCCACATGCTGTGAATCGTTTCTTTTCCATGCGTATCCCTCCACCTAATGTGACTGGCCCTCTGCACCTCGGCCATTCTCCATGCGTATCCCTCCACCTAATGTGACTGGCCCTCTGCACCTTGGCCATTCTCCATGTGTATCCCTCCACCTAATGTGACTGGCCCTCTGCACCTTGGCCATTCTCCATGTGTATCCCTCCACCTAATGTGACTGGCCCTCTGCATCTCTCTCTCACTCTCTTATTCTCTCTTCTCTTATTCTCTCTCTCGATCTCTTATTCTCTCTTCTCTTATTCTCTCTCCTCTTATTCTTTTTCTCGCTCTCTTATTCTCTCTCTCGCTCTCTTATTCTCTCGCCCGCTTTCTTATTCTCTCTTTCGCTCTCTTATTCTCTCTCCTCTTATTCTCTCTCCTCTTATTCTCTCTCTCGCTCTCTTATTCTCTCTCTCGCTCTCTTATTCTCTCTCTCGCTCTCTTATTCTCTCTCTCGCTCTCTTATTCTCTCTCTCGTTCTCTTATTCTCTCTCTCGTTCTCTTCTTCTCTTATTCTCTCTCTCGCTCTCTTATTCTCTCTCTCGCTCTCTTATTCTCTCTCTCGCTCTCTTATTCTCTCTCTTGTTCTCTTATTCTCTCTCTCGTTCTCTTCTTCTCTTATTCTCTCTCTCGCTCTCTTATTCTCTCTCTCGCTCTCTTATTCTCTCTCTCGCTCTCTTATTCTCTCTCTCGTTCTCTTCTTCTCTTATTCTCTCTCTCGTTCTCTTCTTCTCTTATTCTCTCTCTCGCTCTCGTTCTCTTATTCTCTCTCTCGTTCTCTTCTATCTTCTGTCTGAAAGTGCTTTCCACTGTCATTAGTGGAATCATCCATCTTCTTAATAAAATAAAGCAAGGTTATTCTATTTTTATATTTGGTTCTGTCTGTCACAACCGTAAGGCTCTCCAGAGGGTAGTGAGGTCTGCACAACGCATCACCGGGGGCAAACTACCTGCGACGACACCTACACCACCAGATGTCACAGGAAGACCAAAAAGATCATCAAGGACAACAACCACCCGAGCCACTGCTGTTCACCCCGCTATCATCCAGAAGGCGAGGTCAGTACAGGTGCATCAAAGCAGGGACCGAGAGACTGAAAAACAGCTTCTATCTCAAGGCCATCAGACTGTTAAACAGCCACCACTAACATTTAGTGGCTGCTGCCAACATACTGACTCAACTCCAGCCACTTTAATAATGGAAAATTGATGTAATAGATTTATCACTAGCCACTTTAAACAATGCCACTTTATATAATGTTTACATACCCTACATTACTCATCTCATATGTATATACTGTACTCTATACCATCTACTGCATCTTGCCTATGCCGTTCTATACCATCACTCATTCATATATTTTTTAATGTACATATTCTTATTAATTCCTTTACACTTGTGTGTATAAGGTAGTTGTTGTGGAATTGTTAGGTTAGATTACTTGTTAGATATTACTGCATGGTCGGAACTAGAAGCACAAGCATTTCGCTACACTCGCAATAACATCTGCTAACCATGTGTATGTGACTAATAAAATTGGATTTGATTTGATTTGTGTCCCAGTAAGGGTTCTGTCTGTGTGTTCCAGTAAGGGTTCTGTCTGTGTGTCCCAGTAAGGGTTCTGTCTGTGTGTCCCAGTAAGGGTTCTGTCTGTCTGTTCCAGTAAGGGTTCTGTCTGTGTGTCCCAGTAAGGGTTCTGTCTGTCTGTTCCAGTAAGGGTTCTGTCTGTCTGTTCCAATAAGGGTTCTGTCTGTGTGTCCCAATAAGGGTTCTGTCTGTGTGTTCCAGTAAGGGTTCTGTCTGTCTGTTCCATTAAGGGTTCTGTCTGTGTGTTCCAATAAGGGTTCTGTCTGTCTGTTCCAGTAAGGGTTCTGTCTGTGTGTCCCAGTAAGGGTTCTGTCTGTCTGTTCCAGTAAGGGTTCTGTCTGTCTGTTCCAATAAGGGTTCTGTCTGTGTGTCCCAGTAAGGGTTCTGTCTGTGTGTCCCAGTAAGGGTTCTGTCTGTCTGTTCCAATAAGGGTTCTGTCTTTGTGTTCCAGTAAGGGTTCTGTCTGTCTGTTCCAGTAAGGGTTCTGTCTGTGTGTCCCAGTAAGGGTTCTGTCTGTGTGTCCCAGTAAGGGTTCTGTCTGTCTGTTCCAGTAAGGGTTCTGTCTGTCTGTTCCAGTAAGGGTTCTGTCTGTCTGTTCCAGTAAGGGTTCTGTCTGTCTGTTCCAATAAGGGTTCTGTCTGTCTGTTCCAGTAAGGGTTCTGTCTGTCTGTTCCAGTAAGGGTTCTGTCTGTCTGTTCCAATAAGGGTTCTGTCTGTCTGTTCCAATAAGGGTTCTGTCTGTGTGTTCCAATAAGGGTTCTGTCTGTGTGTTCCAGTAAGGGTTCTGTCTGTCTGTTCCATTAAGGGTTCTGTCTGTGTGTTCCAATAAGGGTTCTGTCTGTCTGTTCCAGTAAGGGTTCTGTCTGTCTGTTCCAATAAGGGTTCTGTCTGTGTGTTCCAATAAGGGTTCTGTCTGTCTGTTCCAGTAAGGGTTCTGTCTGTCTGTTCCAGTAAGGGTTCTGTCTGTGTGTCCCAGTAAGGGTTCTGTCTGTCTGTTCCAGTAAGGGTTCTGTCTGTCTGTTCCAGTAAGGGTTCTGTCTGTCTGTTCCAGTAAGGGTTCTGTCTGTCTGTTCCAGTAAGGGTTCTGTCTGTCTGTTCCAGTAAGGGTTCTGTCTGTCTGTTCCAGTAAGGGTTCTGTCTGTCTGTTCCAGTAAGGGTTCTGTCTGTCTGTTCCAGTAAGGGTTCTGTCTGTCTGTTCCAATAAGGGTTCTGTCTGTGTGTTCCAGTAAGGGTTCTGTCTGTGTGTTCCAGTAAGGGTTCTGTCTGTCTGTTCCAGTAAGGGTTCTGTCTGTCTGTTCCAGTAAGGGTTCTGTCTGTGTGTTCCAGTAAGGGTTCTGTCTGTCTGTTCCAGTAAGGGTTCTGTCTGTCTGTTCCAATAAGGGTTCTGTCTGTGTGTTCCAATAAGGGTTCTGTCTGTCTGTTCCAGTAAGGGTTCTGTCTGTGTGTTCCAGTAAGGGTTCTGTCTGTGTGTTCCAGTAAGGGTTCTGTCTGTCTGTTCCAGTAAGGGTTCTGTCTGTGTGTTCCAGTAAGGGTTCTGTCTGTCTGTTCCAGTAAGGGTTCTGTCTGTCTGTTCCAGTACGGGAGAGGAGATCTATCACCAGCTGAGGGAACGTCTCTGGACTGGAGCAGAGCCTGCTTCACCATGGATCCGGTTAGTACTAGTTAATATTACATTTAGTAGTAGTTACATTACTAGTTTCAAGATCTCATGATCAAAAAAAAAGTTCTCCATGAGGTGCCATTGAGGTAGACCTCTTTTACAAATGAGACTATGCTGTAGTATATGTTCCAGTATAATTGATAAAAACGGCTATGCATTCAGATTCTGTATTTCCCTATGCACCCCCATAGTTTGTCCCTTTAGTTAGAATGATTTTTTTTACCTTGTCAGCTCTGGGATCTGGAATCATGTAGTGCCCTAATAATGTAGTGCCCTAATAATGTAGTGCCCTAATAATGTAGTGCCATAATAATGTAGTGCCCTAATAATGTAGTGCCCTAATAATGTAGTGCCCTAATAATGTAGTGCCTTAATAATGTAGTGCCTTAATAATGTAGTGCCTTAATAATGTAGTGCCTTAATAATGTAGTGCCCTAATAATGTAGTGCCCTAATAATGTAGTGCCCTAATAATGTAGTGCCCTAATAATGTAGTGCCTTAATAATGTAGTGCCTTAATAATGTAGTGCCCTAATCATGTAGTGCCTTAATAATGTAGTGCCCTAATAATGTAGTGCCCTAATAATGTAGTGCCTTAATAATGTAGTGCCTTAATAATGTAGTGCCCTAATAATGTAGTGCCCTAATAATGTAGTGCCCTAATAATGTAGTGCCCTAATCATGTAGTGCCTTAATCATGTAGTGCCCTACTAATGTAGTGCCCTAATAATGTAGTGCCCTAATAATGTAGTGCCTTAATCATGTCGTACCTTAATCATGTCGTGCCCTAATAATGTAGTGCCCTAATAATGTAGTGCCCTAATAATGTAGTGCCCTAATAATGTAGTTCCCTAATCATGTAGTGCCCTAATAATGTAGTGCCCTAATAATGTAGTGCCCTAATAATGTAGTGCCCTAATCATGTAGTGCCCTAATCATGTAGTGCCCTAATAATGTAGTGCCCTAATGGAAACATAAGTTTACATTGTCAAAGCAAGTGAAATAGATAATAAACAAAAGTTAAATAAATAATAAAAAATGTACAGTAAACAATACACTCACAGATGTTCCAAAGGAATAAAGACATTTAAAATTGTTGTTTTTTGTTGGCTATATACACTGTCTTCCTCACTTCACTATGATTGGAGGAGATGGTACAATGACCCCTCTCTGTGGCCAATGTTTGGAGGTACACAATCTCATCTAGACGTGGTTGTTGTCTGTCTGTCAGTTATCTACTGGCTGAGATGTCTAAGACATATCTAATCTTTCTCTTCTGTCTATCTCTTCCTCTCACACTCCTCTTCTCACGGAGTGAAACGTTTTGATGCCAGAGAACAAGTGCATTAATAGAGATAATGTTCAGAGGAAAAAGGGATAAAGTCATGTATCGATCCATCTCTATGTAGAGGGAGCCACAGTCACTGTAGCTGTATGTAGAGGGAGCCACAGTATCTGTATGTAGAGGGAGCCACAGTCACTGTATCTGTATGTAGATGGAGCCACAGTCACAGTATCTGTATGTAGAGGGAGCCACAGTATCTGTATGTAGAGGGAGCCACAGTCACTGTATCTGTATGTAGATGGAGCCACAGTCACTGTAGCTGTATGTAGAGGGAGCCACAGTCACTGTATCTGTATGTAGATGGAGCCGCAGTCACTGTATCTGTATGTAGAGGGTGCCACAGTCACTGTATCTGTATGTAGATGGAGCCACAGTCACTGTATCTGTATGTAGAGGGTGCCACAGTCACTGTATCTGTATGTAGAGGGAGCCACAGTAGCTGTATGTAGAGGGAGCCACAGTCACTGTATCTGTATGTAGAGGGTGCCACAGTCACTGTAGCTGTATGTAGAGGGAGCCACAGTCACTGTAGCTGTATGTAGAGGGAGCCACAGTATCTGTATGTAGAGGGAGCCACAGTCACTGTATCTGTATGTAGAGGGAGCCACAGTCACAGTAGCTGTATGTAGAGGGTGCCACAGTCACTGTATCTGTATGTAGATGGAGCCACAGTCACTGTAGCTGTATGTAGAGGGAGCCACAGTCACTGTATCTCTATGTAGATGGAGCCACAGTCACTGTAGCTGTATGTAGAGGGTGCCACAGTCACTGTATCTGTATGTAGATGGAGCCACAGTCACTGTAGCTGTATGTAGAGGGAGCCACAGTCACTGTATCTGTATGTAGAGGGTGCCACAGTATCTGTATGTAGAGGGAGCCACAGTAGCTGTATGTAGAGGGAGCCACAGTCACTGTAGCTGTATGTAGAGGGAGCCACAGTCACTGTAGCTATATGTAGAGGGAGCCACAGTCACTGTAGCTGTATGTAGAGGGAGCCACAGTCACTGTATCTGTATGTAGAGGGTGTCACAGTATCTGTATGTAGAGGGAGCCACAGTCACTGTATCTGTATGTAGAGGGTGCCACAGTCACAGTAGCTGTATGTAGAGGGTGCCACAGTCACAGTAGCTGTATGTAGAGGGTGCCACAGTCACAGTAGCTGTATGTAGAGGGAGCCACAGTCACTGTAGCTGTATGTAGAGGGTGCCACAGTCACTGTAGCTGTATGTAGAGGGAGCCACAGTCACTGTAGCTGTATGTAGAGGGAGCCACAGTCACAGTATCTGTATGTAGAGGGAGCCACATTCACAGTAGCTGTATGTAGAGGGAGCCACAGTATCTGTATCTGTATGTAGATGGAGCCACAGTCACTGTATCTGTATGTAGATGGAGCCACAGTCACTGTATCTGTATGTAGAGGGAGCCACAGTAGCTGTATGTAGAGGGAGCCACAGTCACTGTATCTGTATGTAGAGGGTGCCACAGTATCTGTATGTAGAGGGAGCCACAGTAGCTGTATGTAGAGGGAGCCACAGTCACTGTATCTGTATGTAGATGGAGCCACAGTCACTGTATCTGTATGTAGAGGGAGCCACAGTAGCTGTATGTAGAGGGAGCCACAGTCACTGTATCTGTATGTAGAGGGTGCCACAGTATCTGTATGTAGAGGGAGCCACAGTAGCTGTATGTAGAGGGAGCCACAGTCACTGTATCTGTATGTAGAGGGAGCCACAGTCACTGTATCTGTATGTAGAGGGTGCCACAGTATCTGTATGTAGAGGGAGCCACAGTAGCTGTATGTAGAGGGAGCCACAGTCACTGTAGCTGTATGTAGAGGGAGCCACATTCACTGTAGCTGTATGTAGAGGGAGCCACATTCACTGTATCTGTATGTAGAGGGAGCCACAGTCACTGTAGCTGTATGTAGAGGGAGCCACAGTCACAGTATCTGTATGTAGAGGGTGCCACAGTCACTGTAGCTGTATGTAGAGGGAGCCACAGTCACTGTATCTGTATGTAGAGGGTGCCACAGTATCTGTATGTAGAGGGAGCCACAGTATCTGTATGTAGAGGGAGCCACAGTCACTGTATCTGTATGTAGAGGGAGCCACAGTCACTGTATCTGTATGTAGAGGGAGCCACAGTCACAGTAGCTGTATGTAGAGGGAGCCACAGTCACTGTATCTGTATGTAGAGGGAGCCACTGTATCTGTATGTAGAGGGAGCCACAGTCACAGTAGCTGTATGTAGAGGGAGCCACAGTCACTGTATCTGTATGTAGAGGGAGCCACAGTCACAGTAGCTGTATGTAGAGGGAGCCACAGTCACTGTATCTGTATGTAGAGGGTGCCACAGTATCTGTATGTAGAGGGAGCCACAGTCACAGTATCTGTATGTAGAGGGAGCCACAGTCACAGTATCTGTATGTAGAGGGTGCCACAGTCACAGTAGCTGTATGTAGAGGGAGCCACAGTCACTGTATCTGTATGTAGAGGGTGCCACAGTATCTGTATGTAGAGGGAGCCACAGTCACTGTATCTGTATGTAGAGGGAGCCACAGTCACTGTATCTGTATGTAGAGGGAGCCACAGTCACTGTAGCTGTATGTAGAGGGAGCCACAGTCACTGTAGCTGTATGTAGAGGGAGCCACAGTCACTGTAGCTGTATGTAGAGGGTGCCACAGTCACTGTATCTGTATGTAGAGGGAGCCACAGTCACAGTATCTGTATGTAGAGGGAGCCACAGTCACTGTATCTGTATGTAGAGGGAGCCACAGTCACTGTAGCTGTATGTAGAGGGTGCCACTGTAGCTGTATGTAGAGGGAGCCACAGTCACTGTATCTGTATGTAGAGGGAGCCACAGTCACAGTATCTGTATGTAGAGGGAGCCACAGTCACTGTATCTGTATGTAGAGGGTGCCACTGTAGCTGTATGTAGAGGGAGCCACAGTAGCTGTATCTGTATGTAGAGGGTGCCACAGTCACTGTATCTGTATGTAGAGGGAGCCACAGTCACTGTATCTGTATGTAGAGGGTGCCACAGTCACTGTATCTGTATGTAGAGGGTGCCACAGTCACTGTATCTGTATGTAGAGGGTGCCACTGTAGCTGTATGTAGAGGGTGCCACAGTATCTGTATCTCTACAACTATACGTGTCGGTTCCCTCTCTCGAGATAGAAATGGTGTAAGAATCATGTAAGGTAATGCTCTAATAATGTAGTGCCCTAATAATGTAGTACCTTAATAATGTAGTGCCTTAATAATGTAGTGCCTTAATAATGTAGTGCCCTAATCATGTAGTGCCCTAATCATGTAGTGCCCTAATAATGTAGTGCCCTAATAATGTAGTGCCCTAATTATGTAGTTCCCTAATAATGTAGTGCCTTAATAATGTAGTGCCCTAATAATGTAGTGCCCTAATAATGTAGTGCCTTAATAATGTAGTGCCTTAATAATGTAGTGCCCTAATCATGTAGTGCCCTAATCATGTAGTGCCCTAATAATGTAGTGCCTTAATAATGTAGTGCCCTAATCATGTAGTGCCCTAATCATGTAGTGCCCTAATCATGTAGTGCCCTAATAATGTAGTGCCCTAATAATGTAGTGCCCTAATAATGTAGTGCCCTAATAATGTAGTGCCTTAATAATGTAGTGCCCTAATCATGTAGTGCCCTAATCATGTAGTGCCCTAATAATGTAGTGCCCTAATCATGTAGTGCCCTAATCATGTAGTGCCCTAATAATGTAGTGCCTTAATAATGTAGTGCCCTAATCATGTAGTGCCCTAATCATGTAGTGCCCTAATCATGTAGTGCCTTAATCATGTAGTGCCCTAATCATGTAGTGCCCTAATCATGTAGTGCCCTAATAATGTAGTGCCTTAATAATGTAGTGCCCTAATAATGTATTGCCCTAATAATGTAATGCCTTAATAATGTAGTGCCCTAATAATGTAGTGCCCTAATAATGTAATGCCTTAATAATGTATTGCCCTAAACAAACATACCCAGATTCTGGGATAAGTCAAAAATGTTATTATTTTTGTACTGAAAGAAGATGTGTTTTCAAGTGAAATATGGTAGATATTTTTTTGATTTGCACAGTGGAAAGTGAATGAATCTCCACGTTCATATTTGCTGGCCAAAAGGAATCATATTTGTCAGTTATCCCAGAACCTGGTTTGATTTAGTCAAGCCAATAATCTAATGTGTACACATGAGATGTAGGTTACCTGCTATTCATCAAGAATGCCCACAAGGCACATCTCCTGTAATGTCACATAGAAATAGGATCAGTTACCTAATATGAACTGAATAACTGCAAAAAAAGATTTTTTAGTGGAGATTCCTTCACTTTCCACTGCGGGGGAAAAAAATATTCTCTACTGCATTTCTCTTGAAAACACATTTTCTTTCAGTACAAAAAATAATCATGTTTTTGACTTATCCCAGAATACATTAAGGCACTACATTATTAGGGCACTACATGATTAGGGCACTACATTATTAGGGCACTACATTATTAAGGCACTACATTATTAGGGCACTACATTATTAGGGCACTACATTATTAAGGCACTACATTATTAAGGCACTACATTATTAGGGCACTACATTATTAAGGCACTACATTATTAGGGCACTACATGATTAAGGCACTACATGATTAGGGCACTACATTATTAGGGCACTACATTATTAGGGCACTACATGATTAAGGCACTACATGATTAGGGCACTACATTATTAGGGCACTACATTATTAAGGCACTACATTATTAGGGCACTACATTATTAGGGCACTACATTATTAGGGCACTACATTATTAAGGCACTACATTATTAGGGCACTACATTATTAGGGCACTACATTATTAGGGCACTACATTATTAGGGCACTACATGATTAAGGCACTACATGATTAGGGCACTACATGATTAGGGCACTACATTATTAGGGCACTACATTATTAGGGCACTACATTATTAAGGCACTACATTATTAGGGCACTACATTAGTAGGGCACTACATGATTAGGGCACTACATGATTAAGGCACTACATGATTAGGGCACTACATTATTAAGGCACTACATTATTAAGGCACTACATTATTAGGGCACTACATTATTAAGGCACTACATTATTAGGGCACTACATTATTAAGGCACTACATTATTAGGGCACTACATTATTAGGGCACTACATTATTAGGGCACTACATTATTAGGGCACTACATGATTAAGGCACTACATTATTAGGGCACTACATTATTAGGGCACTACATTATTAGGGCACTACATTATTAAGGCACTATATTATTAGGGCACTACATTAGTAGGGCACTACATGATTAGGGCACTACATGATTAAGGCACTACATGATTAGGGCACTACATTATTAAGGCACTACATTATTAAGGCACTACATTATTAGGGCACTACATTATTAGGGCACTACATTATTAGGGCACTACATTATTAAGGCACTACATTATTAGGGCACTACATGATTAGGGCACTACATGATTAGGGCACTACATTATTAAGGCACTACATGATTAGGGCACTACATGATTAGGGCACTACATGATTAAGGCACTACATTATTAGGGCACTACATTATTAGGGCACTACATTATTAGGACACTACATTATTAGGGCACTACATTATTAAGGGCACTACATTATTAGGGCACTACATTATTAAGGGCACTACATTATTAGGGCACTACATTATTAGGGCACTACATTATTAGGGCACTACATTATTAAGGCACTACATTATTAAGGCACTACATTATTAAGGCACTACATTATTAGGGCACTACATGATTAGGGCACTACATTATTAGGGCACTACATTATTCGGGCACTACATGATTAGGGCACTACATGATTAGGGCACTACATTATTAGGGCACTACATTATTAGGGCACTACATGATTAGGGCACTACATGATTAGGGCACTACATTATTAGGGCACTACATTATTAGGGCACTACATTATTAGGGCACTACATTATTAAGGCACTACATTATTAGGGCACTACATTATTAGGGCACTACATTATTAGGGCACTACATTAAGTCACTTATAATGTACATTTGACACCATACAGTAAAGGCACACCCAGTTGCCATGGTAAATCTCTTATCTTGTTCTATATGCTAAATATTTCTCTCTTCCTCTTGTCCTCTTTCCCCCCTTCCTGTCTTTCAGCCGCTCTGGGGAACCTTTGTTGAAGAAGCAGTGGTTTTTGCATTGTGAAGAGATGGCCCAGAGAGACATACAGGACATTTGACTTTCTCTTTGTGTTGTAGTATTTGTTGGTCACTGGGTATGTCTGCGTCTCAAATGGCACTCTATTCGCAGCATAGTGCACTACTTTCGACCACAGCCCTATTCCCAGCATAGTGCACTACTTTCGACCACAGCCCTATTCCCAGCATAGTGCACTACTTTCGACCACAGCCCTGTGTAGGTCAGAGGGTCTTTCGATCATTTGAGCATGTCAATGAAAATGATGTAACGCATGGCACTGACTCTCTTCTCTGTGTCCTTCCTTCTCTCTCTCTCTCTCTCTCTCTCTCCCCCCTTCTCTCTCTTTTCCTCCCTCTCTCTCGCTTCTCAATTCAATTCCCTCCCTCCCTCTCCTCTCTCTTCTCTCTCAGGCGGTGAGAGAGAGGAGAGGGAGGGAGGGAATTGAATTGAGAAGCGAGAGTAAGTAGCTCTCCAACATGTTTTAGATCAGGAAGAGGAGTCACGCAGGTTCCTCAACAAGAGAGGGAGAGGCCAACACGGAGGGGGAGGAAGAAATCAAGACTATCCAACCACACGGAATAGGACAAGGCTGTGATCAACTTTTCTGGAGAAACCCTTTCTGATGATTGTGTAAGGGTCCTGTCTAAAGGACTGTCCTTTGCCCCCACATACGCAACGAATGAATTCAATACAAAGATGGACCTATTTAGTTTCTACAGGAATCTACATCTGAAGGCCTGGTACAAGCAAAACATCTCTCCAACTACAGACGCCAGTGTCTCAGGTCAGGCAGTTTCTGTTCCCTCAAAAACACCTTTTAAGCCCAAGTCCACCTTTTGTCCCATCGTCCAGAATGCCACACTAAATACATTTGCCAAGAAAGTTAATTTTGATGTGGAGAATCTTTTTAAGGGTAAAATTGACTCCAACCAAACACGACGTAATCTTTCTAAGACAGAGAGGGATGCAGTTGAATCATTGTCCAAAAATGAAAGGATTGTGGTTAAAAAAGTCCACAAAGGTGGCGCTACAGTAGTGTGGAGTAAAGACAAATATGTGACAGAAGCTTACTGTCAATTAGACAATGACGAATTCTACCAACCTCTTACTTTCAACCCTACAGAGGACCTAAAAACGGAATTTAAAGGGATCCGCACAGAAGCTAAGGAGAATGGCTACATTTCAGACAATGAGTTCACATTTCTTTTCAATGGCTTCTTTTGATCTACTTTCAAAAGTCCACAAGAATCTTGAACCCCCCCCCCCCCCCCCCAGGCAGACCAGTCATTAGTGGTAATGAAAGTCTGACAGAACCCATCTCTAAATACATTGATTACTTTATTAAGCCTTTTCTGACGTCACTCCCAGCCTACCTTCAAGATACCACAGATGTGTTGAACAAAATGAAGGAATTAAACAATATAGGTACAGCTTCCTTTTTAGTCACCGTGGATGTGGAGTCTCTATACACCACCATTGAACATGAACAAGGTTTGGCAGCGATGCACCATTTCTTGAGTACCCGGCCTGAAACTGAGATGCCTCCTACAGAATTCATTGTCTCACTGACTGAATTGACTCTTAATCATTACATCTTTATCTTTCAGGACCGTATTTTTAAACAGGTCAAAGGATGTGCCATGGGAGCTTTGCTACAGCCCTTCCTACGTTGGTTTGTACTTGGGTAAATGGGAAAATGACTTCATTTTGGATCCTTCTAATAACCATTTCTTTGACCGGATTATATGGTGGGGACGCTATATTGATGACGTTTGCCTTGTCCGGCTCAGAAGATTAACTTATTTCCTTCCACCAATACCTTAACAGCATTAACCCTAACACTAAACTAACTATGTTGTACAGCAAGGATAACATTCATTTTTTGGACCTCAACATCAGTAAAAATGACAAAGGTTGTTTGCACACATCAATCTTTAGGAAGCCTACAGATAGGAATACCATTCTGAGGGCAGACAGCTTTCACACCAAAAGGCTAAAAGAAAACATTCCATATGGCCAATTCCAAAGAGTCCGCAGAGTTTGCGATCAGGAAACAGACTACAGTGTCAAATCTGCTGAATTGGAGAATCGCTTCTTGAATCGGTGCTACAGCATTCAGGTCCTGAAAGATGCAGGTATAAGGTCTGGATTACTTGACAGAGAGAACTTGTTGCGAAGGGGAGTGCCTCGTGATACATCAGAGAGAGTGTATTTTGTTACAAAATACAGCACTGAAGCAGAGAACATTAAAATAATCATTAAACATAATTGGGGAATCATCCAAAGTGATACGCTACTACGCCAAGTCTTCCCAGAGCCACCAGTCATAAGCTTTAAGAGATGTCCTACCCTAAATGACAAATTAGTCCACAGCTATCTTCCTGGTGACTCTCAAAAAACTTGGCTTGACCACAAACCCAAGAGCTCTTTTAAATGTAACCAGTGGAACCATTGCAGAAATATTGCACAGAAAAAGTATTTTGTTGACACAGCTTCTAAAATGGAGTATTACATCAAGCATTTCATTAATGCAAAACCACTCATGTTATCTATAGATTGGAATGTCCACAGTGCAAGGTGTTCTAGATTGGACGGACAAACAGACGCCTTCAAGACCGCTTAGCGGAACACAAGTACACAATGCGGGTAGGCAATGAAGACTAGCCCATGGCAAGACACTACAAGTCCTTACACCATGGAAACCCTGCCTCCCTACAAGCTATGGGTATTGATTATGTTCTGGCCTCAATTAGAAAAGGGGACTGTCTTAAACAGTTAAACCAAAGGGAAAGTTTTGGGATTTACAAACTACAGGCCACTAAGTACCCTAGTTTAAATGAAGATATGGATTTACAAACTACAGGCCACTAAGTACCCTGGTTTAAATGAAGATATGGATTTACAAACTACAGGCCACTAAGTACCCTAGTTTAAATGAAGATATGGATTTACAAACTACAGACCACTAAGTACCCTGGTTTAAATGGAGATATGGATTTACAAACTACAGACCACTAAGTACCCTGGTTTAAATGAAGATATGGATTTACAAACTACAGGCCACTAAGTACCCTAGTTTAAATAGTCGGCTGGCCCTCGCTACATGTTCGTCGTCAGACCCACTGGCTCCAGGTCATCTACAAGGCTATGCTAGGTAAAGTGCCGCCTTATCTCAGTTCACTGGTCACGATGGCTACACCCACCCGCAGCACGCGCTCCAGCAGGTGTATCTCACTGATCATCCCTAAAGCCAAAACCTCATTTGGACGCCTTTCCTTCCAGTTCTCTGCTGCCTGCGACTGGAACGAATTGCAAAAATCTCTGAAGTTGGAGACTTTTATCTCCCTCAACAACTTTAAAAATCTGCTATCCGAGCAGCTAACCGATCGCTGCAGCTGTACATAGTCCATCTGTAAACTACCCACCCAATTTACCTACCTCACCCCCCATACTGCTTTTATTTATTTACTTTTCTGCTCTTTTGCACACCAGTATCTCTTCTTGCACATGATCATCTGATGATTTATCACTCCAGTGTTAATCTGCTAAATTGTAATTATTCGATTTATTGCCTACCTCATGCCTTTTGCACACATTGTATATAGATTCTCTTTTTTTTTCTTTTCTACCATGTTATTGACTTGTTTATTGTTTACTCCATGTGTAACTCTGTGTTGTCTGTTCACACTGCTATGCTTTATCTTGGCCAGGTCGCAGTTGCAAATGAGAACTTGTTCTCAACTAGCCTACCTGGTTAAATAAAGGTGAAATAAAAAAAATAAAAAAAATGAAGATTTCTCACCTTTCCTGTAGGGTCGTGATAGGTCCATTTGCTGTCATCTAGTGGACATTTTGCTCAATTGCCCTCAGCTATGTTTACACTGTTGTTGTTCATGTTTTGCTGTGTTCTAGTGTACTATGGAATATATTGCTTTCTTATTCTTGACACTTCTCCCAGTCATATTTAAGGTCAGAACTACCTTTCTAGGCATTCTGATAATATTAGCTTGGAGTTGTATTTTTATGATAACATAGCTACAGTATTTCACTTTTTAATGTGTATAGTATTGCTTACTAGGTGTGTCCAATCAATTTTGTAACCCTGACCCTGACCTTAGAGATCCTTATTTATTCTCTATGTTTGGTTAGGTCATGGTGTGACTCGGGTGGGAGAATCTATGTTTTCTATTTCTTTGTTGTTTTTGCCTAGTGTGGTTCCCAATCAGAGGCAGCTGTCTATCGTTGTCTCTGATTGGGGATCATATATAAGTTGTCATTTTCCGTTTGGGTTTTGGTGGGGTGTTATTTTCTGTTTAGTGTCTGTGCCTGACGGAACTGTTCCCGTTCGTTTTTGAATTAGTTATTTTTGTTTGTGTGTTTCTTGAAAATAAATCTCATGAACACTTTCCACGCTGCGCTTTGGTCCACTCTTCCTTCCACCGACGAGAGTTACACTCCCTCTTCAAATTAGGGCCAATTGGAAAAGCTGTTCAAAAGAGGACATTGTATTATTTCTTTGTACTCCCTGACGAAGGCCATGCAGCCGAAACGCGTCAGATTTGTTCAACTTTGTTTCTAGTGAACATGCCATACTAATAAAGGCATTTTAATGATTTATATGAAGAGTGCCTTGGTCCTCCTTTCTTTTTGATGACCAATTTACCCCTTTTACCAAAGAGCACCTTCTGTCTACCAAAATGTACTATTGTGTACCTCAGTAGCGCTTCCCTTCCTCCTCTTTCTATCAGGTTAGTAGGGTTGTAAAATTCCCTGTTTTTCCCCAAAAAACCTGGTTGGAATATTCCAGGGAATAGAACATCTGGAATCTTCCAACGAGGGTTTCAGGACGTCAAGTCAGCCTGTCTTTTGATTTACATTCCAAACTGAACTGTGATCAGTGAACGATAGTGTGACGTGTGATAGAAGCAACAACAGGTCTGTTTGTTTGTTTTACTGCTGGACTGGATGACGTCGTCCGTGCTAAGCAACACCAGGCCCTGCCATCTTTATTGTTTTGTTTCCCGTTGTCCCCTGGTTCTATTACACTGATGTCATAAACAAGTCCTTGTTCTGACTTATGTGGTTTTAACAATAAGCTGTCTGTTTGTGTTTTCCACGTCAGTGATCGGTGCATTTCCAGGCAGATTTTGGTGGGGTCATCAGATTCCAGCCTATTGAGTGACTGTGTAATGGTTACCGCGGACACCATTACGCTTACTCGGGGTGACTGCCAACACCATTACACTGACTCGGGGTGACTGTCAACACCATTACACTGACTCTGGGTGACTGCTGACACCATTACACTGACTCAGGGTGACTGCTGACACCGTTACGCTTACACGGGGTGACTGCTGACACCATTACGCTGACTCAGGGTGACTGCTGACACCATTACACTGACTCTGGGTGACTGCTGACACCATTACACTCACTCGGGTGACTGCTGACACCATCACACTGACTCAGGGTGACTGCTGACACCGTTACGCTTACTCGGGGTGACTGCTGACACCATTACGCTGACTCAGGGTGACTGCTGACACCATTACGCTGACTCAGGGTGACTGCTGACACCATTACACTGACTCAGGGTGACTGCTGACACCATTACGCTGACTCAGGGTGACTGCTGACACCATTACACTGACTCAGGGTGACTGCTGACACCATTACACTGACTCAGGGTGACTGCTGACACCATTACACTGACTCGGGTGACTGCTGACACCATTACACTGACTCTGGGTGACTGCTGACACCATTACACTCACTCGGGTGACTGCTGACACCATCACACTGACTCAGGGTGACTGCTGACACCGTTACGCTTACTCGGGGTGACTGCTGACACCATTACGCTGACTCAGGGTGACTGCTGACACCATTACGCTGACTCAGGGTGACTGCTGACACCATTACACTGACTCAGGGTGACTGCTGACACCATTACGCTGACTCAGGGTGACTGCTGACACCATTACACTGACTCTGGGTGACTGCTGACACCATTACACTGACTCGGGTGACTGCTGACACCATTACACTGACTCAGGGTGACTGCTGACACCGTTACGCTGACTCAGGGTGACTGCTGACACCATTACACTGACTCAGGGTGACTGCTGACACCATTACACTGACTTAGGGGGACTCACATTCATAAGTCAAACCCATTGAATTGTTTACAACACAACAATGACTCATCAGATTCCCTCTGGTGCTCACATGTCTTTCAGAGGAATACACACTTGAAGCCTGTTGTGTTGTGAGAGCATTGATGTTTGTTTTCTCTCCCTGTCTCACTAGAATATGTCCCAAAAAGTGCCCACACTTCCTCGCTCTTACTTTGTATTTTCCCTTTGTTTAACTAAGCATGTCAGTTAAGAAGAAATTGTTATTTTCAATGACAGCCTAGGAACAGTGGGTTAACTGCCTTGTTCAGGGGCAGAACGACAGATTTGAACCTTGTCAGCTTAGGGATTCGATTTGGCAACCTTTCGGTTACTGGCCCAACGCTCTAACCACTAGGCTACCTGCCGTCCCTACACTCTAACCACTAGGCTACCTGCCGTCCCTACACTCTAACCACTAGGCTACCTGCCGTCCCTACGCTCTAACCACTAGGCAACCTGCCGTCCCTACGCTCTAACCAATAGGCTACCTGCCGTCCCTACGCTCTAACCACTAGGCTACCTGCCGTCCCTACGCTCTAACCACTAGGCTACCTGCCGTCCCTACGCTCTAACCACTAGACTACCTTGCCAAGTTGTGTCCCTTATAAATATGCCCCAACAGAGGCAGTTATACCCCAACATTATTTTTGAAACAGGAAGTGACATCTTCTTCTTGATGGCCAGGAACATGATGCTTGGCACAGAACTGACTGGGCAGCTGCCTTTCAAACAGGTAGATATAACATCTAGTCTTGACTAACTGCACCAGTGACAACAGGTTTATAATACCTCATAACACCTAGTCTAGACTAACTGCACCAGCGACAACAGGTATAAAAAACCTCATAACACCCAGTCTAGACAGCTGCACCAGCGACAACAGGTATATAATACCTCATAACACCTAGTCTAGACTAACTGCACCAGCGACAACAGGTTTATAATACCTCATAACACCCAGTCTAGACTAACTGCACCAGCGACAACAGGTATATAATACCTCATAACACCCAGTCTAGACTAACTGCACCAGCGACAACAGGTATATAATACCTCATAACACCCAGTCTAGACTAACTGCACCAGCAACAACAGGTATATAATACCTCATAACACCTAGTCTAGACGAACTGCACCAGCGACAACAGGTATATAATACCTCATAACACCTAGTCTAGACTAACTGCACCAGCGACAACAGGTATATAATACCTCATAACACCCAGTCTAGACGAACTGCACCAGCGACAACAGGTATATAATACCTCATAACACCTAGTCTAGACTAACTGCACCAGCAACAACAGGTATATAATACCTCATAACACCTAGTCTAGACGAACTGCACCAGCAACAACAGGTATATAATACCTCATAACACCCAGTCTAGACGAACTGCACCAGCGACAACAGGTATATAATACCTCATAACACCTAGTCTAGACTAACTGCACCAGCGACAACAGGTTCTGATATTAAAGACAACAAGGTCTGAATCACTGCCCTCTCTTCTTACCGTCTCTATCTCTCCCCTCTTTCTCTATCTTCCTCTCCCCTCTCTTTCTCTCTCTCCCCTTCTCTCTCCCCCTCGCTCGCCATCTCTCTCCCAGGTGCTCCTCCACTCACTGGTGAGGGATAAGCATGGCAGGAAGATGAGTAAACGTCATCGGCCCTTTAGACGTCATCTCTGGCATCTCTTTAGAGTTCCAGACGCACACAGTGTTGCGACTTTGTACTTGAAGTAGTTAAGGAGTCAAGCGCAGGAGAGCAGAGATGTCAAAGTAGCGTATTTTAATAGGCAAGTCCACAATGGGTCAGGTACAATACCAATAAACGCCCAAGACATAGGAACACACAGTCACTCACGGAAGGAAACAACGCTCCTTAACTTTTCCTACAACACTGTACACACGTGAATAAACTGAGGAGAACCTCAACGAGCAACATGAAAATAATCCCGCACAAACCTAAGCGGGAAACAGGGGTAAATATACACCTTCGGTGGAAGTCGTGACACACAGTCAGCCAGCCTAGTCAGACCTGTCCAGCCAGCCAGCCTAGTCGGACCTGCCCAGCCAGCCAGCCAGCCTAGTCAGACCCGCCCAGCCAGCCAGCCTGGAGATATACAACTTTTTTATGAGTAGCAGAACAATTTATTACAGGGAAGATCAGCAGAGTACTAAATCCTGGCGATACTGGAAGGACACTACTGTCATAGTATTGATAATCTTGTTCTGGGCTGTAAAAACAACAGGGGGAGAAGGGAGAGGATGGAGGATGTTATGCTGCTGTGAACTTTCCAGTGAAACCTCTACATTTCAACTTGGCAAACAACCCGCAGTGGAGCTACACAAATCACAAAATGACTTAATCTCACTCTTCCCTCTTTCTGTCTTCCTCTGTCTCTCTCTATCTCTCTCTCTCTCTCGCTTCTTCTCAGTGGCTCCAAGAGAAAGTGAAGGAGGCCAACCTTGAGCCCCGTGAGAGCGTGGTTGCCATGGAAGCACAGGTCAGCCATCTTACAAGGTCCAGGTTACAAGGCCCAGGGTGACTTCCTCCCTGTCTGATCTTACAAGGCCCAGGGTGACTTCCTCCCTGTCTGATCTTACAAGGCCCAGGTTACAAGGCCCAGGGTGACTTCCTCCCTGTCTGATCTTACAAGGCCCAGGTTACAAGGCCCAGGGTGACTTCCTCCCTGTCTGATCTTACAAGGCCCAGGTTACAAGGCCCAGAGTGACTTCCTCCCTCTGATCTTACAAGGCCCAGGTTACAAGGCCCAGGTTACGAGGCCCAGGTTACGAGGCCCAGGTTACGAGGCCCAGGTTACGAGGCCCAGGTTACGAGGCCCAGGTTACGAGGCCCAGGTTACAAGGCCCAGGTTACGAGGCCCAGGTTACAAGGCCCAGGTTACAAGGCCCAGGGTGACTTCCTCCCTGTCTGATCTTTTAAGGCCCAGGTTACAAGGCCCAAGTTACAAGGCCCAGGTTACACGGCCCAGGTTACAAGGCCCAGGGTGACTTCCTCCCTGTCTGATCTTTTAAGGCCCAGGTTACAAGGCCCAGGTTACAAGGCCCAGGTTACAAGGCCCAGGTTACACGGCCCAGGGTGACTTCCTCCCTGTCTGATCTTACAAGGCCCAGGTTACAAGGCCCAGGTTACAAGGCCCAGGGTGACTTCCTCCCTGTCTGATCTTACAAGGCCCAGGTTACACGGCCCAGGTTACAAGGCCCAGGTTACACGTCCCAGGGTGAGCTCCTCCCTGCCTGATCTTACAAGGCCCAGGTTACAAGGCCCAGGTTACAAGGCCCAGGTTACAAGGCCCAGGTTACACGTCCCAGGGTGAGCTCCTCCCTGCCTGATCTTACAAGGCCCAGGTTACAAGGCCCAGGTTACACAGCCCAGGTTACAAGGCCCAGGGTGAGCTCCTCCCTGCCTGATCTTACAAGGCCCAGGTTACAAGGCCCAGGTTACACAGCCCAGGTTACAAGGCCCAGGGTGACTTCCTCCCTGTCTGATCTTACAAGGCCCAGGTTACACGGCCCAGGTTACAAGGCCCAGGTTACACGGCCCAGGTTACACGTCCCAGGGTGAGCTCCTCCCTGCCTGATCTTACAAGGCCCAGGTTACAAGGCCCAGGTTACACGGCCCAGGTTACACGTCCCAGGGTGAGCTCCTCCCTGCCTGATCTTACAAGGCCCAGGTTACAAGGCCCAGGTTACAAGGCCCAGGTTACAAGGCCCAGGTTACAAGGCCCAGGTTACACGTCCCAGGGTGAGCTCCTCCCTGCCTGATCTTACAAGGCCCAGGTTACACGGCCCAGGTTACACGTCCCAGGGTGAGCTCCTCCCTGCCTGATCTTACAAGGCCCAGGTTACAAGGCCCAGGTTACAAGGCCCAGGTTACAAGGCCCAGGTTACACGTCCCAGGGTGAGCTCCTCCCTGCCTGATCTTACAAGGCCCAGGTTACAAGGCCCAGGTTACAAGGCCCAGGTTACAAGGCCCAGGTTACACGGCCCAGGGTGAGCTCCTCCCTGCCTCTCTCCAGGCTGTTATCTGATGACTCTTTCTGAAGGAGTTGGACAATAGCATGAGCTCCATGATAATGACAAAGCAATTTGTACCTGGGGGAGTTGTTATGTTTCCATAGCTACAATATCACAGTCTCTCATGTTAATGGATCTGTCTGTCTCTCTCTCTGTCTGTCTGTCAGGCGAGGACATCAGTCTGTCTGTGTTCCAGTGTTGAGCTGTAGACACTTCTGTAACAAGATGTGGCAGACAGTGAGATTGACATTGGATGTACTGGAGGATAGAGGGGCTGAACTGGGAACACTGGTACATGGATTAGATTTATACTGCACTGGAACACGAGTAGACATGACAATATTATATCCATATTCACGTCATATTTTCACTTAGTCATGCATTAATGGCAATGGGAAACTAAGTGAAAATGTGACTGGAAGTTAGGATTTGCCAAAGTCTAAAAATGCTGTTATAGCTGGAAATACATCTTAAATATTTCTCTCTCTCTCTCTCCCTCTCATCCCCTACCTCTCTCTCCCTCTCCTCTCAATCCAAAAAAGGGCTTTATTGGCATAGGAAACACGTTTACATTGCCGTAGCAAATGAAATAAAGAATAAGGGAAATAAACAAATGTTTCAAATGTTATATTATTGGCTTTGTACAGTGCAGTAGCAATGAGAAAATAGTTGAAGTATGAAAGGGAAAATAAATAAACAGATAATGTTGGTGGTATTTACAATGTGGGTTGTACTCCACTGGTTGCCCCGTTCCCATGGTAACGGGCCACACATCTTGCTGCTGTGATTACACACTGGGATATTTTGCGTAACAGACGTGGGAGTTTATCAATGTTTGATTTGTTTTCAAATTCTTAATGGGTCTGTGTAATCTGTGGGAAATATGTGTCTCTAATATGGTCATACATTGGGCAGGAGGTTAGGAAGTGCAGCTCAGTTTGCACCTCATTTTGTGGGCATTGGGCACATAGCCTGTCTTCTCTTGAGAGCCAGGTCTGCCTATGGCGGCCTCTCTCAATAGCAAGGCTATGCTCAATGAGTCGGTACATAGTCAAAGATTTCCTTAATTTGGGTCAGTCACAGTGGTCAGGTATTCAGCCACTGTGTACTCTCTGTTTAGGGCCAGATAGCATTCTAGTTTCCTCCGTTTTTTGGGTTAATTCTTTCCAGTCTGTCAAATAGTTATCTTTTGGCTTTCTCATCTGCTTTGTCCCTCTCTCTCTTTACAACTCTTCTCTCTTTTATTATTTCTGCTCAACTTCCTGACAGGCACTTCCCTCAGAGGAAGCAGACTTCCCTCTGGTCCAGGAAGCGGTGAGGGTAGCCAGGTTCCTCAGGGCCCAGTGTGGCATGACCAAGGAGAAGTCTGACAGTTAGTCACTGTCACATCAATGACTGAACTCAGCTGGATAGATAAATGTTATGTCAATTAGCCTGGTATTGGATAAGTTGACACAACACTTTACTTCATGGATCTCACAGATTTAGTAGTTGACCACACAGAGATTTGAGAGGTGAACTATAACATTGGTTTAATGTGGCCATTGCATGTTCTACATAGTTGGCCCTGGAATAACAATTTATTTGTATTTTTATTTCACCTTTATTTAACCAGGAAGGCCAGTTGAGAACAAGTTCTACTTTACAACTGTGACCTGGCCAAGAATAAAGCAAAGCAGTTTGACACAAACAACAACACAGAGTTACACATGGAATAAACAAACATACAGTAGAAAAAGTCTATATACAGCGTGTGCAAATGAGGTAAGATAAGAGAGGTAAGGCAATAAATAGGCCATGGTGGCAAAGTAATTACAATATAGCAATTAAACACTGGAATGGTAGATCTGCAGAAGATGAATGTCCAAGTAGAGATACTGGGGGGAAAAGGAGCAAGATAAATAAATAAATACAGTATGGGGATGAGGTAGATTGGATGGGCTATTTACAGATGAGCTATGTACAGGTGCAGTGATCTGTGAGCTGCTCTGACAGTTGGTGCTTAAAGCTAGTGAGGGAGATATGAGTCTCCAGCTTCAGAGATTTTTTCAGTTCGTTCCAGTGATTGGCAGCAGAGAACTGGAAGGAGAGGTGGCCAAAGGAAGAATTGGCTTTGGGGGTGACTAGTGAGATATACCTGCTGGAGCGTGTGCTACGGGTGGATGCTGCTATGGTGACCAGTGAGCTGAGATAAGGCGGGGCTTTACCTAGCAGAGACTTGTAGATGACCTGGAGCCAGTGGGTTTGGCGACGAGTATGAAGCGAGGGCCAGCCAACGAGATCCTACAGGTCGCAGTGGTGGGTAGTATATGGGGCTTTGGTGACAAAACGGATGGCACTGTGATAGACTGCATCCAATTTGTTGAGTAGAGTGTTGGAGGCTATTTTGTAAATGACATCGCCGAAGTCAAGGATCGGTAGGATAGTCAGTTTTACGAGGGTATGTTTGGCAGCATGAGTGAAGGATGCTTTGTTGTGAAATAGGAAGCCAATTCTAGATTTAATTTTGGATTGGAGATGCTTAATGTGAGTCTGGAAGGAGAGTTTACAGTCTAGCCAGACACCTAGGTGTTTGTAGTTGTCCACATATTCTAAGTCAGAACCGTCCAGAGTAGTGATACTGGACGGGCGGGCAGGTGCGGGCAGCGATCAGTTGAAGAGCATGCATTTAGTTTTACTTTGCATTTAAGAGCAGTTGGAGGCAACGGAAGGAGAGTTGTATGGCATTGAAGCTCATCTGGAGGTTAGTTAACACAGTGTCCAAAGAAGGGCCAGAAGTATACAGAATGGTGTCGTCTGCGTAGAGGTGGATCAGAGAATCACCAGCAGCAAGAGCGACATCATTGATGTATACAGAGAAGAGACATTGGTGTTGTGACCATACCCCTACATGCAGTGGTGGCCCATGCTTGGAGTCGAGTCACATAGGCATGAATGTAAAATAATACATTATTCACATACCACTGTTGTGTGTCTGCCATCAAAAGATGGCATGCTATATCCTATATAAAAAAAGGCTTTCATTAAAAAGATATCACATTTCAGGATGAGTTGTATATGAGTAAGCACCACCAACAGGCAGTAGCACTACATTATTTACTGGACAAGGTCAAGTCTCTCTGTTTGAAGTGTAATGATATGACTTGTCAACTCTTATCAATGGATCCAGGGGTGGGGCCAAATTTTAGCGGAGAAAAAAGGTCCAACTGATTGCACTCGGCGCAGGGTTTTGTTTCAGCAGAACACTGCATTTATCTAACCATAGACACAACAGATAGATAGCAAAAACAACGATTACAACGGTTGTCAGGGTACTTTGTTACTAGGGGAAATTGTAAAGGGGAGGAGGAGGATTGCGGAGGTTGGCCTTACTTAATGAGTCAATCCGGAAGTAGAGTGTATAATTCGGGGTTGGTGTTAAATGAAAAATAACGTCAAGAGCCAGTGAAACAGACACGGGCTTGGACGGAATTGGTAGGAGAGCAGTGGTGAAGAGGATGATGATTATCGCAAATTCATCTCGGTGAATTATTTTGTTGATATAAAAAACAACTTAACACATCTAGGTAAATGGCGGATTCGAGGTAGTGAGGGGTGATCGAGCGGAAAATGGGAACTGGACATGCAGTGAGGTACTGACACCGGTGTGAAAAACGGAGAGGAAGAAAAGTGAGAGTGGAGACCACTCATCGATATCAAAGCGGCTTTCCAGAAAGCAGGCAACACGTCCTACAGGGGAAATGACAAAAGGTGACGTGGAAATTGTACTGCTTAGTTGGATAGGTAGTTAACGTTAGTTGTCTGAAGTTAACTTAATACATTTGACTCGATGTACCTAGCCAGCTAACTAGCTCGTTATGGAACTAACGTTAACTAGCTAGCATTTGTTTTCTGAAACACTCGATTTCTGACTTACTAGAATGTGAGCTAGTTAGCATCAACAGTATGTAGATGTTCAGGTATTGCAATTTCCCAAAGATTTTTAACTCATTGTGGTTGCAATAAGTGTAGCAATAGCTAGCTATCCCAGTCATGCAATTAATTACATGCAAGTTAGCTAACGTTACTAGTTCGAAACGTTAAGTCAGTGGGAGCACTAGATTGTTTGCTATTTTTTTATTGTGAAATAGTTTTGTGATTTGGTCACGTTTGTGTTATTATTCAAACTATTGTAGGTATTTTCTGATTTTTCCATTCATTTGGCAATGGCGTTTGCCAAGTTGTTACTTTGTAATTGGCCACGTCTTTGACTGGCAAGCGATAGTCGAGTTATAATGTAGCAAGTTGTCAAAACAAAAGTAGCGAAGTGACACGGATACATAAGTTGTATTGAGACTGACTTCACGTTTCTTTATCGTTATACTGAAGCCAAGTTTGGTTTAGTAGACTACTCTTCTCTAGGACACCTCCACGTAGTTACTTTAAATAACAAACCGAATTCCAGCAATACTACTGAATCAGTTGAACTTTTAATTACAGTGTTTTAACCACTCAGGTACTTAAGTGTCAGAGAGAGAGAGAAAACGAACGAAAGGCGAGTATGTTAAATAGGAGGTTAGAGTATCAAATGGTATGATCCTTTTGAGGGAGCGCAACAATTCCCTCCCCTTTCTTTTCTCCCACCTCATTTCCCATCCTCCCCCTGCCTTTAAACCTCATGATTTGTTTGAAGAGACACTGGAGAACTAGACTGCTCTGTTTCAGGTACTGAAGAACAATACTTTTGTTCACCTTTTGGCACCTCCTTTCAAACCTTTTTCTTCTCTGGCTTTTGTGTAACTAGTCTCTTACAATGCTACCATAGATTGTCAAATGATTGCCACCTCCCTGTTTTATTTCCATCTTTGATGTTTGTCTACCCATAAGTCTATGCTGTCTACTCCTCTGTCCTCAAACCTCAACACCTCTAGTGCAGTACCTCCTCTCTTTCTTTTAGTTTTTCCCTCCATTGCTCCATGCCCTCGTTCTCTCACCCTATAGCTGTCTAGTGTTGCAATCTTACCGTGTCTAGGTGTTTGAAGCCATGTGTTTTCAGATGTAAAGGTTAACCGTGTGTGTGTGTGTTGTGTGTGTGTGTGTGTGTGTGTCAGCTGGAACAGTCGTAGGTCTTGGTGTTCTCATGGTCAGATGGTGAGCTGGGTAGATTAGTCTCTCCAGCGCTGTTGAATTTGTTGCTCACAGATTTCCCCTCTAATAGTGATGGGGAACAATCAATAATTACATATTGGTATATTATTTTTGACGATGTATCGTTTTGACAGTATCGCCATATTTTTGGGGGGCGCTAGTTTGCGGTATCTGCACCAAAACTCTAGTATTTTTCCTTCATAGCTTGTTTTTTAAAATCTTATTTTTAAAGGGATACTTTGGGATTTTGACAATGAGCTCCTTTATCTCCTTCCCCAGAGTCAGATGACCTCCTTTATGCTGGGGAAGTAGATAAAGTGCCTCATTGCCAAAATCGCAAAGTATCCCTTTTTAAATAGGGAGCCAATTTGTTTTCAGCACTTATTTCCATGACTGATCAACTTGTTTTCCATTGTCTAGTCCCTCTGCAGCAGACGTATGGTGAGCAATATGTTCGGAACATCCACTTGCAATAAAATCACAGTAATAGAATCGCAATACATATAGAATTGGCACAACCATTTTGTTTGTTTGTGATAATGTCGTATCATGAGGTACCTGGCAATTCCAGCCCTACTCTCCAGTCTACATTTCCTGAAAAGTAGAAAGTGGGTATAAGCATCAGTTAGTTAGCCTAGTATTTACTGTGAACAAAGCATGGAGGACAAATGTTAAAGTTGTAGGCTACAGCAGCACATTACTCATCCAGACTGGGACATCTACTCTGAGAAGCTAGTTTGTATTTAGTCCGATTGACATGCTTACAAGATTATTGTTCTTATGATCACCTGTAATTGGTTTAGACACCTCGCCTGTTTGAACGTCTCCTGTTAGGATATACAGTGACCTCTTTCTCCCAACCTGGACTCAATCAATCCCCTTATCTAAGCCTCACGAGGCCATCCTTCATAAATGGCGTCTGGAAACCCTTCTGCCCATGTCTCTCTGCTACATTGTGTTCTCAGTATCTGTAACCCCCATTTCTTTCTGTCCTCCCTCTATAGAGCGTATTGTCAGTTCAGAAGGGCATTTCAGGATGTAGGTCAGTTAAGTGAAAGGGTTCTCTTGGATACACTAAATAGTTAAACTATTAGCACAGATTTGGTAGATATTTGACCATGAGTTGCCACCCATGTTTTCTGTGATATCTAGGCCTATTTTATGGAATTGGACTGTCATTTCAACACATTCTCAGTCATTGAAAGCTGTCCAGATATTGCAAACACTGTTGGCTAGATCCCTGACCTGGTTATTAAGCTTGGATATTATTTGGTCAGCTTGCCTTTTTAAGGCTGGATGTTTTTTGTTGCTGTTGAAATGCTCACTCCGCAAGTATTTACAGCATTTGTAAAACCAAGGAGAAGAGGTTTTAGTTTAGTTTATTAATTCGAACATTGAAAAAAAACAAGCACACATAAAACTTAAAAGCCATACATGCACATGAATAAAATCATGGAGGATAACACACAATAAAGTTTGGGACTTATTTCCATTGTGGTCCTCTTGAGACAAGATGGCTATACAAGATCGAACACAGTACGGCAGTGAAATAATAAAACAAAAACATAGAAGAAGAACATCTATCTCATCATTCCAGTTACATCATAGGAGTTATTCACATGGGCACAGAGGACATCAAACATATTTTTACTTTATTTTTAAAGCTGTACAGAGAGGACGTTGTTTTAATAGGCAGAGGCAACTCATTCCATTCTGAGGCTCCAGTATACAAGAAAGTACCTTTCCCAGCATTACTCCTGAACCTGTATAAGCACACATCAGCAACACCTGATCTGGTGCTGTGATTGTGTGCATCCCTAACACAAGGAATGTAATCACTTCAATATCTGGGCGCAGGACCATAAATACTGCTGTAAACCAAACCTAGTCTAATCTGGGACACCCTAGCCTCAACAGGCAGCCAGTTTAGTTCCTGAAAGCAGCTCCTGCCTATGTGAGTACGTGGACTCACCTTCAAAACTACCCTGAGCCCAGAATAAGTTTATCTGGAGTAGAGGTCGACCGATAACTTGAAATTGGCAATTCCGATCGGAAATCGGTATTTTTGGGCGCCGATTTTTATTTTTTATATATATATATATACAGTGGGGAGAACAAGTATTTGATACACTGACGATTTTGCAGGTTTTCCTACTTACAAAGCATGTAGAGGTCTGTAATTTTTATCATTGGTACACTTCAACTGTGAGAGACGGAATCTAAAACAAAAATCCAGAAAATCACATTGTATGATTTTTAAGCAATTCCTTTGCATTTTATTGCATGACATAAGTATTTGATACATCAGAAAAGCAGAACTTAATATTTGGTACAGAAACCTTTGTTTGCAATTACAGAGATCATACGTTTCCTGTAGTTCTTGACCAGGTTTGCACACACTGCAGCAGGGATTTTGGCCCACTCCTCCATACAGACCTTCTCCAGATCCTTCAGGTTTCGGGGCTGTCGCTGGGCAATACGGACTTTCAGCTCCCTCCAAAGATTTTCTATTGGGTTCAGGTCTGGAGACTGGCTAGGCCACTCCAGGACCTTGAGATGCTTCTTACGGAGAAACACCTTAGTTGCCCTGGCTGTGTGTTTCGGGTCGTTGTCATGCTGGAAGACCCAGCCACGACCCATCTTCAATGCTCTTACTGAGGGAAGGAGGTTGTTGGCCAAGATCTCGCGATACATGGCCCCATCCCTCCTCCCCTCAATACGGTGCAGTCGTCCTGTCCCCTTTGCAGAAAAGCATCCCCAAAGAATGATGTTTCCACCTCCATGCTTCACGGTTGGGATGGTGTTCTTGGGGTTGTACTCATCCTTCTTCTTCCTCCAAACACGGCGAGTGGAGTTTAGACCAAAAAGCTCTATTTTTGTCTCATCAGACCACATGACCTTCTCCCATTCCTCCTCTGGATCATCCAGATGGTCATTGGCAAACTTCAGACGGGCCTGGACATGCGCTGGCTTGAGCAGGGGGACATTGCGTGCGCTGCAGGATTTTAATCCATGACAGCGTAGTGTGTTACTAATGGTTTTCTTTGAGACTGTGGTCCCAGCTCTCTTCAGGTCATTGACCAGGTCCTGCCGTGTAGTTCTGGGCTGATCCCTCACCTTCCTCATGATCATTGATGCCCCATGAGGTGAGATCTTGCATGGAGCCCCAGACCGAGGGTGATTGACCGTCATCTTGAACTTCTTCCATTTTCTAATAATTGCGCCAACAGTTGTTGCCTTCTCACCAAGCTGCTTGCCTATTGTCCTGTAGCCCATCCCAGCCTTGTGCAGGTCTACAATTTTATCCCTGATGTCCTTACACAGCTCTCTGGTCTTGGCCATTGTGGAGAGGTTGGAGTCTGTTTGATTGAGTGTGTGGACAGGTGTCTTTTATACAGGTAACGAGTTCAAACAGGTGCAGTTAATACAGGTAATGAGTGGAGAACAGGAGGGCTTCTTAAAGAAAAACTAACAGGTCTGTGAGAGCCGGAATTCTTACTGGTTGGTAGGTGATCAAATACTTATGTCATGCAATAAAATGCAAATTAATTACTTACAAATCATACAATGTGATTTTCTGGATTTTTGTTTTAGATTCCGTCTCTCACAGTTGAAGTGTACCTATGATAAATATTACAGACCTCTACATGCTTTGTAAGTAGGAAAACCTGCAAAATCGGCAGTGTGTCAAATACTTGTTCTCCCCACTGTATATATATTACGCCTTTATTTAATATTTATTTAACTAGGCAAGTCAGTTAAGAACACATTCTAGGGCCTCCCGGGTGGCGCAGTGGTCTAGGTTCGCGCCCAGGCTCTGTCGCAGCCGGCACAATTGGCTTAGCGTCGTCCGGGTTAGGGAGGGTTTGGCCGGTAGGGATATCCTTGTCTCATCGCGCTCCAGCGACTCCTGTGGCGGGCCGGGCGCAGTGCGCGCTAACCGAGGGGGGCGGGTGCACGGTGTTTCCTCCGACACATTGGTGCGGCTGGCTTCCGGGTTGGAGGCGCGCTGTGTTAAGAAGCAGTGCGGCTTGGTTGGGTTGTGCTTCGGAGGACGCATGGCTTTCGACCTTCGTCTCTCCCGAGCCCGTACGGGAGTTGTAGCGATGAGACAAGATAGTAATTACTAGCGATTGGATACCACGAAAATTGGGGAGAAAAGGGGATCAAATTTAAAAAGAAAAAAAAGAACATAATTTCTCTTGCGTTCATTGCACGCAGAGTCAGGGTATATGCAACAGTTTGGGCCGCCTGGCTCTTTGCGAACTAATTTGCCAGAATTTTACGTAATTATGACATAACATTGAAGGTTGTGCAATGTAACATGAATATTTAGACTCATGGATGCCACCCGTTAGATAAAATACGGAACGGAATAAACGTTTTGTTTTCGAGGTGATAGTTTCCGGATTAGTCAAAGGTATATGGTTTAGAGAGAAATAGTCGACGCGTTATAATTCCTGTAATAACTTGCGGCTGAACTTGAAAGGGGTTCCTTCGTTATTTTAACGTTCAAGACATTCTCTATGGAAGACATGATCTACTTCAAATAAGGTCTGTGTTTCGCGGAGGAGCAGACTGACAGGGGACCATGCAGACAAGCTCTGCTCATGTTATTTGAGACTAAATAGATTTTATTTATGTATTATATTAAGTTAAAATAAAAGTGTTCATTGTTCATTCAGTATTGTTGCAATTGTCATTATTACAAAAATGTGTGTATGATAATATATATATATATATATATATATATATATATATTTATTTTTATATATATATATATATATAAATAAAAATATCGGCCGATTTAATCGGTATCGGATTTTTTTGTTCTCCAATAATCGGTATCGGCGTTGAAAAATCATAATCGGTCGACCTCTAATCTGGAGCTTCCCCTTCATAAATTTAGATAAGCCCCCAAACCAGGAAGTACTAGCATAGTCAAAATGGCATTGAATGAGGGCAGTAGCTAGCACTTTCATGGAGTCCTTATCAAGCAGCTTGGACTTTCTAGCCAAAAACTTAATCCTGGCATTAACCTTCCCTAGCACCTTATTGGCCATGCTCACACCTCCCAAGCTTCCATCAAGGGTACGTCCCAAGTAGCTAACAGAGGTTTTAGTGCAGAGATAGCTTATTATCTCCAAGCCATTTGCTAATGTTAGTAAGCTCTGTGCTAAGTATGCTCTCCAACATAGTTTTACTTTTGAGACACCAGAAGTGTAGAGTCATCCGCATAAAGAAAAAGACGGCAAGAACAAGCATATTTTATATCATTAATATACAATAAAAACAGCAGAGGCCCAAGCACGCTCCCCTGCGGAACGCCACAACTCATTGTTTTTGCCTGAGACAGTGAACCATTAACCTCTACTACTTGCTCCCTTCCTGATAAATAGAACTTTACCCATACTAGAGGGATACTGCTTAACCCCAGTGCCTCCAGTTTGGTGATTAGGAGACAGTGGTTAACTGTATCAAAGGCCTACTGTAGGTCAAGCAGTACCATTCCACACAAATTTCCCTCATCAATCTCTTTCCTGATGAAGTCAGTCAAGTAAAGTAGGCATGAATCAGTGGAGTATGTTTTTCTAAAACCTGACTGAAAATCATACATTAGACCCTGTTTGTTAACTTCTTATGGCTGCAATCCTGCTAACGGGATCGATATGACAACAGCCAGTGAAAGTGCAGGGCGCCAAATTCAAACAACAGAAATCTCATAATTAAAATTCATCAAACATACATGTGTCATATCATTTTAAAGGTAATCTTGTTGTTAATCCCACCAAAGTGTCTCATTTCAAATATGCTTTTCAGCGAAAGCACTACAAATTATTATGTTAGGTCATCACCAAACCACAAGAAGCACAGCCATTTTTCCAGCGAAATATAGCAAGCAGAAATAGAGAGAATATTAATCACTAACCTTTGATCTTCATCAGATGACACTCATAGGACTTCATGTTACACAATACATGCATGTTTTGTTTGATAAAGTTCATATTTATATAAAAAATCTGAGTTTACATTGGCGCGTTAGATTCACTAGTTCCAAAAACATCAAGTGATTTTGCATAGCCACATCATTTCAACAGAAATACTCACCATAAATGTAGATGATAATACAAGTTATACACATGGAATTATAGATATACCTCTCCTTAATGCAACCGCTGTGTCAGATTTTTTTTAAACTTTACGGAAAAAGCAAACCATGCAATAATCTGAGACGGCGCTCAGAACAATAGCCAAATTAGCCGCCATGTTGGAGTCAACAGAAACCAGAAAGTACATGATAAATGTTTCCTTTGATAAACTTCATCAGAATGCAGTCCTAGGAATCCCAGGTCCAAAATAAATGCTTGATTTGTTCGATAATGTCTGTTATTTATGTCCAATTAGCTACCTTAGCGCGTTTGGAAAACAATTCTAAAGTCACAAAGCGCGTCCACTATAACGTGACGAAATGTCCAAAAGTTCCATAACAGTCAGTAGAAACATGTCAAACGATGTACTGAATCAATCTTTAGAATGTTGTTAACATACATCTTGAATAACGTTCCAACCGGAGAATTAGATTGACTTCAGTTGAGCGATGGAACGGAGCTGCCTATCACGTGAACGCGCGTGGTCAAAGCGTGGTCAAAGCGTGGTCAAAGCGTGGTCAGCTCGTGGCAGTGGTGAATCATTCCTGTCTCCTTCGGCCCCCCTTCACATTAGAGTCATCAGACAAAGTTCTATTGACTGTTGACATCTATTGGAAGCCGTAGGAAGGGAAATCTCATCAATATCTCGCTGTGATTTCAATGAGAGCTTGGTTGAAAATCTGCTACCCTCAGAAAAAATCCAAACAGGAAGTGGAACTTCTCAGGTTTTTGCCTGCCCTATGAGTTCTGTTATACTCACAGACATAATTCAAACAGTTTTAGAAACTTCAGAGTGTTTTCTATCCAATACTAATATGCAAATATTAGCAACTATGACTGAGGAGCAGGCCGTTTACTCTGGGCACCTCTGTGCACCTTTCATCCAAGCTACTCAATACTGCCCCTGCAGCCATAAGAAGTTAACTTATTCATACATTTGCTCATGTACAATTCTCTCCAGGATCTTTGATGTTACACAGAGGATAGATACAGGCCTATAATTCCCAGGGTCAGACTTTATCCCCTTCTTATACAGAGTTATAACTTTAGCTTGTTTCATGTCCCTGGGAAAGGTACCTTGTTCAAGAGAGAGATTAACAATATGCGTAATACAAGGGCCAATTTGCTCAGCAGAATCTATTAGAAACCTTGCAGGAATATTATCCAGGCCTGTGGCTTTGGAGCATTTCAGCTCTGCCAGCATACTGACTATTTTGGCTGTTTGCTACCTTTGCAAAAGAAAAAGAGTTTGGCTGAACCCCTAACTCTACATAATACTTGACTTGGTTGTTTCCATACAAACCATAAATAATGCTTCTGGTGCCAGGTTTGTGTGAGCTCTGAGGGGAAAGCTTGAGTCTCTTTTTTAAATCGTCAGCATATTGACTTTGTGTGGTACGCTCTTCTCTCAAACCACTTATTAGAGTGGGTTGCATAAGTAATAACTCAGAAGATTTGACTGAACTAAGGTAATAAGTCATATGTGTTTTATGACTAAGTTCCTTCACTTTTTAAAGCTAGACAAATCAACGGTGAGCTAATATGTACCGGGTGTGTGACACGTGTTCTAGGTATAAGCCTAATCCTACCATCTGGTACGGACACTGTTCAGACAGGAAAACATTCAGTCGTCCTGAATGGAAGTTTTAAAACGTTTTTAATGTAGGCTAAACGATAGTCGAATCAGTGTGGTGTGCATGGATGGACCTAGTCAGCCAGGAGAGACAAGGAAAAGGGATTTACGAAGCTACGTAAGACTTGAGATGCACCCCGACAAGTACGTCTACTGATATAGTGTACGTTCTGTCCCTCTGGTCCCTAACTCTGTCCCTCTAGTCCCTAACTCTGGTCCCTAACTCTGGTCCCTCTACTCTGGTCCCTCTATTCCCTAACTCTGGTCCCTCTATTCCCTAACTCTGGTCCCTAACTCTGGTCCCTAACTCTGGTCCCTAACTCTGGTCCCTCTATTCCCTAACTCTGTCCCTCTGGTCCCTAACTCTATTCCCTAACTCTGGTCCCTAACTCTGGTCCCTAACTCTGGTCCCTAACTCTATTCCCTAACTCTGGTCCCTAACTCTATTCCCTAACTCTGGTCCCTAACTCTATTCCCTAACTCTGGTCCCTCTATTCCCTAACTCTGGTCCCTCTATTCCCTAACTCTGGTCCCTATAGTCCCTAACTCTGGTCCCTAACTCTGGTCCCTAACTCTGGTCCCTAACTCTGGTCCCTAACTCTGGTCCCTAACTCTGGTCCCTAACTCTGGTCCCTAACTCTGGTCCCTAACTCTGGTCCCTATCTCTGTCCCTCTAGTCCCTAACTCTGTCCCTGCAGACTGACTGTCCATATGCAGGTTTAATACCTCGTTAGGGGGATTCATGGGCAGGAAACTGCTTCCAGCTCCAATATGCCCTTTGGGAAATTAGTCTGTGTGTCCCAAACTGAACCGTATTCAGTGCACTACTTTGACCATGTATTCCCTATATAGGGAATAGGGTACCATTTATGATGCATCAAGGCTTTGGTGGTAGCAGCAGGGTGGTGTTAGAAAATGGATGTGAGCCATGAATAATAATGATATAAACCAGGGATGGGGCGACTGGTGGCCCGCTGGCTTTTTGTTTCATGGAACTCAGAGTCTCAACTTATTGTTGATAGTTAGAATAATAGAATGAACCAGGTGCCATTTTCCACCTGTGGTTGTGCATCAGCAGTTTCTCTCTCATGTCAGGCAGTCAGCTAGGTTTCCATCCAACTGGCAACAGATTTCTCATGCGAGTGTTCTAAAATCCGCATAAAAAAAACAATATGTACATTTTCTCACCATCAAATTGACTTGTTGCAGATAGAAGGGTGTGCTTAACGCAGTGCGAGGTTGGCGGGGCCAAAAGGCTAGAGTCGGCTCTGACTGCGTGTGTGTGTACACAGACCCGCGAGGCATGGCGGCCCCTCATTAGTTTGTGTGGCCCCCCCCTAACCCCATCAAAGTTGCCTCTCTAGTGTATGTTCCTTATCTGGAGAAACCTGCTGGTGGTGAATCATAACCAGAGGTCCTCCTACAATGAGTCCCAGATGGCACCCTATTCCCTATACAGTGCACTACTTTTGACCAGGTTCCGTAAGGGACCACAGGGTTCTGATCAATAGTAGTGCACTATATAGGGACTACAATGCCATTTGGGATAAAACCCTGACGGTGTGTTTCCCTGGAGGCTGAAACTGCTAGTGCTGTTGTGCTGTGTTTGTTTCCATCAACAAAGAGACAGAAAGGTATCAAGGAGATATCCATTTAGGGTAGTGTTAGGTTGGAGTGTGGTATCGAGCTCCTCAGAAACACTGCCTTTTGGATGCTGGCTGGTATACATTTTGTTATCTCAGAGACTCCCTGTGGAGCTGGCTGGGTGAATTAAATCATTTGGATATAGCACACAGGGTCACTTTGGTTACTGTCCAGCTAACAAGCTTTTAAAAAGGTCTCCATTGAATATGGATGGCCATGGCATTATGTTTCTGGACGTTCCAGTTGGGTTTAAAACCACACACATGAAACGCCCTGTTCCTCTGCTATACTCGGGCTGAAACGCCCTGTTCCTCTGCGATACTCGGGCTGAAACGCCCTGGTCCTCTGCGGTACTCGGGCTGAAACGTCCTGGTCCTCTGCGATACTCGGGCTGAAACGTCCTGGTCCTCTGCGATACTCGGGCTGAAACGCCCTGGTCCTCTGCGGTACTCGGGCTGAAACGTCCTGGTCCTCTGCGATACTCGGGCTGAAACGCCCTGGTCCTCTGCGATACTCGGGCTGAAACGCCCTGGTCCTCTGCGGTACTCGGGCTGAAACGTCCTGGTCCTCTGCGATACTCGGGCTGAAACGTCCTGGTCCTCTGCGATACTCGGGCTGAAACGCCCTGGTCCTCTGCGATACTCTGGCTGAAACGCCCTGGTCCTCTGTGATACTCGGGCTGAAACGCCCTGGTCCTCTGCGATACTCGGGCTGAAACGCCCTGGTCCTCTGCGGTACTCGGGCTGAAACGCCCTGGTCCTCTGCGATACTCTGGCTGAAACGCCCTGGTCCTCTGCGATACTCTGGCTGAAACGCCCTGGTCCTCTGCGGTACTCGGGCTGAAACGCCCTGTTCCTCTGCGATACTAGGGCTGAAACGCCCTGTTCCTCTGCGATACTCGGGCTGAAACGCTCTGTTCCTCTGCGATACTCGGGCTGATAGGTACATAATATGGTAATTATTTAAGCTGTACCCTGATCCTAATAAAGGTAGTGAAAAGTTAAGCTACTCCAGTACTAAACTTGACAGCTTGATTCAGAGGCGTACCACACAAAATCGTGGCCATCAATGATGAGGCAACAGCCCCTACTGAACAGTTTGGCGAGTGTTTCTGAATCTGCTGATGATACAACTTCTAGATAATATAAGCTAGTTGTATTCTATATGGGACTACTGTGTGTTTTGTGATCGTATGGTGTTTGTTTATTTCAGACACTGATGTGGAAAAATGTGTAAATTGAAATGTACTTTTCTCTCTCCCTCTCTTTTTCAGGGTGATGGCCGAGGGATAACGGCAAGGACTCTCAGCCCTTCCACCCTTCCACCCCCCGTTTCTTCTTTTTTATCTTATCCAAACACCTCTCTCCTCTCCCTGTTTAAATTTTATTTTTTTACTTTCCTGTTTTTCTCAATTTTCCGTTGAGCCAACTCACTCTCCTGCTCCTCTATTTAATGGAGGACAGCCAAGCCGATAACAACAAAGCACGTCTCCATCTCCGTCCAGCAATAGAAGTTCTGGATCGTTCTCCTGTCGTGTTATTGATGACAAAATGATTTGATGAGAAGTAAGGATCTTATGATTGGACCTCAGTTCTCTCCATCCCTATTGGACAACGTTTTTTCTTTCTCATCTTTGTGTTTTCTTTGGACCCTATTGGCTGTTTGTCACTTCAACACTGTCCCACCTCAACTGTTTTCTTTTCCTCACTGTAGTCCATCCTCTGATGTCATTGGGCCATGGTTCGCAAGAGAGGCTCCCTTATCTTGTGTGGAGCTTTCCTATTCGTCGCCTGCAATGGCTTGCTTCTCCTGTTCCTTTGGGGACGAACTCCCATTGGTCGCTTTGGGGAAGGGGGCGGGGCTGAACCAGGAGGGCGGGAAGAGTGGGGTGTGGCCAAAATAAAAGGGGGTGGGACTAATCTGGCTGGCGAGGTGATCCGATTGGCCGAAGAGGTAGAATCGGAACTCGAGACCCAGAAGGAACTTCTGAAGCAGATTCAGAGTCACAGGTCACTATGGGAAAAGAGGAAAGGGATGGGAAAAAGACAGACGGATGGAGGGAAGGTAGAAAATAAAGAGGAGGAACACAAACCGATACCACAGTTGTCTGCAGTACCTCCAACGGACGATTCAGAGAACAAGGACCAAAGTCAAGAGGAAAATACACCGGAATTGATCATTACAGCAGTCCAAAACCCTGAAGTAGACACACAACTGGACAATGAAATAAAAGAGCTGACCGACTACACCAAATTGGAAGTTACTGTCATCAGCCCACAAGTTGTCATTCCCATATTGGTCATCGCCTGTGACAGAGTGACCGTGAAAAGGAGTCTTGACAAGTTGATCCAATACCGCCCCTCTGCAGAACTCTACCCAATCATAGTTAGTCAGGACTGTGGCCATGCTGAGACAGCCCAAGTGATTGGCTCATATGGCAGTCAGGTGACCCACATTAGCCAACCAGACCTCTCGAACATCCCGGTACGGCCGGAGCACAGGAAGTTCCAGGGCTACTATAAGATTGCCAGACACTACCGCTGGGCCCTCAACCAGGTGTTCAACACACTCTCTCACTCCACCGTAGTGATCGTGGAAGATGACTTGGAGGTAAGTGAACAGTAACTGAAATACATACACCTGTCTGCATGCACTGTAAATGAGGAATGGATTTAAAACGCACCTCAGTCTGAATGTGTTGATTAGAAGTGTCTGAGTTGCTGGTGATTTTGCATGATGTTCAATAGAAGATGAATTCAGTCAGTGAAATGAACTGAAATCCCTGCTTGTCACCAAGGCATTGATGTGAAGCGTCAAGACTTTTTAGTGACTTGCATGAGGCTCTGTATAAGTAGTCCTAGCTGATTTATCCACTGCTGCCTTTTCAGTTGCTCTCCAGCCCTGGCATAATGGTTTGCAGTTGCTCTCCAGCCCTGGCATAATGGTTTGCAGTTGCACTCTCCAGCCCTGGCATAATGGTTTGCAGTTGCGCTCTCCAGCCCTGGCATAATGGTTTGCAGTTGTGCTCTCCAGCCCTGGCATAATGGTTTGCAGTTGCTCTCCAGCCCTGGCATAATGGTTTGCAGTTGCGCTCTCCAGCCCTGGCATAATGGTTTGCAGTTGCGCTCTCCAGCCCTGGCATAATGGTTTGCAGTTGCGCTCTCCAGCCCTGGCATAATGGTTTGCAGTTGCTCTCCAGCCCTGGCATAATGGTTTGCAGTTGCTCTCCAGCCCTGGCATAATGGTTTGCAGTTGCTCTCTCCAGCCCTGGCATAATGGTTTGCAGTTGCGCTCTCCAGCCCTGGCATAATGGTTTGCAGTTGTGCTCTCCAGCCCTGGCATAATGGTTTGCAGTTGCGCTCTCCAGCCCTGGCATAATGGTTTGCAGTTGTGCTCTCCAGCCCTGGCATAATGGTTTGCAGTTGCTCTCCAGCCCTGGCATAATGGTTTGCAGTTGCGCTCTCCAGCCCTGGCATAATGGTTTGCAGTTGCGCTCTCCAGCCCTGGCATAATGGTTTGCAGTTGCTCTCCAGCACTGGCATAATGGTTTGCAGTTGCTCTCCAGCCCGGGCATAATGGTTTGCAGTTGCGCTCTCCAGCCCTGGCATAATGGTTTGCAGTTGCTCTCTCCAGCCCTGGCATAATGGTTTGCAGTTGCGCTCTCCAGCCCTGGCATAATGGTTTGCAGTTGCTCTCTCCAGCCCTGGCATAATGGTTTGCAGTTGCACTCTCCAGCCCTGGCATAATGGTTTGCAGTTGCGCTCTCCAGCCCTGGCATAATGGTTTGCAGTTGCGCTCTCCAGCCCTGGCATAATGGTTTGCAGTTGCGCTCTCCAGCCCTGGCATAATGGTTTGCAGTTGCGCTCTCCAGCCCTGGCATAATGGTTTGCGGTTGTGCTCTCCAGCCCTGGCATAATGGTTTGCGGTTGCGCTCTCCAGCCCTGGCATAATGGTTTGCAGTTGCGCTCTCCAGCCCTGGCATAATGGTTTTCAGTTGCTCTCCAGCCCTGGCATAATGGTTTGCAGTTGCGCTCTCCAGCCCTGGCATAATGGTTTGCAGTTGCTCTCCAGCCCTGGCATAATGGTTTGCAGTTGCACTCTCCAGCCCTGGCATAATGGTTTGCAGTTGCACTCTCCAGCCCTGGCATAATGCCAAAAGCTTAAGCGCTTAGACACCAGTAGCGTTTGCTGGCCGAGAGTACTTAGCACCTCTCTGAACATATTTGTGAACCAAGTCCGCACCGTTTTTTACATGTAGAATCGCGTGGAAAATGTTACCAGTCAGACGTCTACCACGTCTGGTTCCTAAAACACAGAGCTGAGCGATCAGCAGACAAACACACTAACTTCTTTTAAGGGCACCGACGACCCTGTGGCCCGCAACAAAACATGAAGCGCTCTGAGCTTAAACCAACCCCCCCCCCCCCCCCCCCCCTCCACTGCGTGTCTGAAGATGCCCTCTCCCTCTGCTTATTCAGTACTTTCCATTGTATGCAGGCCATGGAAGAAGTGGGACATTTACATCAGCTTCCAGGAATTGTGTTCAGATCCTCGTGACACGGGACAGTGTATTATGATGCTGAAACAAGAGGTGATGGCAGCGGATAAATGGGCCTCAGGCCATCGATAAAATGCAATTGTGTTGGTTGTCTAGTTTATGCCTGCCCATACCATAACCCCACCGCCATTATGGGGCACTCTGTTCACAATGTTGACATCTGCAAACCGCTCTCCCACACGACGCCATACACGCCGTCTGCCCGGTACAGTTGAAACGGGTGTTCATCTGTGAAGAGCACACGTCTCCAGTGTACCAGTAACTTTCGAAGGTGGGCATTTACCCACTGAAGTCGGTTACGACGCCAAACTGCAGTCAGGTCAAGACCCTGGTGAGGACGATGAGCACGCAGATGAGCTTCCCTGAGACAGTTTCTGACATTTTGTGCAGAAATGATTAGGTTGTGCAAATCCACAGTTTCATCAGCTGTCCAAGTGGCTGGTCTCAGACGATCCCGCAGGTGAAGAAGCTGGATGTGGAGGTCCTGGGCTGGCGTGTTTACACGTGGTCTGTGGTTGTGAGGACCGTTGGACGTACTGCCATATTCTCTAAAACAACGTTGGTGGTGGCTTATAGTAGAGAAATGAACATTCAATTCTCTGGCAATAGCTCTGGTGGATATTCCTGCAGTAAGCATGCCAATTGCACCCTTCCTCAACTTGAGACATCTGTAGCATGTGACAACTGCACATTTTTAGTGGCCTTTTGTTGTCCGCAGCACAAGGTGCACCTGTGTAATGATCATGCTGTTTAATCAGTTTTGATATGCCACACCTGTCAGGTAGACAGATTATTTTGGCAAAGGAGAAATGCTCACGAACACAGATTTAATTAAATTGAATTACATTTTTGAGAAATAAGCATTTTGTGTGTGTGGGAAATTTCTGGGATCTGATATTTCAGCTCATGAAAAATGGGACCAACACTTTACATGTTGTGTTTTTTGCTCAGTGTAATTAAAATCTGGCTCACATTCACATTTGGGATCATGAGGATGAAAGTGGATCCTATAATGTTCATTTACACAGAACATTCATTGGATAACCTAAAACAGAGCTTTCCTCACTGAAACATTTAACATTTTGTAGCCAGCAATTTGGCTTGGCTTGGCTCCAGCCTATTGATATAGTCTAATTACTAGTCTATTGTGACCAGTGGTAGGACTGCCACTTGGGATCTTTCACTGTGTTCTGTGAAGACCCAAGGAATTGTCAGTCATTTGTAAATCACTCCCCTAAACATTAGTATATAGGCTATGCCATTTAGCAGATGTTTCTGTCCAAAACGACATAGTCATGCATAAATGTTTCATATGGATAACCCCAGCGGGAATCGAACCCATGATATTGCTCTACCAACTGTGCCAGAGGGGAGGAGTCAGGGGGCAGAACAGAGGGGAGGAGTCAGGGGGCAGAACAGAGGGGAGGAGTCAGGGGGCAGAACAGAGGGGAGGAGTCAGGGGGCAGAACAGAGGGGAGGAGTCAGGGGGCAGAACAGAGGGGAGGAGTCAGGGGGCAGAACAGAGGGGAGGAGTCAGGGGGCAGAACAGAGGGGAGGAGTCAGGGGGCAGAACAGGTCTCAATGTGTCTAATTCAGTGGACAGCTGTAATCCTGGTTGGTCTTCCCAGATTAGCACATTTAACTGATTAGTGGATTAACCAACGTTGGCACCTAGCAGAGAGGGGTGATGGGAAGGATCCCTAAATCCTGCTCGGTTCGTTCTGTCCCCCATCAAATCAGACCAAGGTTGTGTCCCAAATGGCACCCTGTGGGTCCATAGGGCTCTGGTCAAAAGTAGTGCACTATATAGGGAATAGGGTGCCATTTGAGTAGCAGACGAAGTGAAACAGCCAGCTGGGTGAACAAATGGTCTGGGGGGGAAAAAAACGTCAGACAGAATTCTGCACCAGAAGTGTAATGAGAGTTACAGGAAATGGCTAAAACAACAGAACTGTCCTGAGTCACCAGTTTAAAGCTATTAGGCTAAACTCCCCCCCCCACCCTCCCCAGAGAGAGAGAGAGGGAACAGTTACTGGGAACTGTGTCCACTTATGTAACTGTTCCTGCAGATGCTGACAAAGACAAATGTATCATGTTTTTGTTTTTGGCAAGTCATTTCGTGTTGACATACCATTTGGCATTGTATTAATCAGCCAAACATTTGACTGGTCGTTCCTTGAGGCCCATATGGGTGTGTTTATCAGGCCTGCTCGAGTTTTATTTTGGTCCTTTGCTTGTTTTGCATAGATTCATACAGCAGATGCAGTTTTCTAGCCTGGGTGTCAGTCTGTTTCTGGTCTTTTGCCAACTCCTTATGTTTGGCATGACATGGAGTTGAAATGATGGCACAAACAGATCTGGGTCCAGGCTACCAGTTGTCAGTGATCATAAATAGTAATGAAGGCTAATGTATATACTGATTTTAATGATTGCTTCTTATCACTGGAGGAGAGCCTACTAAGTTGTCACTGTAACACAGTTTACTAATCACATGACTCTCTCTCCAAGGTGGCCCCAGACTTCTTTGAGTACTTCCGTGCCCTCCACCCCATCTTGACCTCTGACCCCACCCTGTGGTGTGCATCTGCCTGGAATGACAATGGCAGGGAGGGGCTGGTGGACCCTGGGAAGGCGGACCTCCTCTACAGGACAGACTTCTTCCCTGGGCTGGGCTGGATGCTGCTGAAGGACATCTGGGCAGAACTAGAACCCAAGTGGCCCACAGCCTTCTGGGACGACTGGATGCGTCACCCTGAGCAGCGTAAAGAGCGCTCCTGCATCCGCCCAGAGATCTCCAGAACTATGACCTTTGGACGCAAGGGTGTCAGCTTGGGTCAGTTCTTTGACCAGTATCTGCGTTATATTAAACTCAACACTGACTTTGTGCCTTTCACCAAACAGGATCTGTCTTACTTGATGAAGGAGAACTTTGACGTGAACTTTGTGAAGCAGGTTTACAGCGCCCCCCTGATTAAGGTGGAGGAGCTACAACAAGGGGGTGGTTTGACGGGAACTGGTCCGTACCGGGTGCAATATTCCAGCCGGGAGAATTTTAAGGTTCTGGCCCGTAACTTAGGGGTGATGGATGACTTGAAATCGGGGGTTCCCCGTGCGGGTTACAGGGGTGTGGTTAGCTTCCTGTCCCGTGGACGACGGGTCTTCTTGACCCCGCCTGAGGGATGGACAAAGTACAACGTCAGCTGGAGCTGAAAGGTTTGGACAGGACGTAGTGCGAATGTTATCGAAGACGGACTCGACAGAGAGGAACACCCTCTCAAACCAAAGAAAACAAGGTAACATGAAGGAACTGAGGCTAAACAGACCGGTGGGTGAAGGGATTGGATGTGTGTGATAGAGTAAGACACTCGTTTTATGAGTGAACCTGAATGCAGTGTGACACAGGGCAACACCCAGGCAGTGAAACCACATAGCACATCTCACAGAAATGACAAACCATTTAATGCTTGGTTGTTCTCCTGTTAGAGCTGGAACGCTTTATGGTAGGGGTGTCAATCATTCCATGGAGGGCTTAGTGTTTTTTTATAATGACCTAGACGACCAGGTGAGGGGAGTTCCTTACTGAGACCTAGACAACCAGGTGAGGGGAGTTCCTTACTGAGACCTAGACAACCAGGTGAGGGGAGTTCCTTACTGAGACCTAGACGACCAGGTGAGGAGTTCCTTACTGAGACCTAGACGACCAGGTGAGGGGAGTTCCTTACTGAGACCTAGACGACCAGGTGAGGGGAGTTCCTTACTGAGACCTAGACGACCAGGTGAGGGGAGTTCCTTACTGAGACCTAGACGACCAGGTGAGGGGAGTTCCTTACTGAGACCTAGACGACCAGGTGAGGGGAGTTCCTTACTGAGACCTAGACGACCAGGTGAGGGGAGTTCCTTACTGAGACCTAGACGACCAGGTGAGGGGAGTTCCTTACTGAGACCTAGACGACCAGGTGAGGGGAGTTCCTTACTAATTAGTGACCTTAATTCATCAATCAAGTACAAAGGAAGAGTGAAAACCCGCAGACACTCGGTCCTCCGTGGAATGAATTTGACACGTGGTTTACGGTTTGCTTCAACATGATGTCTTAAACCTAAAGTTTGATTACATGGATTTGGAGGCCTCAGACTTGATTTTTGTGTTTTTTTCCTGTGTCACCAGATCTTAAAAGATCCAAATGGCACCCTATTTACTGCACAACTTTTGACCAGGAACCATAGGGCTGTAGTATAAAGTAGTGCACTATATAGGGATCCATTTAGGACAGCCTCTGTCTACATTCTATTCACAGATGTCTACTTTAAAAGAACTTGCAGTATTCCACTCACTCAAAGTGAATGAATGAGGTCGAAATATTAGTTAGACTGATATTAAACTTTTATCATAAATATATAATCTGATTTATTCTTAAAATGGAAAAAAGTATCATGATTTTTTGGGAGGGGGAAATACTATTTTGGGAATGATTTATTTATCTCTTGTAAATGGTTTATATAGAGATGATCCTACAAATAAATTATCAGAGGTTCATACATTGCCTTGCAGCGAGCCAGTTTAACACACTGTAGTGCTTACCCCAAATGGCACCCTATTCCCTATATAGTGCACTACCTTTGCCCAGAACCCTATGGGCCCTGGTCAAAAGAAGTGCACTATAAAGGAAATATGGTGCCATTTGGGACTTCAATATACTTTAGTCCTTTTTCAAAATGAATGATCGGTTGTAATTCCATGACATTCAAACGGTGGTCTGCTACAATTTGGGTTTGTTGAAGAAAAAAAAAAACTATGATTACATGTTTTCTTGATTTATGTGATTGGGTGTAACTCGGTGATACGTGAAGGGTGATTTTTAATTCATGTACTTGATTTAGTTCTGGGGTGATTGATTGTCAGGAAGATCGATTCATATGTCCTATATGGTGATTGTGTAAGAACCACTGCCTGATGCGTTTATAACTTGAATACGTTGCAAATAAAACTGACTATTTTGCTATTTGTCCACATATCCGTTGTGTCTTATCTGTTGAGTGTCCGCTAATGTTTTTGGATCTGGGTTTTATTGTTCCTGGTGATTTTCCAACAATCGTTTCCTGCTTGTGCCTGTAACCTCCTGTCCATGTCACAAATGGCACCCTATTCCGTATAGTGCACTATTTTAGAACAGAACCCTATGGGCTCTATAAGGAGCCATTTGGGACTCAATCTAAGCTATCCCACACTTCCTTTTAGAGTGCACTCTTCTCCTGTTGACTTCCTGACCGGTCTTGCTTCCTGTTTCACAAACACTGGTCTGATTTATTATTATTTTTTTAACACTTTTACAATCCAGAATAGAAGAGAACAATTGACTCAGTGAGTAGATTTAGACGAGGAGACCATTGATGACACTATTTAAAACTATTGGCTGATCAACTGTGACTCCCTAAAAATATTTGCTAACTCAGACTTATGTACGTAGACTCTCCAAATCAAGCCGGAGTGTCCGAGGCTAGTTAGTTCAATACCTCCAGCTTAGTACATTTTATATTAAATTATTTAGCTTTTTGTCCATTACTTATATAGGCTAGCTATGATGAGGCATGGATGGTCCCGTGTGGCTCAGTTGGTAGAGCATGGCGCTTGCAACGCCAGGGTTGTGGGTTCATTCCCCACGGGGGGACCAGGATGAAAATGTATGAACTTTCCAATTTGTAAGTCGCTCTGGATAAGAGCGTCAGCTAAATGACTTAAATGTAATGTAAATGACAGCCCTGTAGGATTGTCAAGCGTCTGCCAAAAGACGTGCTAGCACCTCTGAACAGAATACCTGTCATAATTTGCAAACCGATTTGTACATTTAGAAACGGGAGACAATGACAGCGGTTTGTCCCTATAACACACTGTGCTGACAGATAATTGGACTGGTTAGGTTTCTGCTTTAGGCTAAGGGCTACTGTACAGTCGTGGTCAAACGTTTTGAGAATGACACAAATATTAATTTTCACAGTCTGCTGCCTCAGTTTGTATAATGGCAATTTGTATATACTCCAGAATGTTATGAAGAGTGATCCAATTAATTGCAAGGTCCCTCTTTGCCATGCAAATTAACTGAAAAAAATAAATAAAAATCCACTGCATTTCAGCCCTGCCACAAAAGGACCAGCTGACATCCATGTCAGTGATTCTCTCGTTAACACAGGTGTGAGTGTTGATGAGGACAAGGCTGGAGATCACTCTGTCATGCTGATTGAGTTTGAATAACAGACTGGAAGCTTCAAAAGGAGAGTGGTGCTTGGAATCATTGTTCTTCCTCTGTCATCGAGGGTTACCTGCAAGGAAACACATGCCATCATTGCTTTGCACAAAAAGGGCTTCACAGGCAAGGATATTGCTGCCAGTAAGATTGCACCTAAATCAACCATTTATCGGTTAATCAAGAACTTCAAGGAGAGCAGCTCAATTGTTGTGACGAAGGCTTCAGGGCGACCAAGAAAGTCCAGCAAGCGCCAAGACCGTCTCCTATAGTTGATTTAGCTGCGGGACCAGGGCACCACCAGTACAGAGCTTGCTCAGGAATGGCAGCAGGCAGGTGTGAGTGCATTTGCACGCACAGTGAGGCGAAGACTTTTGGAGGATGGTCTGGTGTCAAGAAGGGCAGCAAAGAAGCCACTTCTCTCCAGGAAAAACATCAGGGACAGACTGATATTCTGCAAAAGGTACAGGGATTGGATCACCATATATAATAATATAACACACTGGGCCAGAGATCACCATGTATAATATATAATAATATAACACACTGGACCATCTATAATAATATCACACACTGGACCAGAGTGTCAGGACCCGGTGCGAGAAACAGTCACTAATAATCGTCAGAACCCAGAAGATGAGGCAGACACAGCAGTACTAGCGATAGTGGTTTAATAAAGAACAAAATCTCCAGGCAAAGAAACTAAAACCACAATGTCCAAAAATCAAGCCAAAAGGCACAAAAATGGAAATCCTCCAAAATACTAAAGAAACTCCACAAAGTGGTAAAAAACAGCAGGGAAAAACAAACCTCAAAAGACTACTCAAATAATACACAAAACTAAACCAGAGAACCTCTGGAAAATCCAACAAGAGAAAACACTGAATAAAACAAGGCTTGGGCTGGGGCTGGGTGCTAACTTACAAACACAGAGCAAGGAACTAAGGAACACACAGGGATTAAATACTAACAAGGGAATGACCTACAGGTGCAAACAATAATTGGAGCAAGAAAAACAAAAGGTACAAAAAAGGTGCAATGGGGACATCTAGTGACCAAAAACCCGAACAGTCTTGGCCAAAACCTGACACAGAGATCACCATCTATAATAATATTACACACTGGGCCAGAGATCACCATCTATAATATATAATAATATCACACACTGGACCAGAGATCACCATCTATAATAATATTACACACTGGACCAGAGATCACCATCTATAATAATATCACACACTGGACCAGAGATCACCATCTATAATAATATCACACACTGGACCAGAGATCACCATCTATAATATATAATAATATCACACACTGGACCAGAGATCACCATCTATAATAATATCACACACTGGACCAGAGATCACCATCTATAATAATATCACACACTGGACCAGTGATCACCATCTATAATATATAATAATATAACACACTGGACCAGAGATCACCATCTATAATAATATCACACACTGGACCAGAGATCACCATCTATAATATATAATAATATCACACACTGGACCAGAGATCACCATCTATAATATATAATAATATTACACACTGGACCAGAGATCACCATCTATAATAATATCACACACTGGACCAGAGATCACCATCTATAATAATATAACACACTGGGCCAGAGATCACCATCTATAATATATAATAATATCACACACTGGACCAGAGATCACCATCTATAATAATATTACACACTGGACCAGTGATCACCATCTATAATATATAATAATATCACACACTGGACCAGAGATCACCATCTATAATAATATTACACACTGGACCAGTGATCACCATCTATAATATATAATAATATAACACACTGGGCCAGAGATCACCATCTATAATATATAATAATATCACACACTGGACCAGAGATCACCATCTATAATAATATAACACACTGGACCAGAGATCACCATCTATAATATATAATAATATCACACACTGGACCAGTGATCACCATCTATAATATATAATAATATAACACACTGGGCCAGAGATCACCATCTATAATAATATCACACACTGGACCAGAGATCACCATCTATAATATATAATAATATCACACACTGGACCAGAGATCACCATCTATAATATATAATAATATCACACACTGGACCAGAGATCACCATCTATAATATATAATAATATAACACACTGGACCAGAGATCACCATCTATAATAATATCACACACTGGACCAGAGATCACCATCTATAATAATATTACACACTGGACCAGAGATCACCATCTATAATAATATAATAATATCACACACTGGACCAGAGATCACCATCTATAATATATAATAATATCACACACTGGACCAGAGATCACCATCTATAATAATATCACACACTGGACCAGAGATCACCATCTATAATATATAATAATATCACACACTGGACCAGAGATCACCATCTATAATAATATCACACACTGGACCAGAGATCACCATCTATAATAATATCACACACTGGACCAGAGATCACCATCTATAATATATAATAATATCACACACTGGACCAGAGATCACCATCTATAATAATATCACACACTGGACCAGAGATCACCATCTATAATAATATCACACACTGGACCAGAGATCACCATCTATAATAATATCACACACTGGACCAGAGATCACCATCTATAATAATATCACACACTGGACCAGAGATCACCATCTATAATATATAATAATATTACACACTGGACCAGAGATCACCATCTATAATAATATCACACACTGGACCAGAGATCACCATCTATAATAATATAACACACTGGACCAGAGATCACCATCTATAATATATAATAATATCACACACTGGACCAGTGATCACCATCTATAATATATAATAATATCACACACTGGACCAGAGATCACCATCTATAATAATATCACACACTGGACCAGAGATCACCATCTATAATAATATAATAATATAACACACTGGACCAGAGATCACCATCTATAATATATAATAATATCACACACTGGACCAGTGATCACCATCTATAATATATAATAATATCACACACTGGACCAGAGATCACCATCTATAATAATATCACACACTGGACCAGAGATCACCATCTATAATAATATCATAATATCACACACTGGACCAGTGATCACCATCTATAATATATAATAATATAACACACTGGGCCAGAGATCACCATCTATAATAATATAATAATATAACACACTGGACCAGAGATCACCATCTATAATATATAATAATATCACACACTGGACCAGAGATCACCATCTATAATAATATAACACACTGGGCCAGAGATCACCATCTATAATACTATAATAATATCACACACTGGACCAGAGATCACCATCTATAATATATAATAATATCACACACTGGACCAGAGATCACCATCTATAATAATATCACACACTGGACCAGTGATCACCATCTATAATATATAATAATATCACACACTGGACCAGAGATCACCATCTATAATATATAATAATATCACACACTGGACCAGTGATCACCATCTATAATAATATCACACACTGGACCAGTGATCACCATCTATAATATATAATAATATCACACACTGGACCAGAGATCACCATCTATAATATATAATAATATCACACACTGGACCAGTGATCACCATCTATAATAATATCACACACTGGACCAGTGATCACCATCTATAATATATAATAATATCACACACTGGACCAGTGATCACCATCTATAATATATAATAATATAACACACTGGACCAGAGATCACCATCTATAATAATATCACACACTGGACCAGTGATCACCATCTATAATATATAATAATATCACACACTGGACCAGTGATCACCATCTATAATATATAATAATATAACACACTGGACCAGAGATCACCATCTATAATAATATCACACACTGGACCAGTGATCACCATCTATAATATATAATAATATCACACACTGGACCAGAGATCACCATCTATAATAATATCACACACTGGACCAGTGATCACCATCTATAATATATAATAATATAACACACTGGACCAGTGATCACCATCTATAATAATATCACACACTGGACCAGAGATCACCATCTATAATATATAATAATATAACACACTGGACCAGAGATCACCATCTATAATAATATCACACACTGGACCAGTGATCACCATCTATAATATATAATAATATCACACACTGGACCAGAGATCACCATCTATAATATATAATAATATCACACACTGGACCAGTGATCACCATCTATAATAATATCACACACTGGACCAGAGATCACCATCTATAATATATAATAATATCACACACTGGACCAGTGATCACCATCTATAATATATAATAATATCACACACTGGACCAGAGATCACCATCTATAATATATAATAATATCACACACTGGACCAGTGATCACCATCTATAATATATAATAATATCACACACTGGACCAGTGATCACCATCTATAATAATATCACACACTGGACCAGTGATCACCATCTATAATAATATCACACACTGGACCAGAGATCACCATCTATAATAATATCACACACTGGACCAGTGATCACCATCTATAATATATAATAATATCACACACTGGACCAGTGATCACCATCTATAATAATATCACACACTGGACCAGTGATCACCATCTATAATAATATCACACACTGGACCAGAGATCACCATCTATAATATATAATAATATCACACACTGGACCAGAGATCACCATCTATAATATATAATAATATCACACACTGGACCAGAGATCACCATCTATAATAATATCACACACTGGACCAGTGATCACCATCTATAATAATATCACACACTGGACCAGAGATCACCATCTATAATAATATTACACACTGGACCAGTGATCACCATCTATAATAATATAATAATATCACACACTGGACCAGTGATCACCATCTATAATATATAATAATATAACACACTGGACCAGAGATCACCATCTATAATAATATCACACACTGGACCAGAGATCACCATCTATAATATATAATAATATCACACACTGGACCAGAGATCACCATCTATAATAATATCACACACTGGACCAGTGATCACCATCTATAATAATATCACACACTGGACCAGAGATCACCATCTATAATAATATCACACACTGGACCAGTGATCACCATCTATAATAATATCACACACTGGACCAGAGATCACCATCTATAATAATATCACACACTGGACCAGTGATCACCATCTATAATATATAATAATATCACACACTGGACCAGAGATCACCATCTATAATATATAATAATATAACACACTGGACCAGTGATCACCATCTATAATAATATCACACACTGGACCAGAGATCACCATCTATAATATATAATAATATCACACACTGGACCAGAGATCACCATCTATAATAATATCACACACTGGACCAGAGATCACCATCTATAATAATATCACACACTGGACCAGAGATCACCATCTATAATAATATCACACACTGGACCAGAGATCACCATCTATAATATATAATAATATAACACACTGGACCAGTGATCACCATCTATAATAATATCACACACTGGACCAGAGATCACCATCTATAATATATAATAATATAACACACTGGACCAGAGATCACCATCTATAATAATATCACACACTGGACCAGTGATCACCATCTATAATATATAATAATATCACACACTGGACCAGAGATCACCATCTATAATATATAATAATATAACACACTGGACCAGTGATCACCATCTATAATAATATCACACACTGGACCAGAGATCACCATCTATAATATATAATAATATAACACACTGGACCAGTGATCACCATCTATAATAATATCACACACTGGACCAGAGATCACCATCTATAATATATAATAATATCACACACTGGACCAGAGATCACCATCTATAATATATAATAATATAACACACTGGACCAGTGATCACCATCTATAATAATATCACACACTGGACCAGAGATCACCATCTATAATATATAATAATATCACACACTGGACCAGAGATCACCATCTATAATATATAATAATATAACACACTGGACCAGTGATCACCATCTATAATAATATCACACACTGGACCAGAGATCACCATCTATAATATATAATAATATCACACACTGGACCAGAGATCACCATCTATAATAATATCACACACTGGACCAGTGATCACCATCTATAATAATATCACACACTGGACCAGAGATCACCATCTATAATATATAATAATATAACACACTGGACCAGAGATCACCATCTATAATATATAATAATATCACACACTGGACCAGTGATCACCATCTATAATAATATCACACACTGGACCAGTGATCACCATCTATAATATATAATAATATCACACACTGGACCAGAGATCACCATCTATAATATATAATAATATCACACACTGGACCAGAGATCACCATCTATAATAATATAACACACTGGGCCAGAGATCACCATCTATAATACTATAATAATATCACACACTGGACCAGAGATCACCATCTATAATATATAATAATATCACACACTGGACCAGAGATCACCATCTATAATAATATCACACACTGGACCAGTGATCACCATCTATAATATATAATAATATCACACACTGGACCAGAGATCACCATCTATAATAATATCACACACTGGACCAGAGATCACCATCTATAATAATATAACACACTGGACCAGAGATCACCATCTATAATAATATCACACACTGGACCAGAGATCACCATCTATAATAATATAATAATATCACACACTGGACCAGTGATCACCATCTATAATATATAATAATATAACACACTGGACCAGAGATCACCATCTATAATATATAATAATATAACACACTGGACCAGAGATCACCATCTATAATATATAATAATATCACACACTGGACCAGTGATCACCATCTATAATATATAATAATATCACACACTGGACCAGAGATCACCATCTATAATATATAATAATATAACACACTGGACCAGAGATCACCATCTATAATAATATAACACACTGGACCAGAGATCACCATCTATAATATATAATAATATCACACACTGGACCAGAGATCACCATCTATAATATATAATAATATCACACACTGGACCAGAGATCACCATCTATAATATATAATAATATCACACACTGGACCAGAGATCACCATCTATAATATATAATAATATCACACACTGGACCAGAGATCACCATCTATAATATATAATAATATCACACACTGGACCAGAGATCACCATCTATAATATATAATAATATCACACACTGGGCCAGAGATCACCATCTATAATATATAATAATATCACACACTGGACCAGAGATCACCATCTATAATATATAATAATATCACACACTGGACCAGAGATCACCATCTATAATATATAATAATATCACACACTGGACCAGAGATCACCATCTATAATAATATCACACACTGGACCAGAGATCACCATCTATAATAATATAACACACTGGACCAGAGATCACCATCTATAATAATATAACACACTGGGCCAGAGATCACCATCTATAATAATATAATAATATCACACACTGGACCAGAGATCACCATCTATAATATATAATAATATCACACACTGGACCAGAGATCACCATCTATAATAATATCACACACTGGACCAGAGATCACCATCTATAATACTATAATAATATCACACACTGGACCAGAGATCACCATCTATAATATATAATAATATAACACACTGGACCAGAGATCACCATCTATAATATATAATAATATAACACACTGGGCCAGAGATCACCATCTATAATATCACAGTTTGGCCGGGGGAGATTTAATTGGCGCATCGCGCTCTAGCGACTCCTTGTGGTTGGCCGAGCGCCTGCAGGCTGACCTCGGTCGTCAGTTGAAAGGTGTTTCCTCCAACACATTGGTGCGGCTGGCTTCCGGGTTAAGCGAGTGGGTGTTAAAAAGTGCGGTTTGGCGGTTCATGTTTCGGGGGACGCATGACTCGACCTTCGCCTCCCGAACCCGTTGGGGAGTTGCAGCGATGAGACAAGATCGATTCATCATCATAACAAGAAAAAGGCTTCATTGGAATCACTATGGCTGCTCCACTTGACATAATATCGATTCATCATCATAACATACAAACAGATTCATTTAGCCACTAATTTGGCCCCGTCTCTCTGGTAGCAGCTGTGCCTAATTAAACAATGACAGAACAGTCTGCCAGTTAGATGTGCTATGTGATTAAATCAGGGACATCATTTACTGTGAGGCACTACTACATAGATAGAAGTCATCAATATACATTTAATATAGATTAACCTTAAGTTTATTACATACTGTAATCAATTGGCTTTCAATATGCAATCAATCTGATACATTGTTTTTGAATATTTTTTCCATTTAGCAGACGTTCTTGTCCAGGTTAAGTGCCTTGCTTAAGGGCACATCGACAGATTTTTCATGTAGTCACCTTTCGGTTACTGGCCCAATGCTCTTTACTGCTAGGCTACCTGCCGACCCATATTTACTGAACAAAAAATATAAATGCAACATGTAAATTGTTGGTCCCATGTTTCATGAACTGAAATAAAAGATTCCATAAATTTCCCATACGCACAAAAAGCGTATTTCTCTCAAATTTTATGCACAAATTTGTTTACATCCCTGTTAGTGAGCATTTCTCCTTTATCAAGATAATCCAGACACCTGACAGGTGTGGCATATCAAGAAGCTGATTAAACAGGAAGATCATTACACAGGTGCACCTTGTGCTGGGGACAATAAAAGGCCACTCTAAAATGTGCAGTTTTGTCACAAAACAATGCCACAGATGTCTCAAGTTTTGAAGGCACGTGCAATTGGCATGCTGACTGCAGGAACGTCCACCAGAGCTGTTGCCAAATAATGGAATGTTAATTTATCTACCATAAGCAGCCTCCAACGTTGTTTTAGAGAATATGGCAGTACGTCCAACAACCGCAGACCAGGACATCCACATCCGGCTTCTTCGCCTGGGGATCGTCAGAGGGGAGAGGGGGGCTGCTGAGGAGCACTTCTGTCAGTAATAAAGCCCTTTTGTGGGGAAAAACTCCTGATTGGTTTGGCCTGGCTCCCCAGTGGTTGGGCCTGGCTCCCCATTGGTTGGGCCCGGCTCCCCAGTGGTTGGGCCCGGCTCCCTAGTGGTTGGACCTGGCTCTCAAGTGGGTAGTCCAATGCCCTCCCAGGCCCAACCATGTGAAATCCATAGATTAGGGTCTAATGAATTTATTTAAATTGACTGATTTCTTTATATGAACTGTAACTCAGTAAAAATCATTGAAATTGTTGCATGTTGCGTTTTTATTTTTGTTCAGTATATAGTTAGAATTATATTGTTAATTTTAGAATCCAAACTGTCCTCAGTTCACTCATTGTCCAATTAGGATCATAGCACTTAATTAGGATCATAACACTTAATTAGGATCATAGCACTTAATTAGGATCATAGCACTTAATTAGGATCATAGCACTTAATTAGGATCATAGCACTTAATTAGGATTATAGCACAAAGCTAAGAGAAAGTGCTGTTCCCTGACTGAATGCCTGATTTAGAGGAGGGTAATCTACAGTAATACACCAGTCAACTAGTCTCCCTGACTGAATGCCTGATTTAGAGGAGGGTAATCTACAGTAATACACCAGTCAACTAGTCTCCCTGTCTGAATGACTGATTTAGAGGAGGGTAATCAACAGTAATACACCAGTCAACTAGTCTCCCTGTCTGAATGCCTGATTTAGAGGAGGGTAATCTACAGTAATACACCAGTCAACTAGTCTCCCTGTCTGAATGCCTGATTTAGAGGAGGGTAATCTACAGTAATACACCAGTCAACTAGTCTCCCTGACTGAATGCCTGATTTAGAGGAGGGTAATCTACAGTAATACACCAGTCAACTAGTCTCCCTGTCTGAATGCCTGATTTAGAGGAGGGTAATCTACAGTAATACACCAGTCAACTAGTCTCCCTGACTGAATGCCTGATTTAGAGGAGGGTAATCTACAGTAATACACCAGTCAACTAGTCTCCCTGACTGAATGCCTGATTTAGAGGAGGGTAATCTACAGTAATACACCAGTCAACTAGTCTCCCTGTCTGAATGCCTGATTTAGAGGAGGGTAATCTACAGTAATACACCAGTCAACTAGTCTCCCTGTCTGAATGACTGATTTAGAGGAGGGTAATCTACAGTAATACACCAGTCAACTAGTCTCCCTGACTGAATGCCTGATTTAGAGGAGGGTAATCTACAGTAATACACCAGTCAACTAGTCTCCCTGACTGAATGCCTGATTTAGAGGAGGGTAATCTACAGTAATACACCAGTCAACTAGTCTCCCTGTCTGAATGCCTGATTTAGAGGAGGGTAATCTACAGTAATACACCAGTCAACTAGTCTCCCTGTCTGAATGACTGATTTAGAGGAGGGTAATCTACAGTAATACACCAGTCAACTAGTCTCCCTGTCTGAATGCCTGATTTAGAGGAGGGTAATCTACAGTAATACACCAGTCAACTAGTCTCCCTGACTGAATGCCTGATTTAGAGGAGGGTAATCTACAGTAATACACCAGTCAACTAGTCTCCCTGACTGAATGCCTGATTTAGAGGAGGGTAATCTACAGTAATACACCAGTCAACTAGTCTCCCTGTCTGAATGCCTGATTTAGAGGAGGGTAATCTACAGTAATACACCAGTCAACTAGTCTCCCTGTCTGAATGACTGATTTAGAGGAGGGTAATCTACAGTAATACACCAGTCAACTAGTCTCCCTGACTGAATGCCTGATTTAGAGGAGGGTAATCTACAGTAATACACCAGTCAACTAGTCTCCCTGACTGAATGCCTGATTTAGAGGAGGGTAATCTACAGTAATACACCAGTCAACTAGTCTCCCTGTCTGAATGCCTGATTTAGAGGAGGGTAATCTACAGTAATACACCAGTCAACTAGTCTCCCTGTCTGAATGACTGATTTAGAGGAGGGTAATCTACAGTAATACACCAGTCAACTAGTCTCCCTGTCTGAATGCCTGATTTAGAGGAGGGTAATCTACAGTAATACACCAGTCAACTAGTCTCCCTGTCTGAATGCCTGATTTAGAGGAGGGTAATCTACAGTAATACACCAGTCAACTAGTCTCCCTGTCTGAATGCCTGATTTAGAGGAGGGTAATCTACAGTAATACACCAGTCAACTAGTCTCCCTGACTGAATGCCTGATTTAGAGGAGGGTAATCTACAGTAATACACAAGTCAACTAGTCTCCCTGTCTGAATGCCTGATTTAGAGGAGGGTAATCTACAGTAATACACCAGTCAACTAGTCTCCCTGTCTGAATGCCTGATTTAGAGGAGGGTAATCTACAGTAATACACCAGTCAACTAGTCTCCCTGACTGAATGCCTGATTTAGAGGAGGGTAATCTACAGTAATACACCAGTCAACTAGTCTCCCTGACTGAATGCCTGATTTAGAGGAGGGTAATCTACAGTAATACACCAGTCAACTAGTCTCCCTGACTGAATGCCTGATTTAGAGGAGGGTAATCTACAGTAATACACCAGTCAACTAGTCTCCCTGTCTGAATGCCTGATTTAGAGGAGGGTAATCTACAGTAATACACCAGTCAACTAGTCTCCCTGTCTGAATGACTGATTTAGAGGAGGGTAATCTACAGTAATACACCAGTCAACTAGTCTCCCTGTCTGAATGCCTGATTTAGAGGAGGGTAATCTACAGTAATACACCAGTCAACTAGTCTCCCTGTCTGAATGCCTGATTTAGAGGAGGGTAATCTACAGTAATACACCAGTCAACTAGTCTCCCTGTCTGAATGCCTGATTTAGAGGAGGGTAATCTACAGTAATACACCAGTCAACTAATCTCCCTGACTGAATGCCTGATTTAGAGGAGGGTAATCTACAGTAATACACCAGTCAACTAGTCTCCCTGTCTGAATGCCTGATTTAGAGGAGGGTAATCTACAGTAATACACCAATCAACTAGTCTCCCTGTCTGAATGCCTGATTTAGAGGAGGGTAATCTACAGTAATACACCAGTCAACTAGTCTCCCTGTCTGAATGCCTGATTTAGAGGAGGGTAATCTACAGTAATACACCAGTCAACTAGTCTCCCTGACTGAATGCCTGATTTAGAGGAGGGTAATCTACAGTAATACACCAGTCAACTAGTCTCCCTGTCTGAATGCCTGATTTAGAGGAGGGTAATCTACAGTAATACACCAGTCAACTAGTCTCCCTGTCTGAATGCCTGATTTAGAGGAGGGTAATCTACAGTAATACACCAGTCAACTAGTCTCCCTGTCTGAATGCCTGATTTAGAGGAGGGTAATCTACAGTAATACACCAGTCAACTAATCTCCCTGACTGAATGCCTGATTTAGAGGAGGGTAATCTACAGTAATACACCAGTCAACTAGTCTCCCTGTCTGAATGCCTGATTTAGAGGAGGGTAATCTACAGTAATACACCAATCAACTAGTCTCCCTGTCTGAATGCCTGATTTAGAGGAGGGTAATCTACAGTAATACACCAGTCAACTAGTCTCCCTGACTGAATGCCTGATTTAGAGGAGGGTAATCTACAGTAATACACCAGTCAACTAGTCTCCCTGTCTGAATGCCTGATTTAGAGGAGGGTAATCTACAGTAATACACCAGTCAACTAGTCTCCCTGACTGAATGCCTGATTTAGAGGAGGGTAATCTACAGTAATACACCAGTCAACTAGTCTCCCTGACTGAATGCCTGATTTAGAGGAGGGTAATCTACAGTAATACACCAGTCAACTAGTCTCCCTGTCTGAATGCCTGATTTAGAGGCGGGTAATCTACAGTAATACACCAGTCAACTAGTCTCCCTGTCTGAATGACTGATTTAGAGGAGGGTAATCTACAGTAATACACCAGTCAACTAGTCTCCCTGACTGAATGCCTGATTTAGAGGAGGGTAATCTACAGTAATACACCAGTCAACTAGTCTCCCTGACTGAATGCCTGATTTAGAGGAGGGTAATCTACAGTAATACACCAGTCAACTAGTCTCCCTGTCTGAATGCCTGATTTAGAGGAGGGTAATCTACAGTAATACACCAGTCAACTAGTCTCCCTGACTGAATGCCTGATTTAGAAGAGGGTAATCTACAGTAATACACCAGTCAACTAGTCTCCCTGACTGAATGCCTGATTTAGAGGAGGGTAATCTACAGTAATACACCAGTCAACTAGTCTCCCTGTCTGAATGCCTGATTTAGAGGAGGGTAATCTACAGTAATACACCAGTCAACTAGTCTCCCTGTCTGAATGACTGATTTAGAGGAGGGTAATCTACAGTAATACACCAGTCAACTAGTCTCCCTGTCTGAATGCCTGATTTAGAGGAGGGTAATCTACAGTAATACACCAGTCAACTAGTCTCCCTGTCTGAATGCCTGATTTAGAGGAGGGTAATCTACAGTAATACACCAGTCAACTAGTCTCCCTGTCTGAATGCCTGATTTAGAGGAGGGTAATCTACAGTAATACACCAGTCAACTAGTCTCCCTGTCTGAATGCCTGATTTAGAGGAGGGTAATCTACAGTAATACACCAGTCAACTAGTCTCCCTGTCTGAATGCCTGATTTAGAGGAGGGTAATCTACAGTAATACACCAGTCAACTAGTCTCCCTGACTGAATGCCTGATTTAGAGGAGGGTAATCTACAGTAATACACCAGTCAACTAGTCTCCCTGTCTGAATGCCTGATTTAGAGGAGGGTAATCTACAGTAATACACCAGTCAACTAGTCTCCCTGTCTGAATGCCTGATTTAGAGGAGGGTAATCTACAGTAATACACCAGTCAACTAGTCTCCATGTCTGAATGCCTGATTTAGAGGAGGGTAATCTACAGTAATACACCAGTCAACTAGTCTCCCTGTCTGAATGCCTGATTTAGAGGAGGGTAATCTACAGTAATACACCAGTCAACTAGTCTCCCTGTCTGAATGCCTGATTTAGAGGAGGGTAATCTACAGTAATACACCAGTCAACTAGTCTCCCTGTCTGAATGCCTGATTTAGAGGAGGGTAATCTACAGTAATACACCAGTCAACTAGTCTCCCTGTCTGAATGCCTGATTTAGAGGAGGGTAATCTACAGTAATACACCAGTCAACTAGTCTCCCTGTCTGAATGCCTGATTTAGAGGAGGGTAATCTACAGTAATACACCAGTCAACTAGTCTCCCTGTCTGAATGCCTGATTTAGAGGAGGGTAATCTACAGTAATACACCAGTCAACTAGTCTCCCTGTCTGAATGCCTGATTTAGAGGAGGGTAATCTACAGTAATACACCAGTCAACTAGTCTCCCTGTCTGAATGCCTGATTTAGAGGAGGGTAATCTACAGTAATACACCAGTCAACTAGTCTCCCTGTCTGAATGCCTGATTTAGAGGAGGGTAATCTACAGTAATACACCAGTCAACTAGTCTCCCTGTCTGAATGCCTGATTTAGAGGAGGGTAATCTACAGTAATACACCAGTCAACTAGTCTCCCTGTCTGAATGCCTGATTTAGAGGAGGGTAATCTACAGTAATACACCAGTCAACTAGTCTCCCTGTCTGAATGCCTGATTTAGAGGAGGGTAATCTACAGTAATACATCAGTAAACCTAGTCTGAGGTGAGTATTGCTGACCGTATCTATCTCTCTCTGACATCTCTCATTCACCCAGTCTGTCCTCTCAATCCCAGTTACTGAAGAATGTAATTCACTCAAAGGCATGTCAGTCAGTCAAACACAGCCTCCTTTCTCCAACTGTAGACTATGTGTTTGAAGATGCTGCTTCTGTTCGTGTGTGTGTTACTGTTGAAAATTTCCCCAGTATTTTACAAAATGTTCCATCCTGAGAATAAAATCAAATCAAAAATCAGACGGGAACCGGCACTGCGTTTTAATTGGTGTGCAAGCAGACGACTTGCCATGTCCATAGTAGGTACCACGTGAATGCAATAGTAACCGTTCTGCATCTGTAGTGGACAAGAGACTGAATTCAGATAGTAAATTCAAGCGTTGTTTATATTAGCTCTGGAGATGGCGTCAGGGCATATTGATGGTCTGAGTTAAGGATGGCTTTAGTGACTTCTTCTAGTTTAGCTTTCCGAGTTTTGTTTAAATGAGAAGAATAAGAAACTAATTTATCCTCTAAGATAGAGCCTTAAGTGATTCCCATAAGAGAGATTGTGAGGTTGAGCTTGTCTGATTGGAAAAAAGGAAATGATCAATAGAAGTGGAGATAACATTACAGAAGTCTGCAATCAGACAGGAGAAGAGAATTGAATCTCCAGAGAGGAGTACGAGTTTGTCCTGATAGGACTATGTCGAGGGCTAAAGGTCCATGGTCAGAAATTACAATGGGTAAATATTCAGAAGAGGTGACATTTTGGAAGTAACTTATGATCAATAAAGAAATAGTCAATACGAGAAAAAGAATGGTGTACATGTGAAAAGAAAGAATACTCTCTTGCCTGGGAATTCAGAAATCTCCAGGGATCTGTACACCCATTCTGAACCATAAAATCTGAGAAGGACTTTGACATAGCAGGAGACATAGTTCTGGGGTTAGAGTGGTCTGAAGACGGGCTAATAACACAATTCCGATCCCCGCCAAATATCAAAACATGGGTGTTCAGAGAAGGGATTTTACCCAGCAACCCATTGGCAAATTCAACATCATTACAATTGGGAGCATATACATTGACCAATACTAAAGGTGTGTGCCAAATAAATATCTCCCATTACTGTCTGAAATGACATAGTAGTAGAGAAGTGTATTCTTATACTAACCAAAATTGCAACCCTTCTGGCTTTGGAGTTAAAGTCTGAATGGAAAACCTGACTAAACCTGGAGTTTTGTAGCCTTGAGTGATCTTTAATGCGTAAATGGGTCTCTTGTAAAAAATACCACATCTGCTTTTAGCTTTTTCAAATGAGAGAAGACCCTAGACCTCTTGACAGGATTGTTCATTGCCTTAGTATTCCAAGATAAAAACTTCATAGGATTAGGCCGCCCTATAGTACTATTATTAGCGTTGTTAGCCATCTAAATAATTGAAATGAAAAAGGTGTGAAAACAGACCAAACATTTGCAAAGATAACAGAGAAAACTGATGAAAAAAAGCAGGGCCTGCAAACTATTACAGACTAAAAAGGGAAGCACAGCCGAGAGATGCCCAGTGACACGAGCATACCGGACGAGCTAAACTACTTCTATGCTCGCTTTGAGGCAAATAACACTGAAACATGCATGAGAGCACCAGCTGTATCGGAAGACTGTGTGATCACGCTCTCCGCAGCCGATGTGAGTAAGACCTTTAGATAGGTCAAAATTCACAAGGCTGCAGGGCCAGACGGATTACCAGGACGTGTACTGTGAGCATGCGCTGACCAACTGTCAAGTGTCTTCACTGACATTTTCAACCTTTCCCTGTCCGAGTCTGTAATACCAACATGTTTTAAGCAGACCACCACAGTGCCTGTGCCCAAGAACACTAAGGTAACCTGCCTAAATGACTACCTGTAGCCATGAAGTTCTTTGAAAGGCTGGTCATGACTCACATAAACACCATCATCCCAGAAACCCTAGACCCACTCCAATTTGCATACCACCCCAACAGATCCACAGATGATGCAGTTGCACTCCACACTGGCCTTTCCCACCTGGACAAAAGGAACACCTATGTGAGAATGCTATTCATTGACTACAGCTCAGCGTTCAACACCATCGTTCCCTCAAAGCTCATCAATAAGCTAAGGACCCTGGGACTAAACACCTCCCTCTTCAACTGGATCCTGGACTTCCTGACGGGCCGCTCCCAGGTGGTGAGGGTAGGTAACAACACATCCGCCACGCTGATCCTCAACACAGGGGCCCCTCAGGGGTGCGTTCTCAGCCCCCTCCTGTACTCCCTGTTCACTCACAGCCAGGCACGACTCCAACACTATCATTCCATTTGCCGATGACACAACAGTGGTGGGCCTGATCACCGACAACAACGAGACAGCCTATAGGGAGGAGGTCAGAGACCTGGCCGTGTGGTGCCAGCACAACAACCACTCCCTCAGCGTGATCAAGACAAAGGAGATGATTGTGGACAACAGGAAAAAGAGGACCGAGCACGCCCCCATTCTCATCGACGGGGCTGCAGTGGAGCAGGTTGAGAGCTTCAAGTTCCTTGGCGTCCACCAACAAACTAACATGGTCCAAGCACACCATGACAGTCGTGAATTTGGCACGACAACGCCTATTCCCCCTCAGGAGACTGAAAAGATTTGGCATGTGTCCTCAGATCCTCAAAAGGTTCTACAGCTGCACCATCGAGAGCATCCTGACTGGTTGCATCACTGCCTGGTACGGCAACTGTTCGGCCTCCGACCACAAGGCACTACAGAGGGTAGGGCGAACGGCCCAGTACATCACTGGGGCCAAGCTTCCTGCCGTCAAGGACCTCTATACCAGGCGGTGTCAGAGGAAGGCCCTGAAAATTGTCAAAGACTCCAGCCCCCCTAGTCATAGACTGTTCTCTTTGCTACCACACAGCAAGTGGCACCGGAGCGCCAAGTCTAGGTCCAAGAGGCTTCTAAACAGCATGTAAATAAAGTATCTGTTTTATTATTTCTAGATTTCTCTAGAAACCAGTTTTTGCTTCGTCATTATGGGGTATTGTGTGTAGATTGATGTGGAAAAATTGTATTTAATCAATTTTAGAATAAGGCTGTAATGTAACAAAAGGGGAAGGGTCGACAGAATACTTTCTGAATGCACTGTATAGAGATATATATCAATGTAGAACAGGATGATCTATATTGGATGCAATTTCAATGGAGTTGATGGAGAGAGAGAAAGACTGCGAGAGAGTGCTCGCGGGTTCACTGATTTAATGCAACGATATTCAAGTTAAAGGCTGTTTTAAAACTCTGCAGCTGCAATTTAAAAAAAATTATCTTTACAATATACAAATAAGGTGACCCCAGAAAGCCAGATGGAGATGGGTAAAATGTATTACTGGAGCATAGACTATGCTGCACTAAATGCAGGCCTATCTGTCACAAGAAAGAAAAGGTTGCCATGATGAGATGATAGGTCTACATGCATGGTGAACTGCTCTCCATACTGAGATGGGCTGTCTGTCCCCACCCTGCATGGTGAACTGCTCTCCATACTGAGATGGGCTGTCTGTCCCCACCCTGCATGGTGAACTGCTCTCCATACTGAGATGGGCTGTCTGTCCCCACCATGCATGGTGAACTGCTCTCCATACTGAGATGGGCTGTCTGTCCCCACCCTGCATGGTGAACTGCTCTCCATACTGAGATGGGCTGTCTGTCCCCACCATGCATGGTGAACTGCTCTCCATACTGAGATGGGCTGTCTGTCCCCACCCTGCATGGTGAACTGCTCTCCATATTGAGATGAGCTGTCTGTCCCCACCCTGAGATGGGCTGTCTGTCCCCACCCCGAGATGGGCTGTCTGTCCCCACCATGCATGGTGAACTGCTCTCCATACTGAGATGGGCTGTCTGTCCCCACCCTGCATGGTGAACTGCTCTCCATACTGAGATGGGCTGTCTGTCCCCACCATGCATGGTGAACTGCTCTCCATACTGAGATGGGCTGTCTGTCCCCACCCTGCATGGTGAACTGCTCTCCATACTGAGATGAGCTGTCTGTCCCCACCCCGAGATGGACTGTCTGTCCCCACCCCGAGATGGACTGTCTGTCCCCACCCTGAGATGGGCTGTCTGTCCCCACCCTGAGATGGGCTGTCTGTCCCCACCCTGAGATGGGCTGTCTGTCCCCACCCTGAGATGGGCTGTCTGTCCCCACCCCGAGATGGGCTGTCTGTCCCCACCCTGAGATGGTCTGTCTGTCCCCACCCCGAGATGGTCTGTCTGTCCCCACCCTGAGATGGACTGTCTGTCCCCACGCTGAGATGGGCTGTCTGTCCCCACGCTGAGATGGACTGTCTGTCCCCACCCCGAGATAGACTGTCTGTCCCCACCCTGAGATAGACTGTCTGTCCCCACCCCGAGATGGACTGTCCCCACCCTGAGCGTTGATGATTCGTAGTGCAGAGGCCGTAGAGAAGCCAGAGTTAGACCTTGTGTATAATTTAACAGTTCAATTTCACGCCATGCTGTTCATATAAATCATTTATTATAATTTACCGGTTTCTCGCAGTTATTTATCCCGGGAAAAGGGAGTGGTTTTGGTCAGTAAAATCACAGTAAATCTCGGTAACCGAGTTCCCACCATTCAACCTTAGTGTGTGTGTGTATCTGTGTTTTTTCCAGGTCTTGGATGCTTGTGAGAGTATGAGGGTTTATGTAGTATTTAGTTGTGTGTCTAATATCCATGATCATGTAGTTAGAATGTGTCAACTATAAACACTATTAGAATGTCTGCTTTCAGAATGGACATGTTGGTAGGCTGTACTAAGGACGTTATATAATGGTACTTCCTCGTTTACAGACAAAGGCTTTGAGAAAGTTGGATGTTTCTCTGCTTTTTGTCTATGTCTCATGAGATTACAATGCTCTTCCATCCACTTCAAGCATTTCTGAGTTACCTCACAGATTCTAGATTCATTGTAACACGAGGCGGCTCTGTGTACCGTCTCTATCTACAGTCACTTCTCCCTCTTCCTCTCTACTCTCCTGCTTCGGTCTTCCGCAAACTACACCTCTTTAACATTCCTCTCTCGGGGGGGGGGGGCGCTAGAGAGCGTGCTATGGAGTAGACGTGCTTTGCTAGAGCTCCGCTCTATTTTGAAACAAATTAGTATTTATCTTAACCTCTCAACCTATAACTTCAAACAAATATGACAAAGGGAAAAGGCACCAAAAAAAGGGGGCGCTAAACAAGATCATTTGAATGAGATAGACAACGAACAAATTTCTACGTCGCCGACCCACGAGGAGCTAGCTGAAGAGGCTAGCTTCCAAGAGTTCCCCACAGATCCTACTCAAAGTGACATACTGGCTGCCATAAACTCACTAAGCAAGAAGGTGGACACAAGGTTGGCTGATATCTCAAAGAGTATTGGGACTTTGGCCGAAACTGTGAAGGCAACTAAGGGAAGGGTGCACGAGGTTGAGCAGACGACAGTCGATCACGAGGCCAGACTACAGGACATAGAGAAACAGTGCGCGACGTTCAAAAATGACAACAAAACCCTGAAGGCCCGACTGGAAACGCTCGAGTCGCATTCAAGACGCCAGAACATCCGAATATGTGGGATCCAGGAGGACACAGAAAGGGAAACCCACTGAATTTGTCTCGCAGCTGATACCGGCATTGCTGGGGAGTGAACACTTCAAAACGGCCATCCGGATCGACCGCGCACACAGATCTCAGGCAACGAAGCCGGCCAAGGGCGGGCCACCAATGTCACGCCCTGGCCTTAGTATTCTTTGTTTTCTTTATTATTTTAGTTAGGTCAGGGTGTGACATGGGGTATGTTTGTGTTTTGGGTGTTTATTATGGTAAAGGGGGTGTTGGTTTTAGTGTATGGGTTTGTGTTGAGTGTATGTGTCTAGGATTGTCTATGGTTGAGTGTAGGTGTTTAGGAAAGTCTATGGTTGCCTGATTTGGTTCTCAATCAGAGACAGCTGGTTATTGTTGTCTCTGATTGGGAGCCATATTTAAGGTAGCCATAGGCTTTAGGTGTTTGTGGGTAATTGTCTATGTTTGTAGCCTGTGTGTGTGTGCACAACGTTTATATAGCTTCACGGTCGTTTGTTTAGTTTATGTATAGTGTTCGTTTCATGTTTTCTCTCTTCTGAATAAAAGAAGATGTTCTTTTCACGCGCTGCGCCTTGGTCCTCACTCTCTTCAGTAGACGATCGTGACAACCAAGGCCATTCATTGTAAGGCTGCACTATCCCCACACCAGGGATCTCGTCCTCAAGCTGGCTAGTCAAAAGTTCCCCCTTAACTACAACGGAGCCAGGTTGTCTTTCTACCCAGATCTTACCTTGGAGGTGAGGAACCAACGGAAAGAGTATGATGAGGTACGCAACAAATGCAGGGCGGCCAACATCCGATATGGATTCCTCTTCCCAGCCCGGTTTAAGGTGACAGTCGAGGGATCAACACGTACGTTTGACAACGCAAAAGAGGCCGATCTGTTCTTGACAAGGAAGCTCCCCGGCTGAGGATACAGAACGGCTATGCCAGCCGGCTAAATGGCCAAATACAGGCCAGGAATGTGTTTGAATTTCTGGCCTGTGTCTTTTCGATCAGAAGATCAGAAATTGGGACTTATATGATGGGTGAGATGTTGTGGCTAACATAGCATTGTTTAGCATGTCATGTTTTAGCTCCACTCACCCACTAACGTGACAGTTAAGTTAAGTGTTATTTAATATTAGTTTATATGCGGAGCATCTATAGACGACGAGTTAGTTCAAGCTGTATGTCTAGACACCCTAAGGTTTGTGTGTTAGTCAAGGAGTGCTTCGTTTGGGGAAGTCACTCAGTAAAGGGACGGGAGGAGGGACGGGAGGGGGGACGGGAGGGGGGATGGGAGGGGGTACGGGAGGGGGGATGGGGTCTGTGTTTTATGTTCACGTTTATTAATACAGGTGGCATGACAAGCTCCCGCACGGCGGGACGTTTTTCTTCTGGGTTTTGTATGACAGCAACAATTTGCTCTAAAATAAGAAATGCCACATAGTGACAGAGCACAGAGTAGACCAGGTGGAATAAAGAGCACAGAGTAGACCAGGTGGAATGAAGAGCACAGAGTAGACCAGGTGGAATGAAGAGCACAGAGTAGACCAGGTGGAATGAAGAGCACAGAGTAGACCAGGTGGAATAAAGAGCACAGAGTAGACCAGGTGGAATAAAGAGCACAGAGTAGACCAGGTGGAATAAAGAGCACAGAGTAGACCAGGTGGAATGAAGAGCACAGAGTAGACCAGGTGGAATGAAGAGCACAGAGTAGACCAGGTGGAATGAAGAGCACAGAGTAGACCAGGTGGAATAAAGAGCACAGAGTAGACCAGGTGGAATAAAGAGCACAGAGTAGACCAGGTGGAATAAAGAGCACAGAGTAGACCAGGTGGAATAAAGAGCACAGAGTAGACCAGGTGGAATAAAGAGCACAGAGTAGACCAGGTGGAATAAAGAGCACAGAGTAGACCAGGTGGAATGAAGAGCACAGAGTAGACCAGGTGGAATAAAGAGCACAGAGTAGACCAGGTGGAATAAAGAGCACAGAGTAGACCAGGTGGAATGAAGAGCACAGAGTAGACCAGGTGGAATAAAGAGCACAGAGTAGACCAGGTGGAATAAAGAGCACAGAGTAGACCAGGTGGAATAAAGAGCACAGAGTAGACCAGGTGGAATAAAGAGCACAGAGTAGACCAGGTGGAATGAAGATAGTCAGCTGGAACTGTAATGGCTTAGGGCATGTCGTGAAACGAGCTAAGGTTTTTTCTCATCTTAAATCACTGGGGGCTGACATAGTGCTTCTTCAAGAAACTCATTAAACGCTCCGCGCAGGCCAAGCTACGAGTCGGCTGGATCGGTCAGATATACCAGTCTAACTTTGATGCAAAAGCGAGAGGGGTAGCAATCCTGATAAGGAAAAACATTCCTTTTGTTTACTCATCCTCGATTTCAGATCCTAATGGTCGATATATTATTGTGGCTGGTACACTGAATTCGAAACCAATAACCTTGGTCAATTTATATGTACCCAACTTCGATGATCCATTATTTTTTCAAAGGGTATTTAAGGCCATACCAAATATCTCGGATACAAGTGTTATTGTTGGAGGTGACTTTAACTGTACGTTAGATCCTCTTTAAGATAAACAGCTATCAAGGTCACTTCAACAATCAAATGCCAGTGTCTGTCTAAATACATTGATGACAAACCTTAACATTGTCGATATTTGGAGACTGACGCACCCAACAGACAGGGATTATTCTTTCATCAGTTCATAAATCATATTCCAGAATTGACTATTTTTTTGTTGGACTCCAAACTAATTTCAGCAGCTGAGTCGGTTACCTATCACCCTATTCTAATTACGGACCACTCTCCTCTGTCCATGGTGCTGAAACTCGACAATATGTCGACAGGTCGGCGACCGTGGCGCATACCTGTTGAAAGATGAGGCTTTTTGTCAGTATTTGAAGGAGCAGATTGCCTTTTTCCTCGGAACTAACAACACGGGGGATGTTGACGACTCCACCCTTTGGGAATCTCTAAAGGCTGTGATTAGAGTTTACATTATTTCTTATACATCAGAGAGGAAGAAACGCGCCAATACTAGGCTGAGAGAAATTGAAAGAGAGTTAGGGGAACAGGAGAACGTTTTTAGGACGAATTCCTCGTATACAGTCCTTGAGAAGATCACAAAGTTAAAATATGAATACAATACCATCCTTTCAAAACGGGTGGGCTCTTTACTTGCTAGTGTAACAGTTTAACTTTAGCCCGTCCCTCGCCTCGACCCGGGCACGAACCAGGGACCCTCTGCACACATCAACAACAGTCACCCTCGAAGCATCGTTACCCATCGCTCCACAAAGTCCGCGGCCATTGCAGAGCAAGGGGAACCACTACGTCAAGGTCTCAGAACAAGTGACATCACCGATTGAAAGGCTATTAGCGCGCACCACCGCTAACTAGCTAGCCATTTCACATCCGTTACACTAGAACAGAACAAAGTTATTTTGAACTGGGGGACAAACCACATAAATTATTAGCAAGACAGCTAAGGCATGTACAGGCATCTAGAGCTATTCACAAAATAAAAGACAAGAAGGGTAAAATAGTAACAGATCCGCAGGATATTAATAAATGCTTTGCACAGTTTTACTCAGAGCTATACCAATCAAAATGCGATGCTACTGATCCACAAACTATGGAACGCTTTCTCGCTGAATGTGAACTTCCTAAACTAGATAGAGGGGCAGCTGCTGCACTCGATGCAGGGATAACCTTAGAGGAAATTAACACAGCGATAGCACAATTTCCAAACAGCAAGGCCCCTGGGCCCGATGGATATGTAATAGAATTCTATAAGAAGTACTGCGCCAGTCTATCTCCACTTATGTTGCGAATGTTTCAACAATCCAAAGAAAATGCCAAACTCCCGCAAACACTGTATGAGGCTACAATAGCCCTGATCTTGAAAAAAGATAGAGATTCCATGGAGATGTCGTCGTATCGCCCGTGTCGTTACTCCCCATAGAAAACAAGGTGTTGACATACACCCTGACCAGACAGGTTTTATCCCGGGCCGACATATATACTACAATTTGAGAGACGCCTTTTCAACGTAATGTATCATGATCATAAGGTTGAGGCAGTGGTAATAGCTGTTGATGCAGAGAAGGCGTTTGATCAGATTGAGTGGAAGTATATGATGTCAGTTCTGGAGCATTTCGGGTTTGGAAAGGAATTTATTAATTGGATAAGAACTATTTATGCACACCCAATGGCGTCCGTGGTAACCAATCAGGAAATGTCGCAGTCATTCCGCCTGTTCAAGGGGTGCCGACAGGGGTGCCCTATTTCACCTTCTCTCTTCGCTATAGCCATGGAACCCCTTGCTACTCGCATTCGGGCATGTGCCGATATAGTTAAAATATAGTTAAAATAAAAGACACACAGCACAAAATTTCCCAAAATGCAGACGATGTTCTTTTGTTTTTGTCCAAGCCTAAAACTTCTATTCCACCCTTACTTAACTTGATGAACACATTCGGCTCCTTCTCTGGCTACAAGATAAACTGGCAAAAAAGTGAGTTGATGCCAATATCACGGCCTGTGGATATGCCATTTCTGCAATCTACCCCGTTTAGAACAGTGAGGGACAAGTTCACAAGCCTTGGCATTGTAGTGACAAGAGACCTTGACCAGCTATTGAAAGCGAACTGGGACATGAAAATATATCAGCTTAAACAAAATATAGATTTTTGGAAAACTCTGCCTATTTCCTTGGTTGGTCGTATAAACGCTATTAAAATGGTTATCCTACCCAGGTTTCTTCACCTCTTCCAATGTCTACCCAATGTCATACCACAAAGCTATTTTAAGAAACTGGATTCAACTCCATTTTTATGGGATAACAAGGCAGCCAGAATTTCAAAGAAGCATTTATGCAAGTACAAGATAGAGGGGGGCTTTGGCCTTCCTCACTTCAAACTGTATTATTGCGCTGCTAATCTGAACATTGTGTCTTTCTGGAGGGAACGTTTACCTGCGATGAGACAGAAGGATATGCCTTCATGGCTTTTGATTGAGCAGGCCTCCTGTCAACGTTCCTCACTCCCTGCACTTGTTAATAGCCCATCATATGTGAAAATCCAGTCATTTGTCATACGCTTAGGATCTGGAAACAGATTAGGTATTTTCTTAACATACCCACTGTTTACATAGACAGCCCAATTTGCCTGAATCATGCTTTCCACCCTGCATTGGATGATGTGGTGTTTTCACAGTGGAGGGAGAAGGGGCTCACAACAATTGGTAATCTATACATAGATGGTCAGTTAGCTTCATTTCAACAATTACAGGGAAAGTTCAACATGCCAACAACACATGTTTTTCAGATACCTCCAAATCAGGAATTTCTTAAGGACACATATCCCACAGTATGGCATGAAGCCAAATAGTCCAACATTAGATAGCTTGATCCTTGTCAAACCCCATTCAAAAGGGTCGGTCTCTAGACTGTATGATGTGCTACAGGCCCACATAGAGATATCCACAGACACCATTAAAAGGGCTTGGCAACAAGAACTTGGTTCAGAAATCTCAGATGAGGACTGGGTAGAAGCTCGCCAGGAATATAAACCACAGTTCAGTGAATGCCAGACACAACCTTGTACAGTTTAAGGTGACACACAGGTTACACTACTCAAAAGTAAAACTGCATAAAATATTCCCGGACACCTCACCACTGTGTGAGAGGTGCAAGCAGGAGGAGGGGACGTTGACCCACTTATTCTGGACATGCCCTAAGTTACATGCTTACTGGGCTCTCATTTTTGATTACTTATCTAAGGCCTTTGATAGAGTTCTAGCCCCAGACCCATTGATCGCTCTGTTTGGTACAGTTGATGGGAATAACCAGGAAGGGAAAGCTGTCTCTCTTTGTACTCTATTAGCCAAAAGGCTCATATTGCAATTTTGGAAATTGGAGACTGTACCTACCTTTGAAATGTGGTTACGGGATTTAGGGAATGTAATACATATGGAAAAGATTCGATACAATACCTCCAATAGAAGTCCAGTGTTTTACAAAACATGGCAGCCGATACTGGATAAATGGTCTAGTCCCGCTTCATAACTGGGCTGACGATCTGCTGCTACTCTGTGCTGTACTCCACTCAATATTTATTTTTGGCTTAACTACACTGCTTGTAATGACTATATGCTGTCTTCTTATACATGTACCACCTAATAGGATTTTGTTTTATTTTGTGTATGTGTGAGTTAACTTTTGTTTTGTCCTCTAAATTGTCCATCCCATTCAACAGTACAATGAATGTCATTGTTTGTATTGCTGTCTTTTTTATTTTATTTTTATTGGAAAATAATAAACATATTATAAAAAATAAAAAAACATTCCTCCCTCTCTCTCTCTCTCTCTCTCCTTTCTTTACGTCCAGGTGTTCTGTCTTGGTATTGCCTCTGTCTGGACAGTGGGCTGTGACCCCTTCTGTCTGGACAGTGGGCTGTGACCCCTTCTGTCTGGACAGTGGGCTGTGACCCCTTCTGTCTGGACAGTGGGCTGTGACCCCCTCTGTCTGGACAGTGGGCTGTGACCCCTTCTGTCTGGACAGTGGGCTGTGACCCCTTCTGTCTGGACAGTGGGTTGTGACCGCCTCTGTCTGGACAGTGGATTGTGACCCCTTCTGTCTGGACAGTGGGCTGTGACCCCTTCTGTCTGGACAGTGGGCTGTGACCCCTTCTGTCTGGACAGTGGGCTGTGACCCAGTCTGTCTGGACAGTGGGCTGTGACCCCTTCTGTCTGGACAGTGGGTTGTGACCGCCTCTGTCTAGACAGTGGGTTGTGACCCCTTCTGTCTGGACAGTGGGCTGTGACCCCTTCTGTCTGGACAGTGGGCTGTGACCCATTCTGTCTGGACAGTGGGCTGTGACCCAGTCTGTCTGGACAGTGGGCTGTGACCCCTTCTGTCTGGACAGTGGGCTGTGACCCCTTCTGTCTAGACAGTGGGTTGTGACCCCTTCTGTCTGGACAGTGGGCTGTGACCCAGTCTGTCTGGACAGTGGGCTGTGACCCCTTCTGTCTGGACAGTGGGCTGTGACCCCCTCTGTCTGGACAGTGGGCTGTGACCCCCTCTGTCTGGACAGTGGGTTGTGACCGCCTCTGTCTGGACAGTGGGTTGTGACCGCCTCTGTCTGGACAGTGGATTGTGACCCCCTCTGTCTGGACAGTGGGTTGTGACCGCCTCTGTCTGGACAGTGTCTTAGACAAGGTTCATGTCTGTGATTTATTACCAAGGTGTCCTGATGCTTGGGTAGCAGCTGAAGGACAGAATAGTGGCAATTTTCCCTTGTGAGACAGTCATTATCTAGCCATCTCCAGACAGTTACCTCAATTCCATTTAAAAGCAGACTGGCTGACAGAGGAAATGGGGCCATTTTGGATCGACTCGGCGGACCCAGGCAATTTCACTGCTCTTTTTTACCACTTTGTTGGGAAACTAATGAACTACAGCGGCCCAGAGAGCCAGGCAGCGTCCACTTCATTTACTCTCCAGAACTTGGAGCTTGTCAAGTCTTCCTCCTCATTTCTCTAGTTGCTCGTTTTATTCGTTTGACTGAGATTCTTTGAGATAATTTATATTTGCTTAAAAATGTGTCTTTCTCTCCTCAGAGAGTTGTGCCTGTCATTTGCCAAATGAGCGGTTCCAGCTCCAGGGAGAGTCCTCTCTTAACTACAGGGCAGTGAGCTGGGGGAGTTTTTACCAGCAGCTCGGAGCACAGCATACACACTCATGCCAGGCTGGTAAAGCAGTTTCCTTAATAAATAAAAAGGTGGAAGATTAGGGGTCGTGCCATATTGCTTTTGCTCGGCTAGACTACAAGATTATTTAACTGCTTTTGAACGAAAGCATCGTGACATCAGGGAGGTCCGATTCGTAGCGTACAGACTGAAAACTGGACCTATTTGCGCCTGCTGGACAGCGTTCAACATCGTCATGAAGTTAAGAAAGATTGCGTAGATTTCAAGGCGAACAACATAAGCCAGTCTATAACTGAGATCCCATTACCGCAATGCATGACATGTTGGTGAAAGGTTAGCCACTACACTAGTACTGTAAGTTATTACTGTACTGAGTTAGTGACATAGACCATCAACATAGAACTAAGACCTTACTATGTCAATGGGCTGACACTTCCCTTATAGAGGTGGGTCTGTTTGCCGTATAGAATGCCATCACTTTATCACTCATATCAGACTCAGGCGGCCGTAGGGGAACTCCTCCACCCCTCGTTCCACCAGGCAGGGGGATGGATGGTGGATACAGGAGGAGAGGAGACAGTGTAATTACATCTTGCATGAACTTTCGGCAGATGTTGACCTGTTTCATGACCTGTTTCTCATGGGGCTTCAGACGGAATATCTCCTGGACGTCTCGGCGCATGTCTGAGGGAACGGAAAGAAAGAGATGGGAGAAGTCAGTTATCACTCACTATAGCTGAGTAAATAATGGATGCTGCAGATTAGTCAGGGGTGTATTCATTAGTGCACAGCGTAGCAAACTGTAGAAACATGTTTTTGCAACAAAAACGAAAGTTCCTAATTGGACAAGTTCAGGTAGGTAGGTCCCTCCCCATTTTGGATGGTTTGCTTCCATTTGGTTCCTAGTAAATACACCCCACGTCTGTTTCTGAGTGTCAATCGGATACTGGGAGGAGATCAGACACACCAAGTTGCTCCAGCATCTTGTCACACTCGTCCAGGATGAAGTGTTTGATGTGTGGCAGGTTGAGGGTCGCCAGGGCCAGGATTCGCCCCGGCGTCCCCACCACCACATGGGGACACTCCCTCTTCAACACCTCCTCATCCTTCTTTATAGACAGGCCACCAAAAAACACTGCCCCCTGGTGAGAGAAAAATTGTGTTTATTTTTTATTCAGTTAAGAGCAAATTCTTATTTGCAATGACGGTCTACCCTGGCCAAACCCGGACGATGCTGGGCCAATTGTGCGCCTCCCTATGGGACTCTCAATCACAGGCTGTTGTGATACAGCCTGGAATCGAACCAGGGTGTCTGTAGTGACGCCTCTAGCGCTGAGATGCAGTGCCTTAGACCGCTGCACCACTCGGGAGCGCAGCGGTGGTGAAACAGCGCGCTTTAAAAATAACAAGTCTTTATTTTAAAACAGTTTGCTATTCCGTTAGCCGGCACCTCTACCAACGATGTGGAGTTTGGTTCAGCTGATGCGTTTTCACTGAAACACTGCAGTTCTTATCAAGTCTTACGGTTTTAAAGGGTGTAGATAAACGTATACATTGATAGTCGGGCATGGAGAATCTCTCAAGACTCCTTGTTGATCTGAAACGCCAGCTCTCAGGTGTGACACGTCACCAGCACTGACACCTAAACAAAGAGAGACGTGGCCAGGGTGGGTAGTTTATGCATTATAAAGCTTAGTACATCACAGATACTGATGGACTGATGGACCAAGACAACAATAACACTAGTTCTATAAACAGTCCAGATGACAACAACACTAGTTCTATAAACAGTCCAGATGACAACAACAACACTAGTTCTATAAACAGTCCAGATGACAACAACACTAGTTCTATAAACAGTCCAGATGACAACAACAACACTAGTTCTATAAACAGTCCAGATGACAACAACAACACTAGTTCTATAAACAGTCCAGATGACAACAACAACACTAGTTCTATAAACAGTCCAGATGACAACGACACTAGTTCTATATATGAGAGAGAGAGAGAGAGAGAGAGAGACTTTAATATGGCAGTGAATGCACTCAAAGAAAAAGCCCGCAGAGCATTGTATGCAATAAAAATGAAATTATTCAAAATCAACATCCCAATTAGAATTTGGACCAAAATATTTGACCGTGTAATCCTACCAATAGCTCTTTACGGAAGTGAGGTTTGGGGGCCACTCAATAAACTGGACTTTAAAATGTGGGACAAACATCCAATTGAAACCCTACATGCAGAATTCTGTCGGAAAATCCTACAAGTCCAGAGAAATACACCAACTAATGCATGTAGGGCAGAATAAATAAATTCAAGTCCAAATTCGAGTCTGCAATTTAAAGCACTTCAAACCCAAGAACTGAGCCCAGAAACGAGCCCTCTCAGTCAGCTGGTGTTGGACCTAACCAACCAAGCTGACACCGGCACTGCTTCAAAAGAAAGAATTCCAATAAACAAAATCATGAACCAATCAAAGGACTCATATTTACAACATTGGAAAAACGAAACAAAATCCCAAAGCCGACTAAATTGCTATCTGACCCTAAACAGAGAATATGAATTGGCTGAATATCTCTACTCTGTCAGAGATTCGAAGCAGAGACAGATCCTTACCAAGTACAGGCTGAGTGACCACCGATTGGCAATAGAAACCGGCAGACATAAAAAGACATGGCTACCCAAAGAGGAGCGTGTATGTGGTCACTGCACGACAGGGGAGGTAGAAACAGAGATGCACTTTCTCCTTTACTGTGATAAATATTCCTCACCAAGAGATTCATTATTCACAGAAATGACTACATTTATTCCAAATTTTAACTTATTAAACCCAGAGGAAAAACTAAAAATACTCATGGGCGAAGGAGCAATGGCTCCTCTTGCAGCCAAATATGTATTTGCCTGCCATAGCCTGAGGGACACTGAATAATAACATCTGCATAGTAAGCAGTAACTTACTTATTATGACTGTTATTGTTATTACTGTTATTGTTATTAGTATTATTATTGTTGTTTATCATTCCAAATAGTAATGGTATGGGTGGTAATGGTAATGATAGCAGTTTAATGATAGTGGTGGTGGTAGTGGTGCATTACACCATACATTACATTCGACTATTGACTGTTACCATTTTATTGTTACTATTTTTTATATTTAATTTTGTATTATTATTTACTGCCATTCTATATTATTATTTGTCATTGTTTTAATTGTATTACAATGTATATTGTATACATTGTTGCTTTGGCAATATTGACACAATGTTTTTCATGCCAATAAAGCAGCTTGAATTTGAATTTGAATTTGAGAGAGAGAGAGAGAGAGAGAGAGAGAGATGGAGGGGAATAGATAGAGAGAGAGAGATATGGAGGGGAATAGAGAGAGAGAGAGAGAGATATATGATAGAGAGAGAGAGAGATATATGATAGAGAGAGAGAGAGATATATGATAGAGAGAGAGAGAGATATATGATAGCGAGAGAGAGAGATATATGATAGAGAGAGAGAGAGATATATGATAGAGAGAGAGAGAGATATATGATAGAGAGAGAGAGAGATATATGATAGAGAGAGAGAGAGATATATGATAGAGAGAGAGAGAGATATAGAGGGGGCAGGGGGAGAGAGAGAGGCAGAGAGGGAGGGGGGAGAGAGAGGGAGAGAGACAGAGAGGGAGGGGGAGAGGCAGAGAGACAGAGAGGGAGGGGGAGAGGCAGAGAGACAGAGAGGGAGGGGGAGAGAGATAGAGGCAGAGAGGGAGGGGGGGAGAGAGAGAGGGGCAGAGAGGGAGGGGGAGAGAGAGAGGGGGGCAGAGAGGGAGGGGGAGAGAGAGAGAGAGACAAGGGGAGAGACAGAGAGGGAGGGAGAGAGACATTACCAGTCCAATGACAGGCTCCAGCTGCTGTAGGGTGTCCAGAACAACATGGCACAGCACATCCATACCCAGGATCGTCCGTGGGAGATGCACTCATACTGAACTTAAAGAAAAATAGTTATTAGAAATTACTAAAACAGAGGTCTAATGTATAAATTATATGGTACAGTAATTATTACCTAATTATCAACTAAGTGATTTAAATCAAAAACACCTTAAAAAGGGATACTTTGGGATGATCTACTTCCCCAGAGTCAGATGAACTTGTGGATTTTTTATTTATTTCACCTTTATTTAACCAGGTAGGCCAGTTGAGACAAGTTCTAATTTACAACTGCGACCTGGCCAAGTTAAAGCAAAGCAGTTCGACACATACAACAACACAGAGTTACACATGGAATAAACAAACATACAGTCAATAATACAGTAGAAAAAGTCTATATACAGTGTGTGCGAATTAGGTAAGATAAGGGAGGTAAGGCAATAAATAGGCCATGGTGGCGAAGTAATTACATTATAGCAATTAAACACTGGAGTGATAGATGTGTAGAAGATGAATGTGCAAGTAGAGATACTGGGGTGCAAAGGAGCAAGATAAATAAATGAATACAGTATGCGGATGAGGTAGTTGGATGGGCTATTTACAGATGGGCTATGTACAGGTGCAGTGATCTGTGAGCTGCTCTGGCAGCTGGTACTTAAAGCTAGTGAGGGAGATATGAGTCTCCAGCTTCAGTGATTTTTGCAGTTCGTTCCAGTCATTGGCAGCAGAGAACTGGAAGGGAAGACAGCCAAAGGAGGAATTGGCTTTGGGGGTGACCAGTGAGATATACCTGCTGGAGCGCATGCTACGGGTGGGTGCTGCTATGGTGACCAGTGAGCTGAGATAAGGCGGGGCTTTACCTAGCAAAGACTTGTACATGACCTGGAGCCAGTGGGTTTGGCGACGAGTATGAAGCGAGGGCCAGCCAACGAGAACGTACAGGTCGCAGTGGTGGTTAGTATATGGGGCTTTGGTGACAAAACGGATGGCACTGTGATAGACTGCATCCAGTTTGTGTTGGAGGCATCCAGAGTGTTGGAGGCTATTTTATAGATGACATCACCGAAGTCAAGGATCGGTAGGATGGTAAGTTTTACGAGGGTATGTTTGGCAGCATGAGTGAAGGATGCTTTGTTGCGATATAGGAAGCCGATTCTAGATTTAATTTTGGATTGGAGATGCTTAATGTGAGTCTGGAAGGAGAGTTTACAGTCTAACCAGACACCTAGGTATTTGTAGTTGTCTACGTAATCTAAGTCAGAGCCGTGATGCTGGACGGGCGAGCAGGTGCGGGCAGTGATCGGTTGAATGGCATGCATTTAGTTTTACTTGCATTTAAGAGCAGTTGGAGGCCACGGAAGGAGAGTTGTATGGCATTGAAGCTCGTCTGGAGGTTAGTTAACACAGAGGGACCAGAAGTATACAGAATGGTGTCATCTGCGTAGAGGTGTATCAGAGAATCACCAGCAGCAAGAGCAACATCATTGATGTATACAGAGAAGAGAGTCGGCCCGAGGATTGAACCCTGTGGCGCCCCCATAGAGACTGCCAGAGGTCCGGACAACAGGCCCTCCGATTTGACACACTGAACTCTATCAGAGAAGTAGTTGGTAAACCAGGCGAGCCAATCATTTGAGAAACAAAGGCTGTCGAGTCTGCCAATAAGAATGTGGTGATTGACAGAGTCGCAAGCCTTGGCCAGGTCGATGAATACAGCTGCACAGTAATGTCTCTTATTGATGGCGGTTATAATGTCGTTTAGGACCTTGAGCGTGGCTGAGGTGCACCCATGACCAGCTCTGAAACCAGATGCATAGCGGAGGAGGTACGGTGAGATTCGAAATGGTTGGTAATCTGTTTGTTAACTTGGCTTTCGAAGACCTTAGAAAGAGAGGGTAGGATAAATATAGGTCTGTAGCAGTTTGGGTCTAGAGTGTCACCCCCTTTGAAGAGGGGGATGACCGCGGCAGCTTTCCAATCTTTGGGAATCTCAAACGATATGAAAGAGAGGTTGAACAGGCTAGTAATAGGAGTTGCAACAATTTCGGCAGATAATTTTAGAAAGAGAGGGTCCAGATTGTCTAGCCAGGCTGATTTGTAGGGGTCCAGATTTTGCAGCTCTTTCAGAACATCAGCTATCTGGATTTGGGTGAAGGAGAAATGGTGGGGGCTTTGGCGGGTTGCTGTGGAGGGTGCCGGGCAGTTGACCGGGGTAGGGGTAGCCAGGTGGAAAGCATGGCCAGCCGTAGAGATATGCTTATTGAAATTCTCAATTATAGTGGATTTATCGGTGGTGACAGTGTTTCCTAGCCTCAGAGCAGTGGGCAGCTGGGAGGAGGTGCTCTTATTCTCCATGGACTTTACAGTGCCCCAGAACTTTTTTGAGTAAGTACTACAGGATGCAAATTTCTGTTTGAAAAAGCTAACCTTAGCTTTCCAAACTGCCTGTGTATATTTGTTCCTAACTTCTCTGAAAAGTTGCATATCACGGGGGCTATTCGATGCTAATGCAGAATGCCACAGGATGTTTTTGTGCTGGTCATGGGCAGACAGGTCTGGAGTGAACCAAGGACTATATATATTCCTAGTTCTACATTTTTTGAATGGGGCATGCTTATTTAAGATGGTGAGGAAGGCACTTTCAAAGAATAACCAGGCATCCTCTACTGACGGGATGTGGTCAATATCCTTACCAGGATACCCAGGCCAGGTTGATTAGAAAGGCCTGCTCGCTGAAGTGTTTTAGGAAGCGTTTGACAGTGATGAGAGGTGGTCGTTTGACCGTAGACCCATTACGGATGCAGGAAATGAGGTTGTGATCGCTGAGATCTTGGTTGAAAACAGCAGAGGTGTATTTGGAGGGCAAGTTGGTTAGGATTATATCTATGAGGGTGCCCGTGTTTATGGATTTGGGGTTCTACCTGGTAGGTTCATTGATAATTTGTGTGAGATTGAGGGCATCAATCTTAGATTGTAGGATGGCTGGGGTGTTAAGCATGTCCCAGTTTAGGTCACCTAGCAGCACGAGCTCTGAAGAAAGATGGGGGGCAATTTATTCACATATGGTGTCCAGGGCACCGCTGGGGGCAGAGGGTGGTCTATAGCAAGCGGCAACGGTGAGAGACTTGTTATGGAAAGGTGTATTTTTAAAAGTAGAAGCTTGAATTGTTTGGGTACAGACCTGGATAGTAAGACAGAACTCTGCAGGCTATCTCTGCAGTAGATTTTTTATGTAGTCAACTGGGTTGGACTTCCAACTTCATTGGTGGATCCCTCCTGGTGACCCTGTTGGAGTCATGTCCAATCAGGTCATCAGTAGGGATCAGCCAATTGTAAAGAAGAAAATTGACTATTTCAAAATTCCGATTGCCTCAATGGCGCTGCCTATGCTGTCACAGGCCCTATAATTACACAGATACAAATATCCTCTATGGTGGTCCATGGAGTTGGCAAGAGCACAAACCAGGGGAAAACAACTGCCTCCTCTCATTGAAGCCACCGTAGTACTGCAAGTGTTGTTAGCATAACAAGGTCATCCAACTACAGTCAATCCAAAAAATGTCAATCTTCATGTAAATCCCTAAATGTTTCAAAGACTATCCTGGTACCAAAAAAATAATTAAAATGCACCAGATGTATGTCATTTTACCGATTTATTTTAAAATCGCACACAGAAGAAGTAATAATTGTTGAACACTTCAACACTTTAAAGTAATAAGGATAATTGTTTCGCTAATGGCAGCATGCAGTACTCCAGTCAGCCTTCAACTGGAGTTATTCATTGAGAGGGAGCAGCACTGAACTAGCCTGCAATGTCACTTCCTGGAGTAGCTCAAACCTGCGTTTTTTTTTGTCTCTATGAGACGCCATCTTAATTGATTTAATTTGGCTTCAATGCGCTATTGAGTCTGTACATATGAATGAATGGTATCGTGATCGATGGCTTTGTCCATTCCTATACAGCACTAGTCAAAAGTTTGGACACACCTACTCATTCAAGGGTTTTTCTTTATTTTTTTACTATTTTCTACATTGTAGAATAATAGTGAAGACATCAGAACTATGAAATAACACATATGGAATCATGTAGTAACCAAAAAAGTTTTAAACAAATCAAAATATATTTTGTATTTGAGATTCTTCAAAGTAGCCACCCTTTGCCTTGATGACAGCTTTACACACTCTTGCCATTCTCTCAACCAGCTTCATGAGGTAGTCACCTGGAATGCATTTCAATTAACAGGTGTGCCTTGTTAAAAGTTCATTTGTGGAATTTCCTTCCTTCTTAATACGTTTGAGCCAATCAGTTGTGCTGTGACAAGGTAGGGTTGGTATACAGAAGATAGCCCTATTTGATAAAAGACCAAGTCCATATTATGGCAAGAGAAACGACATTCCATCATCACTTTAAGACATGAAGGTCAGTTAATCCAGATAATTTCAAGAACTTTCTTCAAGTGCAGTCTCAAAAACCATCAAGCACTATGATGAAGCTGGCTCTCATGAGGACCGCCACAGGTTCTCATCATAAGTATGGGACCCTTGATATAACCGTTTTTTTTGTGTGTGTGTTTTTGTCAGGTCAAGAGGTCAAGTCTTTAGTTGTCTTTAACCCTCTAGAACTGTCCCCTGTTGCTGTGGAGGACTCAGAACTCATGGGAGCTGTGGAAAGAATTCACCTATAAAGTTCCTAAAGATATCAATAAACTACCAAATGAGAAATGTTAGTGTAATAGTACACTACTGCAGAGGTACTCAAAGCTGGACCTCGAAGACAGTTCCACTTCTGATTTTCATTCATCCCCTCTAATCGGGGACATATTTTTAATAATCAGGTAGAACAGAAAACCAGCAGTATTCTGGACCTCCATGCTCAGATTTGAATACCACTGTATCAATGTCTTCTCTCTAACCTCCTCAAACTCTTGCATTTTAGATTGAAAGGCGCTGCTCTCGCTGCAAAAAAAGAAGGGATGGTTTATCACACCAGACAAATGAGATCTGCAGATGAAGGACAGACTGTCTTCTGCAGTCTGACATCTCACTCACACACCAATTCACCAAGACTATTCTGAGCCGTTCTCACCACCAGATTCATCAAACTATTCCATTTGATGTTTTTCTGCACCACAATGTGACTGGCACTTACCCAATAAACTGTACATATTCTAAATGTTTACTCGTGAGCGAGTGGATATGTTACTTTTTATGATTTAATTTGTGCACACAGATAAAGAGAAAGAGGACTCCTGAGAAGAGATTGAGATGCTTCCCCGTTCCCCTTGGACCTCCATCAATATTCTTCTCCTCTCTTTTGTCTGTAAACAAGAATGTGTTTGATCAATGTAATGCAAATTTGAGATCTTATTGGCGAAAACACAATTGTTATGCTGCTCATTGCCCTTCATCACTTGTAATGAGGCTTAGGCTAGTCGCTCTGGGGTGCTAGGCATTTTAATGCCTTTGCCACGTCAGTTGGATTGCAGCCGCAGAATTTTGAATGAGGTTCGAATACTGATTTTTCAAGTGTGATTTTTTGTATTTAAAACATGTCTTTAGAACATGTTTCGTGTTGCTTTTATCCTTTCCCTTCTACATTTTGCCAACGCTGTCAGGTAATGACAGTTAATTTATCTAAACAACCTACTTCATGTTTATAAAATGTATAAATGAGCAATTATTGTCATCTTTATTTATCAAAAATAAAATACTACATTTACATTTCACTGTGGCGTTGATCGCAGCAAAAGTAGTTGCGCCAATCAGAACGCTCCTCCTTCTGGATGTCTGAATCACGTGATCATCCAACATGGCTTCTATTCACTTGCTGAGAAAAAAAAGATGCTGAACATTTCTGAATGTATTAGTTCATAGGAATTATTTTGGACCTTTCCGATACCCAACGATAAGGTAAACAATATACTGTCGATGTACATGGTTGATTACACTTTCTATCTCACTTTTAAACGCTCCATTCCATCCTCGTTAGCTTGCTAGCTAAGCTTGTATTCTTCAGACTTGTGTCATTATGTTAGCCATAGAAGAAACACATTTCATTCTTACTATAGTTGTCATTTGCATCTTTTTTTAAATGTGTTTTTGTCGTCTATAGAAGATGAAGCTGCGCGTTCAGTTACAATGCAAGAACCTCCATGAGTATCTGAAAGAGTTGAGCCCTGAGATCTTAGACCGCTTGTACAATCATCCGGCCACATGTCTGGCTGTCTACAGGTACAGGATCAGTCCATTTAAACAATACTATTAAAGTAACTGTAAAATATGACATGTACAAGTCCTGCTATTTGCTATGATTTAGTACATAATTGATCTGTAATGTACATATTACCGTGTGTTATTATTTAATAACATATATGGAACAGAATACAGGTTATCTACACTTTTTTTTAGCACCATTTAACATATAAACTCAGCAAAAAAATGTACGTCCCTTTTTCAGGAACCTGTCTTTCAAAGATACTTAGTAAAAATCCAAATAACTATACAGATCTTCATTGTAAAGGGGTTAAACACTGTTTCCCATGCTTGTTCAATGAACCATAAACAATGAATGAACATGCACCTGTGGAACTGTCTTTAAGACACTAACAGCTTTACAGACGGTAGGCAATTAAAATCACAGTTATGAAAACTTAAGAGGGCTTTCTACTGACTCTGAAAAACACAAAAAGAAAGATGCCTAGAGTCCCTGCTCATCTGTGTGAACATGCCTTAGGCATGCTATGCTGCAAGGAGGCATGAGGACTGCAGATGTGGCCAGGGCAATAAATTGCTATGTCCGTACTGAGAGACGCCTAAGACAGCGCTACAGAGAGACAGGACGGACAGCTGATCGTCCTCGCAGTGGCAGACCACGTGTAACAACACCTGCACAGGATCGGTACATCCGAACATCACACCTGCGGAACAGGTACTGGTTGGCAACAACTGCCCGAGTTAAACCAGGAATGCGCAATCCCTCCATCAGTGCTCAGACTGTCCGCAATAGGCTGAAAGAGGCTGGACTGAGGGCTTGTAGGCCTGTTGTAAGGCAGGTAGGTCCTCACCAGACATCACCGGCAACAACGTTGCCTATGGGCACAAACCCACCGTCGCTGGACCAGACAGGACTGGCAAAACGTGCTCTTCACTGATGAGTCACAGTTTTGTCTCACCAGTGATGATGGTCGGATTCGCGTTTATCGTCGAAGGAATGAGCGTTACACCGAGGCCTGTACTCTGGAGCGGGATCGATTTGGAGGTTTAGGGTCCGTCATGGTCTGGGGCGGTGTGTCACAGCATCATCGGACTGAGCTTGTTGTCATTGCAGGAAATCTCAACGCTTGCATTACAGGGAAGACATCCTCCTCCCTCATATGGTACCCTTCCTGCAGGCTCATCCTGACATGACCCTCCAGCATGACAATGCCACCAGCCATACTGCTCGTTCTGTGCGTGATTTCCTGCAAGACAGGAATGTCAGTGTTCTGCCATGGCCAGCGAAGAGCCCGGATCTCAATCCCATTGAGCACGTCTGGGACCTGTTGGATCGGAGGGTGAGGGCTGGGGCCATTCCTCCCAGAAATGTAGAGTAGGGTAACATCTCACAGCAAGAACGGGCAAATCTGGTGCAGTCCATGAGGAGGAGATGCACTGCAGTACTTAATGCAGCTGGTGGCCACACCAGATACTGACTGTTACTTTTGATTTTGACCCCCTCTTTGTTCAGGGACACATCATGACATTTCTGTTAGTCACATATCTGTGGAACTTGTTCAGTTTATGTTGAATCTTGTTATGTTCATACAAATATTTCCACATGTTAAGTTTTCTGAAAATAAACGCAGTTGACAGTGCAAGGACGTTTCTTCTTTGCTGAGTTTACATACACGACGATAGGTATTTTGGGTTGTACCGGACTCACATGCAAGGTAAATGAGGGAGTCAGATTATCTGCTTGTTTCATTGCTTGACAGGGAGCTCCCCCCATTGGCCAAGAATTATGTAATGCGAATGCTGTTTCTAGACCAACCCCTTCCTCAGGCTGCGGTGGCTCTTTGGGTGAAAAAAGACAGTGAAAAGTAAGTCTATGAGTCTGAATCATACATAGTACAAGTCCAATGCTCTATTGTAAATTCAATAAACTGTCCGGTTGTTAAATGACTGTCAGTTAACCTTCAGTTGCTGTAGTTTGTGTTGTAAAATTGCCTGATTTTTCTTCTCTTCCTTCAGGGATCATGATCAGTGTGTGTCTGTGCTGTCTGGTCTCAGACTATGGCACAGCCAGCAGCTACAGGGAGGCCTGCAGGGAAACATTCTGAACCCCGTATTCAAAGACAACCTGAGAATAGCATTATTAGGAGGGTAAGTCAACTCTTTCATTTGTAAGGTACTTAGTATCTATTAAGACATATTGGGGTTTAATATGCTAGCAGTAGAACTACCAAAGTTAAAACTTTACTTAGTGAACATGTCTTTCATAAGGCTCCACCCCTTCCTCTTTTATCCTCCTCCACTACCTACTCTTCCACTACCGCGTCCTCATCTTCCACCACCTCCTCCTCTACGTCCTCTTCCTCTCTCCTCCTCTTCCTCCTCCTCCACTACGTCCTCTACCTCCTCCTCTCAGGGGTAAGTCGTGGGCAGACCAGGGTGACAGTCTTGGTCCTGACAGACATGCCCGTGACGTGGAGAGTCTGGATAAGTATGCCTTGGAGCGCTGGGAGGTGGTTCTCCACTTCATGGTGGGCTGTCCCAGTGCTGCAGTCAGCCAGGACCTGTCCCAGCTCCTCATTCAGGCTGGCCTCATGAGAACGTAGGTACCACCCCACTGAGGGACCACTAGGAACTTAATGTTAAACACATACACTCTTTATTTCTTGTCATTTTGTATTTTTGATCACTATTTTACCTGCATTTTTTTTTCTTCTGTTAATGTGTTTGGGATTTTCACTTTCAACTGTTTTGTTTTCCATGTATTTGTATTTTTTCCACCCCACCACAATATTATTTCTAATTTCTATGTTCCTCTCTAAATCCCTCTGTTCCTCTCTAAATCCCTCTGTTCCTCTCTAAATCCCTCTGTTCCTCTCTAAATCCCTATGTTCCTCTCTAAATCCCTCTGTTCCTCTCTAAATCCCTCTGTTCCTCTCTAAATCCCTCTGTTCCTCTCTAAATCCCTCTGTTCCTCTCTAAATCCCTCTGTTCCTCTCTAAATCCCTCTGTTCCTCTCTAAATCCCTCTGTTCCTCTCTTTTCTGTCCTCTTTCTCTCATGTATCCTACACCTCTTCCCCTCCTCCAGTGAGGCTGGAGATGCTCCCTGTATCACCTCAGCTGGTTTCCAGTTCCTTCTCCTGGACACAGCCTCTCAGCTCTGGTACTTCACCCTACAGTACCTCAACACGGCACAGGTAGGTCGTCAGGCACACAGAGGCACACAGAGGCACACAGAGGCACACAGAGGCACACAGAGGCACACAGAGGCACACAGAGGCACACAGAGGCACACAGAGGCACACAGACAGACTTCTCTCCCAGTATTATGTGCTCTTGTCCTTCTCATCTTTCAGACTCGTGGAATGGACCTGGTGGAGATTCTGTCCTTCTTGTTCCAGCTCAGTTTCTCGACACTAGGCAGGGTGAGTCTTGTAGTACTGATATTTCAGCTGCCTGGCGGCTTACCTGCATTCCATGCAGAACACCCAACTCTAACCACGGATTGATTTCAACATAGTGTGATGTCGTGTCGGTCATGTCAAAATATTTCATAGTAATTTTGAATTATTAGATCGTGGAATATTCTGTTTATAGTCTCTTATCGACTGATGTTGTCACCCCTGTCCTGTGCCCCAGGACTACTCAGTGGAGGGGATGAGTGAATCTCTGCTCACCTTCCTACAGCACCTGAGAGAATTTGGCCTCGTCTTCCAGAGAAAGGTGAGATATGGTGGAGGAGAATTAGCAAAGTAGCTACAATTGTAGTTCACAGTAATATTTGGCGTGTGTATATATAATATAAATAAATACCTCACATGTGATTTGTAATAAGACTAAGCAATTAGCTTATTAAAATGTTTATCTGATTCCATAAACATAATTTAAATATACAAGCAAGCATTAGGCAATGAGTTGACGTTGACTAGCAAGAATTGGTCTGAGAATGGTCTATATCAAAGACGGATATTTAATTACTTTGTAAAAGGAATGGATTCACATACCAAGGCATAAAGCTGAAGTCATACAAAGCATTAACAATCATTACAAGACATTATTCCAACCACAAAGATCCTAAAGTTAACTTACAGGACAAAGCAGGAACGAAGAGAGGCTTACTGGGCCTAGAAGCGATCATACAACCTTCCTCCATGGACTGGAACCAGGAAGAGAGAGAGAACAAAGGCATTTAATTCCATTTCATAACATCTAAAGGAGTAACCTTTTAACCCAAAACCAACCACCATTGACCAATCAAACGATACCAAGTTTACAGTAACCTAAACACTACCAGGCCCAATCTCCACAGAGTGTCACAGCATTTAAAGGCTTGTGTGGGGGACCGATGTAAATAAGACAGAATTCCTGAGAGGACAATAAAACCTCTGCATATTTTATTTGTATTAATTTAACCTTTATTTAACTAGGCAAGTCAGTTAAGAACAAATTCTTATTTTACAATGACGGCCTACACCGGCCAAACCCGGACGGCGCTGGGCCAATTGTGCGCCGCCCTATGGGACTCCCAATCACGGCCGGTTGTGGTACAGCCTGGAATCGAACCAGGGTGTCTGTAGTGACGCCTCTAGCACTGAGATGCAGTGCCTTAGACCGCTGCGCCACTCGTGAGCGCTGTAATGCTGTTTTCAAATGAATCACAATACCTTGCCCTTGTTAAAGCTTGTAGAATTTATTTATTTTAGTTTTTTTGTACGTGCTGTCAAATAAACAAACAAAGAATATGGTGGAAGAGCAAGATCAGGACAGCACAGAATTGACAGCACAGAATTGACAGCACAGAATAGACAGACACTAATAACATTTTGTTATCTCCTCTCACTGTCCTTATCACCCCTGGTCTTGTACCCCTACCCTCTCTCTCTCTCTGGTCTCATCAGAGGAAGTCTAGAAGGTATTACCCCACCAGGCTGGCCATCACCCTGTCTGCTGGCGTCTCCGCCAACTCTTCCTCCACCGCTATGGGCGCTGCCCCAGGGACCGGAGATTCAGGTTTCATCGTAGTGGAAACCAACTATCGGCTCTATGCTTATACTAGTATGTACCGATGGAAGGTGTAACTCTGCAGTGTATTGTCTGACAGCGTGGAACCACCGAAACCAGAGGAACTCAAGTTTTCATTCAAATCTCCCATTGAACAATTCAAGATTTACACCTCAACTCTGAGTTATCTGTGTTGATCTCCATTTAGGATTCATTCCTGTGTGTAAATCCCTCTCATTGTTTGAGATTGTAGTATTTCATTTATTACTCATTTCCAGGTGGTATTGAATAGTCTGTTAACTTATTTATTTTCTGTCATTTAAAAAAAATTGTTGACACTTGTTTGAAACAGGTATTTATACATAGATACAGTAATTCATGTTATTAATATATTCATAACGGAAGCATAATGTTGACTAATTAATGAAATGATTTATCTCCTATCTGTTAGATAACTGCTACGTACTGTTCGTTTAGTTGAAGTGTTTTCTGATTTGGCTCATTCTCATATCCAGGCGGTAGTGAATTTGTGTTATTCATCAGTCTTCTCCTCCTCAGACTCTGAGCTGCAGATCGCTTTGGTGGCTCTGTTTAGTGAGTGTCTCTATCGCTTCCCTAACGTGGTGGTAGCCCATGTTACCAGGGAGTCAGTACAGCAAGCCATCGCTAACGGCATCACCGCACAACAGGTAAACACACACACACACACTCCTCACAGCAGACACACACTCCTCACAGCAGATAGACACTCCTCACAGCAGATAGACACTCCTCACAGCAGATAGACACTCCTCACAGCAGATAGACACTCCTCACAGCAGATAGACACTCCTCACAGCAGACAGACACTCCTCACAGCAGACAGACACTCCTCACAGCAGACAGACACTCCTCACAGCAGACAGACACTCCTCACAGCAGACAGACACTCCTCACAGCAGACAGACACTCCTCACAGCAGATAGCAGGTTACTTTACACTACTGAACAACATAATGGCAGCTTGGAGTTCGTCAGGTTTTGTGTTAATGGATTTCTCTGTTCAGTGTACAGTGATCCCTCGCCACTTCGCGGTTCACTTATCGCGGATTCGCTATTTCGCGGATTTTCATAATGCATTTTTTTTTTTTTTTTGGTGCATTGTGCTCTGCATTCTGATTCGCTAAAAACTCACTCCCGCTTCTTGTATCAAAACATGCTACGAATTGTGCTATCATTTTGTCGTCTCGTGCAGTTATGTGTACGTACATAAAACAGCTTGGCAAATTTACATTAAGTTGGCCAAATTATCTTGTAATTTCGAACATCTCCTAAACCCATAATGTCGACGAAACGGCCTACACGTGAGTCACTGTATTTGTATACATGTAATAGTTGCTAATTGTAAAAAAAAAAAAAAGTTTTCTATTTCGCGGATTTCACTTATCGCGGGTCATTTTCGGAACGTAACCCCCGCGATAAACGAGGGATTACTGTATTGGAGTTCTGGTATTCACTGTTATACATGGTTGAGCTGTTTGGGAAAGTGTGTATGTTTTTGTCTCTTTCATTCTGTGTGTGTTTTAGTTAATTGTTATACTGCACATGACATGGTGGAATGGTGCTTCTGATGTTGTGTGGGGAAGTGTTTACGGTCAAGGTTTTGTGCTTTTCAGATTCTCCACTTTCTAAGGACCAGAGCACATCCTGTCATGCTCAAACAGGTATCTCCAAATATCAATCTGCTCTCTCATCTGTCTCACTCTCTGTCCGTCTCTCGCTCTCTGTCTGTCTGTCCGTCGCTCGCTCGCTCTGTCTGTCCGTCGCTCTCTGTCTGTCCGTCTCTCGCTCGCTCTCTGTCTGTCCGTCTCTCGCTCGCTCTCTGTCTGTCCGTCTCTCGCTCGCTCTCTGTCTGTCCGTCTCTCGCTCGCTCTCTGTCTGTCCGTCTCTCGCTCGCTCTCTGTCTGTCCGTCTCTCGCTCGCTCTCTGTCTGTCCGTCGCTCTCTGTCCGTCGCTCGCTCTCTGTCTGTCCGTCGCTCTCTGTACGTCGCTCGCTCTCTGTCTGTCTGTCTCTCGCTCTCTGTCTGTCTCTCGCTCTCTGTCTGTCTGTCTCTCGCTCTCTGTCTGTCCGTCTCTCGCTCTCTGTCTGTCCGTCTCTCGCTCTCTGTCTGTCCGTCTCTCGCTCTCTGTCTGTCCGTCTCTCGCTCGCTCTCTGTCTGTCCGTCTCTCGCTCTCTGTCTGTCCGTCTCTCGCTCGCTCTCTGTCTGTCCGTCTCTCGCTCGCTCTCTGTCTGTCCGTCTCTCGCTCGCTCTCTGTCTGTCCGTCTCTCGCTCGCTCTCTGTCTGTCCGTCTCTCGCTCGCTCTCTGTCCGTCGCTCTCTGTCCGTCGCTCTCTGTCCGACGCTCGCTCGCTCTCTGTCCCTCGCTCTCTGTCCCTCGCTCTCTGTCCCTCTGGGTCTCATGCTGTCTTTCTTTCGCCCCCTCGTTCTCTTGTCTCTTCCTCCTCTCTGTGTTCTGTTGATCACAGTAATATCTGACTGACCTGTTTGACCCTACTCCCATGCTGGAGGTTCATTACTCGTATGTCATCCTGACATTACCATGCTAGACTAAGGTTTTGGTCCAAATAGAACGCTATTTCCTATATAGTGCACTACTTTTGACCAGAGCCCTATCCCCAATGGTCCCTATTCCCTATGGGCCCTGGTCTAAAGTAGTACACTACATAGTGAATAGCCATTTGGGACAAAGCCTACTCCTACCAACTCTGTCTGTGTCTCTCAGAACCCAGTGCTGCCCCCCACCATCACAGACCAGATCAGACTATGGGAGCTGGAGAGAGATCGACTACAGTTCTCTGAGGGTGAGGCCGTGTGTGTGTGTGTGTGTGTGTGTGTGTGTGTGTGTGTGTTCAATACAAGTTTTCATGAGCAGGTTTCTCTTTTGTCATTGTGATGAATTATGTCCGTCCCACCTAATGGTTGGTGAGATCACGCTCTCTCACCCAGTGTCTCTGATCTCTGGTAAGACCCAAACAGGCCGTAAGACTTCAGTGCTTTGAAATGAAACCAGTATGTATCAAGTGGTTCAGAGTAGGAGTGCTGATCTAGGATCAGGTCCCCTCTATCCATGTTAATACTATTCATTGTGATCTGAAAGGCTAAACTGATCCTAGATCAGCACTCCCAGGGTTTTTTTTCTGCATAGAAACATTAGTTTTTTCAGGCCGGGTAAGTCAAAACAGTAAAAAAATATATATATAATAATAACAACAACAATAGTATTTTTTCTTTTTTCTTCAGAAAATCATTTTTGGGATGGTAAAACGTCTTCAGTGTAAACTTCATGACTAAAATCAGATATAGTATGTAGAAAAGATAATTAACCTACAGAGCCTTCAGAAAATATTCATACCCTGTGACTTATTCCACATTTAGTTGTGTTACAACCTGAATTCAAAATGGATTCCATTGATATTTTTCTTCTCACCCATCTATACACAATACCCCATAATGACAAAGTTAAAACATTATTATTATTATTATTTTTTGCAAATGTATTTTTGAAGGCACTGTATATATTTTAAAATAAGATCATCTTTGAGAACTATCAATCATGAAAAAGAAAAAGGAAAAAGCCTCACATTGCTCTTGTCAAAGATGCCAGAAGGACGGCCTCTAAAAGGTTGTTTGCGACCGTGCTATTGGCCACGGCCACCACTTAAATCACGTTTTGATCCAGAAACATCCTGACCTACTCTGAGGTACTTTCTACTAGAGGCTGATTTAATTAGGGACGTTTTCATAACAATCGGTAATCGTCATTTTTGGACGCGGATTACATTGCACTCCACGAGGAGACTGCGTGGCAGGCTGACTACCTGTTATGCGAGTGCAGCAAGGAGCCAAGGTAAGTTGCTAGCTAGCATTAAACTTATCTTATAAAAAACAATACATTTTAACATAGTCACTAGTTAACTACACATGGTTGATGATATTACTAGTTTATCTAGCTTGTCCTGCGTTGCATATAATCGATGTGGTGCATGTTAATTTATCATCGAAACACAGCCTACTTTGCCAAACGGGTGATGATTTAAAAAGCACATTCGTGAAAAAAATCACTGTCGTTCCACCAACCTGCATATTTAGTTAATATTTTCCTGCTAACATGAATTTCTTTTAACTACGGAAATTGAGTTCTCTTGCGTTCTGTGCAAGCAGAGTCAGGGTATATGCAGCAGTTTGGGCCGCCTGGCTCGTTGCGAACTGTGTGAAGACCATTTCTTCCTAACAAAGACTAATTCATTTGCCAGAATTTTACATAATTATGACATTGAAGGTTGTGCAATGTAACAGCAATATTTAGACTTAGGGATGCCATCCGTTAGATAAAACACGGAACGGTTCTGTATATCACTGAAAGAATAAATGTTTTGTTTTCGAAATGATAGTTTCCAGATTTGACCATATTAATGACCTAAGGCTTGTATTTCTGTGTGTTTATTATATTATAATTAAGTCTATGATTTGATATTTGATAGAGCTGTCAGACTGAGCGGTGGTAGGCAGCAGCAGGGTCGTAAGCATTCATTCAAACAGCACTTTCCTGCGTTTGTGCTTCAAGCATTGCGCTGTTTATGACTTCAAGCCTATTAACTCCTGAGATTAGGCTGGCAATACTATAGGGCCTATAAGAACATCCAATAGTCAAAGGTATATGAAATACAAATGGTATAGAGAGAAATAGTCCGATAATAACTACAACCTAAAACTTCTTAACTGGGAATATTGAAGACTCGTGTTAAAAGGAACCACCAGCTTTCATATGTTCTCATGTTCTGAGCAAGGAACTTAAACGTTAGCTTTTTTACATGGCACATATTGCACTTTTACTTTCTTCTCCAACACTGTTTTTGCATTATTTAAACCAAATTGAACATGTTTCATTATTTGAGACTAAATTGTTTTTATTTATGTATTATATTAAGTTAAAATAAGGGTTAATTCAGTGATGTTGTAATTGTCATAATTACAAATATATATATATTAAATCGGCCGATTTAATCTGTGTCTGCTTTTTTTGGTCCTCCAATAATCGGTATCGGCGTTGAAAAATCCTAATCGGTCGACCTCTACATACGGCCCAGGTCCTGTGTGTTCTCCTGCGTTGTCCAGGGGCACCTCTAGCTACTCCGTGAGGACTTACAAAGCTGATTGATTTTTGGGGGGTTTCATTTTCTTCCCACAGTAGGATGACTGACAAGGTGGCCTGCCTCTGTAGGATAGCAATCTGTCAATACAGGCTGTGTGTGTGTGTGTGTGTGTGTGTGTGTGTGTGTGTGTGTGTGTGTGTGTGTGTGTGTGTGTGTGTGTGTGTGTGTGTGTGTGTGTGTGTGTGTGTGTGTGTGTTGGAACCCCTGCTCTAAGATGTGTTGTAATCTGTGATAGTCTTGATGTGGGCTGCACCTTTGACCTTGTCTATAAGCTATCTGTATCTTTCATTCTCTCTTGTCTACTTCCCTCCGTCTACCTCTCTATCAATCTGTCCATCTCAGGAGTGCTGTATAACCAGTTCCTCTCCCAGGCTGACTTCGAGGTGTTGCGGGACAGAGCTCAGGTCAGATATCTTGTTTTATTTTTTCTCTCTCTGTCTCTCTCTCTCTGTCTCTGTCTCTCTGTCGATGAACTCACCATTGAACATTATTGTCATGGGAGCAGCATGAGATCAGAGGTGTAATTACAACAACAATACCGCTGCTTTCTTGGGGGAGCAGGATTTGTGCTCATCAATGCCAGAGCAGGTAGCCTAGCGTTGGGACAGTAACTGAGCTGGTTTGAATCCCTGAGGCGACTAGGTTAAACATCTTGTCTATGTGCCCTTGAGCAAGGCGCTTAACCCTAATTCCTCCTGTACGTCGCTCTGTATAAGAGCGTCTGCTAAATTATTACAATGTCAAATGTGCAACTGACTAGGTATCCCGCTTTCTCATTACATGATTTGACGTTAACTGTGCACTCTTAAATTAGCCTTGCTACAATCTTTTACACATCCTCTGAATATTTGAACTATGAAAGGGTTGTAGTTCAACAATGGTAGAACTCCATTACTATTATCAGCCTAACATCTGCAGGCCATGTCACATGTAGCAACTGCTTGTCTGACCTTCTCTTCATGTAATCTATTCTCTCTCGGTACAATCTAGGTACTTTATATTGCTCCAGCACAGACACAGGCTGCTGCCTCTGAGTGCATCCCGAATAGCACCCTATCCCCTACATAGTGAATATGGTGCTATTTGGGATACTATCTCTGTCTTATTACTTAAACCCCCTCTCTCAATTCAAGGGGCCTTATTGGCATGGGAAACATATGTTAACATTGCCAAAGCAAGTGAAGTAGATAATATACAAAAGTGAAATAAACAATAAACATGAACAGTAAACATTACACTCACAGAAGTTCCAAAATAATAAAGACATTACAAATGTCATATTATGTATATATACAGTGTTGTAACGATGTACAAATGGTTAAAGTACAAAAGGGGAAAATAAATTAAGCATAAATATGGGTTGTATTTATAGTGTATTTACTCTCTCTGTCTGTCTGTGTTCCATTCTCCAGAGCCTGGGCTGTCTGGTGTGGCAGAACGTGGCTCACAGGGTGATTGTGGTTTCACCGCAGGGACACGGCGAAGTCAAGAGGTTCTGGAAACGACAGAAGAGTCACACTTGATAACAGAGGGGGATGAAGAGAAAAAAAATAATAAGGATCTTTTTTCTTTTTTTTACACAATGATTATTTTTTTCTTAGGGGTGACGGTTGAATGATCTTCTGAAGAAGGTATATGGAGAGTTCTGTATATACTGTACTGGATCTTGAATTGGACACAGCAGAGCAATGGCTGTAGCCTGGTGCCAGATCTGTTTGTGCTCTTACCTACGTTGTCATTGTCAAGCCAAACATGGCAATTCCGTAAGGAGTTGGCAAGGTAAGACTGGCACCAAGGCTACCGTGACTGGTGCTGGTTAGGACAAAATGGAGGAAGCAAGTGCTTTGTCTCTGTTTTTGTTGGTGATATTGCCATTGTCTCATTTTGGGTTGGTGGGCAAATAAAATTATTTAAAGAAATGTATGACTTAGCCTGCAATACTTATGCAATACGGGGCGGAATGTAGCGGCAGGTAGCCTAGTGGTTAGAGTGTTGGGCCAGTAACCGAAAGGTGGCTAGATCGAATCCCCGAGCTGACAATGTAAAAATGTGTCTTTCTGCTCCTGAACAAGGCTGTCAACCCACTGTTCCTAGGCCGTCATTGTAGATAAGCATTTGTTCTTAACTGACTTGCCTAGTTAAATAAATTTAAGAAAGAACACTTATTTTTATTTTTTTTTTTAACAAGCATTCAAACATAAGTTGGATGTATTTCATTGCAGAGGAAAGAGCCATGCATATAAATGTGGGGATTTAACATGCAGGGCTGATACTATGAAATGCATTTAATGTTCTCAATGTTTTTTAGTTTTTTTAAATACTGTGTAATTTGATTAAATCAAACATCCAATGGAACCATTTGAAAATTTGTCACGGATTATACATTTCACACCTCCAGCTAGGGCTGCCAACACAGAGCAGGGAAAAAATGGGGCGGGGAGGGGGACACCAAGCCTCAAATTGACATGTCATGACAAGGCAGAAGGACCGGTTTGTCTAAAGCAACAGTATTTGACTGGTTCACGCTGCACCACAGATAATATGATGACGTTATCCGGCGTAAATGGAGCAACAGCTTGAGCTAGCTAGCTATATGTACCTGCAAATTCAGCGAACTAGCAGCTAGCTAACCTTAGCTAGTTAGCCTGCCAAGGAAAGCAATGGCTTGATTACAGCATTTAGCTAGCAAATAACAGATATCTAGCTGCTAGTTTAGATAGGAATAGGTGCTGATTGCAAACGTGGATTTCCAACATGTGGTGCACATAGCACGTATTTTAACATTTATACGACTTTTATGCATTTACATTTAATCTTTTGTCGAGCAAACCCCCAAACACAGCGGGCCACAAATGGAACCAGGGAGTTCGCGTGAAAGTCCATCCGGCTCTGGGGGTCCCGAAGTGGCGGGCCTACGTGAGGAGACCCCCGGCGAAGAGGCTGAGGATGGGGACAACTGCATCCTGAAAGGAGGAGGAGATGGAGGCAACGAAAACACTCTGGACAAGATGAAAACAGAACGTAAGGATGACGCTGTTACTGGGAAAAATATTGAGGATGCCGATGAAGGCAAATATGAAGAGGAATTGGACCCTAGAATTCAGGTACGTTTTATTTTTATTTTTTTATTGAAAGTGTCCTTTAGACAGACAGTACAGCAGCCTGTACAGTATCTGACTTGTTTTATTGCAAATCCATGCTTCATACTGGTTACATGTACTGTAGGCTGCTTGACAAGTGCATACTCATCCCAGTCAATATAGCTAAATTAATAACCATAGGGAAACTAAATGTCAGTATGGCAGATGCTTGCATTATTTAGCCTAGTTATGCAACTTAAAGCCCACATCTGCATTGCAAATTAATTCCACAATTTCACAGGGATTCCTTTCATGCTTATTGTAATTCAATTTATGCCCAGGCTAAGCCAAATATGAAACCTTTTCCTAATCTCTTATTGTGATGAAGACCAGGGCCAATACTAAACCTCTTCCTATTCTCGCTCTCCCTCCCTCCCACTCTTTCTCACTCTCTCTCTTTACAGTTAATTCAATTTCAATTTAAGGGGCTTTATTGGCATGGGAAACGTGTTTACATTGCCAAAGCAAATGAAATAGATAATAAACAAAAGTGAAATAAACAATACAAAATGAACAGTAAACATTACGCTCACAAAAGAATAAAGATATTTCAAATGTCATGTCTATATGCCGTGTTGTAATGCTCTCTCTCTCTCAGGAGGAGCTAGAGCACCTGAATCAGGCCAGTGATGAGATCAACAAGCTGGAACTGCAACTGGATGTGAGTGAGCTCTTTGTCACCTAGCCTGGTCTCCCAGAATCAAATGTAATGTGTCCCGAGAGACTAGGCCTATTTGTCCCAGAACAAAGTGTTTGTACCAGCCACACTACCCAACACGGTGTCTGTTTGACTGACCGGCCTGTATGTCCCAGAACAGCGTTTGTACCAGCCACACTACCCAACACGGTGTCTGTTTGACAGATCGGCCTGTATGTCCCAGAACAGTGTTTGTACCAGCCACACTACCCAACACGGTGTCTGACTGATCGGCCTGTATGTCCCAGAACAGTGTTTGTACCAGCCACACTACCCAACACGGTGTCTGACTGATCGGCCTGTATGTCCCAGAACAGTGTTTGTACCAGCCACACTACCCAACACGGTGTCTGTTTGACTGAGGCCTAAATGCTAGCGCTACACTTTGTTTTCTTTTGGTGCGTAGCCTACCCGCTGTTCGTTGGTGTTGACATAGAGAATGTTGTGTGCATACTGAGTCAGGCCTCATTTAGCCACAAGGTCCTCCTCAACATACTGTTAATTCACTGAGGTCAGAGAGGCGGTGTGGAGGAGATGACTTTCTTCCCTTGTGTCAAAGTCTATCGCAAAGAGCTCTATTGAGGATGTTATTAGTGTGATATAATTTAATGGTAGCATATCATTTACAGTACTGAGCGATGAGGTTAACTGTTGAATGTCTCTCTCCTTCAGGATGCTAGGTCCAGCTACAGGAGGATCCTCACTGACTCAGCCAGGAAGCTCAATGCTCAGGGCTCCCAGCTAGGTACCTGTATCGAGAAGGCCAGGCCCTACTACGAAGCCCGCAGACTAACCAAAGAGGTTGGTGTGTTTCTGGGGGGGGTTGTGTGTCGGGCTGAATTTTAATATTATCTTTTGGTATGACAAAATATCAATTTAGTCAGCCAGCTTCTGTCAACCTACATTTACAAATCTTTTTCCACACGCATAAATGTGTAAAAAACATTTTCCTTAAGATGCTAATATGAATTTAACCTCCTAAATTGTTATTTTGGGCGTAATACAAGGGAGCCGCCTAATAAATCATCCTTATTGATTACATAAAACATTTAACCCTTGGTGAAACCTGGCATGCGTGACAGTCATGTTTAATCAGCGTTGTGAAGGGTAATTCCAAACTGTAATAGAACTAATGGAAATTGTTATGATAACCGTTAGGGATCTAATTTGAAAACCAATTAAGCAAATAATGGATTGGAAATTTGACCTGGTTAGCCACAACCAACCTCACGGCCAATGCTATGAAAATGTAGATGAGAAGAGTAGAAAGAAGCTGGGCGGTCTAATTTCCTAGAGTTAGACAGTACCAGTCAAAAGTTTGGACACACCTACTCATTCAAGGGTTTTTCTTTATTTTTTACTATTTTCTACATTGTAGAATAATAGTGAAGACACCAAAACGATGAAATAACACATATGGAATCATGTAGTAACCAAAAAAGTGTTAAACAAAAAAAATTAAATATTTTGATATATTTGTAGCCACCCTTGGCCTTGATGACAGCTTTGCACACTCTTGGGATTCTCTCAACCAGCTTCAATTAACAGGTGTGCCTTGTAATAAAAATAAATAAAAAAAGTGGATTTTTTTCCCTTAATTCCTTTGAGCCAATCAGTTCTGTTGTGACAAGGTAGATAGTATGCAGAAGATAGCCCTATTTGGTAAAAGACCAAGTCCATATTATGGCAAGAAACGACATTCCATCATGACTTTAAGACATAAAGGTCAGTCAATCCGGAAAATGTCAATAACTTTGAAAGTTTCTTCAAGTGTAGTCGCAAAAACCATCAAGTGCTGTGATGAAACTGGCTCTCATGAGGACCGCCACAGGAAAGGAAGACCCAGAGTTACCTCTGCTGCAGAGGATACGTTCATTAGAGTTACCAGCCCAAATAAATGCTGCAAAGAAACCACTACTAAAGGACACCAATAAGAAGAAGAGACTTGCTTGGGCCAAGAAACACGAGCAATGGACATTTGACTGGTGGAAATCTGTCCTTTGGTCTGATGAGTCAAAATTTGAGATTTTTGGTTCCATCCTCCCTGTCTTTGTGAGACGCAGAGTAGGTGAATGGATGATCTCCGCATATGTGGTTCCCACCGTGAAGCATGGAGGAGGAGGTTTGATGGTGTGGGGGTGCTTTGCTGGTGACACTGTTGGTGATTTATTTAGAATTCAAGAAACACTTAACCAGCATGGCTACCACAGCATTCTGCAGCGATACGCCATCTCATCATGTTTAGGCTTGGTGGGACTATCATTTGTTTTTCAACAGGACAATGGCCCAACACACCTCCAGGCTGTGTCAGGGCAATTTGACCAAGAAGGAGAGTGATGGAGTGCTGCATCAGATGACCTGGCCACCACAATCACCCGACCTCAACCCAATTGAGATGGTTTGGGATGAGTTGGACCGCAGAGAGAAGGAAAAGCAGCCAACAAGCGCTCAGCATATGTGGGAACTCCTTCAAGACTGTTGGAAAAGCATTCCAGGTAAAGCTGGTTGAGAGAATGGCGAGAGTGTGCAAAGCTGTCATTAAAACAAAAGGGTGGCTACAAATATATCAAAATATATTTTTATTTGTTTAACACTTTTTTGGTTACTACATGGTTCCATATGTGTTATTTCATCGTTTTGATGTCTTCACTATTATTCTACAATGTAAAAAATAAAGAAAAACCCTTGAATGAGTAGTAGGTATGTCCAAACTTATGACTGGTACTGTAGGTGTTACGTACAGTTGAAGTCGGAAGTTTACATACACCTTAACCAAATACATTTAAACTCAGTTTTTCACAGTTCCTGACATTTTATCCTAGTAGAAATTCCCTGTCTTAGGTCAGTTAGGATCACCACTTCATTTTAAGAATGTGAAATGTCAGAATAATAGTAGAGATATAATAATTATTTCAGCTTTTATTTCTTTCATCACATAACCAGTGGGTCAGAAGTTTACATACACTCAATTAGTATTCGTTAGCATTGCCTTTAAATTGTTTAACTTGGGTATTCCACAAGCTTCCAACAATAAGTTGGGTGAATTTTGGCCCATTCCTCCTGACAGAGCTGGTGTAACTGAGTCAGGTTTGTAGGCCTCCTTGCTCGCACACGATTTTTCAGTTCTGCCACACATTTTCTATAGGATTGAGCTCAGGGCTTTGTGATGGCCACTCCAATACCTTGACTTTGTTGTTCTTAAGCCATTTTGCCACAACCTTGGAAGTATGCTTGGAGTCATTGTCCATTTGGAAGACCCATTTGCGACCAAGCTTTAACTTCCTGACTGATGTCTTGAGATGTTGCTTCAATATATCCACCTATTTTCCTGCCTCATGATGCCACCTATTTTGTGAAGTGCACCAGTCCCTCCTGCAGCAAAGCACCCCACAACATGATGCTGCCACCCCCGTGCTTCACGGTTTGGGATGGTGTTCTTCGGGAAGCAAGCCTCCCCCTTTTTCCTCCAAACATAATGATGGTCATTATGGCCAAACTGTTCTATTTTTGTTTCATCAGACCAGAGGACATTTCTCCAAAAAGTACCATCTTTGTCCCCATGTGCAGTTGCAAACCGTAGTCTGGCTTTTTTATGGCGGTTTTGGAGCAGTGGCTTCTGCCTTGCTGAGCGCCATTTCAGGTTATGACGATATAGGACTCGTTTTTACTGTGAATATATATACTTTTGCACCTGTTTCCTCCAGCATCTTCACAAGGTCCTTTGCTGCTGTTCTGGGATTGAGTTGCACTTTTCGCACCAAAGTACGTTCCTCTCTAGGAGACAGAATGCGTCTCTTTCCTGAGCGGTATGACGTGCTGCGTGGTCCCATGGTGTTTATACTTGCGTACTATTGTTTGTACAGATGAACGTGGTACCTTCAGGCATTTGGAAATTGCTTGTAGAGGTCTACAATTTTTTTTCTGAGGTCTTGGCTGATTTCTTTTGATTTTCCCATGATGTCAAGCAAAGAGCGCACTGTGTTTGAAGGTAGGCCTTGAAATACATCCACAGGTACACCTCCAATTGACTCAAATTGTGTCAATTAGCCTATCAGAAGCTTTTAAAGCCATGACATTTTCTGGAATTTTCCAAGCTGTTTAAAGTCACAGTCAACTTAGTGTATGTAAACTTCTGACCCACTTGAATTGTGATACAGTCAATTGTAAGTGAAATTATCTGTCTGTAAACAATTGTTGGAAAAATTACTTGTCATGCACAAAGTAGATGTCCTAACCGACTTGCCAAAACTATAGTTTGTTAACAAGATATTTGTGGAGTGGTTGAAAAACGAGTTTCAATGACTCCAACCTAAGTGTATGTAAACTTCCTACTTCAACTGTACGTGGATGTCTATTCAGGAGACAACTAAGCACCTTTTTGTGATTTTATTATTCTGTCCATAACACAGTTGCTCGGTTTGCCTGCCACACGTCTGACTGCTATTGAGCGAGACTGACCGTCAAGGGAACCGTGTCACAAAGATGATAACGGGTGCTCAAAGTGAAGCTGTCATCAATCTTCACCTGACAACCATAGACTTTGTTCAACCTTGTGCGTCCATCCGGGCCCCGCCCCCTCCTGCTGCTACAGCCTATCTCAGGAGACTGCTCTATCCTGCCCTGTGATTCTGAGTCACCTTGGCTGTGTCCCAAATGGTACCCTGGTTCTGGTCAAAAGTAGTGTACTATATAGGGAATAGGGTGCCATTTCGGACGCAAACTTTGTCTCTAAGTGCCTCTCCTCTTCTCCCTAAACCAACATGGACAATTCTTCCCCCTCTCTGGCTTTGACATAATTCACCAACTAGCATGACTAGAATACGATCAGGATCAGCTATTTTGCTTCACTTCACTATGATTTGTAGCTGTTGCTGTCATCTTCTTGTTTTATAGCTGGTGATGGGGAGACTTCCTGTTTTCCTCAGTGTCCCCTCCACCGTCTAGCTCCTGATTTTAGAGGCTAATCCTGACTTCCATTTTAAATCAGATTTACACTTAGTCATGGATAGATGTCGATGGGAATTACATTTGAACTTTACCGTAAGTAAGAAATCGCCCCTTAGTAATTGGTTCGTCGTATGATTGATTGTCGTGTCTCTGTTATGAAACTATTTATGGGTTGTGTGGTCTCTTCACACTGAACTATGATTGGTTGTGTTGTTCTTTACTGAACTGTGATTGGTTGTTGTTTTCATAGGCCCAGCAGGAGACGCAGAAGGCAGCGTTGCGGTACGAGAGAGCCGTCTCCATGCATACGGCTGCCAGAGAGATGGTGTACGTGGCAGAGCAGGGGCTCCTGGCAGACAGGAACACTCTGGACCCCACCTGGCAGGAGATGCTCAACCACGCCACCTCCAAGGTACAGACAGAGGGAGGGAGAGATGAGGGAGAGGAGGGGGTTCTCCAAGGCACAGGGAGAGGACAGGGGAGAGGAGGGGGTTCTCCAAGGCACAGGGAGAGGACAGGTCGTAGCTATGGTAGACCAGGACCAGACCAGGTGTCAGAGTAGGAGTGCTGATCTCTGAGACACTTTATGAATAGAGGCCCAGGGATATTCAACTCTGGTTCTGGAGGGCCAAAACACTTCTGGTTTGAATTTTCTCCTTCTAATCAGGGACTCATTCAGATGTGGTACAGCAGGTGAGTGGTTAACTACCAGGTAGAAAATAAAACCAGTAGTAGCTTAACCCACCAGTCCTGGAGTTGATTATCTCTGCACTAGACAATGACCCAGTCCTGGAGTTGATTATCTCTGCACTAGACAGTGACCCAGTCCTGGAGTTGATTATCTCTGCACTAGACAAAATGACCCAGTCCTGGAGTTGATTATCTCTGCACTAGACAATCACTAGCCTGCTAGTGGCTTAATCTATATCTGTAGTAGACAGTGAATCATGGTGGAGTGGTCCTGTGAGAACTATCAATCTCTTCACCCACAAGATTGTACTTGAATAAGGTCCAATGGAAATGTGAAAGCATTAAGCCTCATCAGTCTGGAGTGGAGGTTTAAGGCTACATCCCAAATGGCTCCCTATTCCCTACACAGTACACTACTTTTGACCAGGGCCCATTGGGTAGTAGTGCACTATATAGGGAATAGAGCACCATTTGGGTCAGTGTCAGATGGCCACATCAGCTATTTATTATGTAGCCTGAGACGGCCAAGCGTGGCGCAGGGAGACGGGCACTCTCTGTGCTTAATCAACGATAATTAATTGGAGGTTGGACGTCCTCATTCTCATTGCAATGGAGCTTCGTTGTTCTATTCTGCTATGGACTCAAGTGAGCCACAGTGCACTTAACATGTACATGTGAGATTGAAGAGAGGGGGACCCAGGTATTATCATCACCAAGCGTCAACCTAACAGTTGGTCGTGACGTTGATAGCTTAATGCTGCTCTGTTCAGAGGGTGGTCGTGAGTGATACAGGGCCTTCGTATTCACACGCCTTGCCTTTTAACACATTACAGCCTTATTCTAAAAATTGAGAAAATGTACAATTTTCTTCATCAATCTAAACACAATACCCCATAATGACAAAGCAAAAAACAGTTTTTTAGAATGTTTGCAAATAAAATAAACAGATAGCTTATTGACATAAGTATTCAGACCCTTTGCTATGAGACTCGAAATTGAGCTCAGGTGCATCCTGTTTACATTGATCATCCTTGAGATGTTTCTACAACTTGATTGGAGTCCACCTGTGGTAAATTCAATTGATTGGACATGATTTGGAAAGGCACACACCTGTCTATATAAGGTCCCACAGTTAACCGTGCATGTCAGAGCAAAAACCAAGCCATGAGGTCGAAGGAATTGTCCGTAGAGCTCCGAGACAGGATTGTGTCAAGGCACAGATCTGGGGAAGGGTACCAAAACATTTCTGCAGCATTGAAGGTCCCCAAGAGCACAGTGGCCTCCATCATACTTAAATGGAAGAAGTTTGGAACCACCAAGACTCTTCCTAGAGCTGGCTGCCTGGCCAAACTGAGCAATCGGGGGAGAAGGGTCTTGGTCAGGGCCAAGAACCCGATGGTCACTCTGACAGGGCTCCAGAGTTCCTCTGTGGAGATGGGAGAACCTTCCAGAAGGACAACCATCTCTGCAGCACTCCACCAATCAGGCCTTTATGGTAGAGTGGCCAGACGGAAGCCACTCCTCAGTAAAAGGCACATGACAGCCCGCTTGGAGTTTGCCAAAAGGCACCTAAAGGACTCTCAGACAATGAGAAACAAGATTCTCAGGTCTGATGAAACCAAGATTGAACGTCACATCTGGAGGAAACCTGGCACCATCCCTACAGTGAAGCATGGTGGTGGCAGCATCATGCTGTGGGGATATTTTTCAGCGGCAGGGACTAGTCAGGATCGAGGGAAAGATGAACGGAGCAAAGTACAGAGAGATCCTTGATGAAACCTTCACCTTCCAACAGGATAACGACCCTAAGCACACAGCCAAGACAACACAGGAGTGGCTTTGGGACAAGTCTCTGAATGTCCTTGAGTGGCCTAGCCAGAGCCCGGACTTGAACCCGCTGTGCAGCGACGCTCCCCATCCAACCTGACAGAGCTTGAGAGGATCTGCAGAGAAGAATGGGGGAAACTCCCCAAATACAGGCGTGCCAAGATTGTAGCGTCATACTCAAGAAGACTCGAGGCTGTAATCGCTGCCAAAGGTGCTTCAACAAAGTACTGAGTAAAGGGTCTGAATACTTATGTAACTGTGATAATTCAGAATATTTCAAAAAAACTGTTTTTGCTTTGTCATTATGGGTTATTGTGATGTCATTATGGGGTATTGTGTGTAAATTGATGAGGCGGGGGAAAAAAACTATTTAATCCATTTTAGAATAAGGCTGTAACATAACAAAATGTGGAAAAAGTCAAGGGGTCTGAATACTTTCCGAAGGCACCGTATGTGTGAGGTAAAATAAAGTATCCTACTCTTGGTCGATTTTTCTCCTTGTAAAAGTGCCAGTGTGTTGATTCTGGTGATCGATGTGGAGAGAGGCACCTACAGAGCGAGGCTGGCTCAGGGCGGCTTGATGTCCAAGGTCATGACCGACGGGCTGCTGAGTGTGTGTGCGTGTGTTTCCCAGGTGAACGAGGCAGAGGAGGAGCGGCTGCGGAGTGAGAGGGAGCACCAGCGGGTCACTCAGCTGTGCCAGGAGGCAGAGCAACGTGTCCAGACGCTCCAGAAATCCCTGAAGAGGGTCATCGTCAAGTCAAAACCTTACTTTGAGCTCAAGGCTCAGTTCAACCACATACTAGAGGTGAGTAGCCTTGTCCCAACCAGAATGGCCCATAGACCAGGAGTCTATATCTAAATAAATTCAAGAACTAAGTCCACTATTAGCTACGGTGTCCCTCAAGGTTCAGTGCTATAACCGTTCACCGTCCTGATGGACATGATCCCGCTTGGCCAGATCTGCCATGTTTTCAGCAACACGTGGCCTGCTTACATTGGACACGTACGCGTAACATTTGCACAGCGTGAGACGCTCCCATTGATTTCAATGACCAGGGCATAAGCAGCTTACTGTCTGTGTTTCTTTTTCTGACAGGAGCACAAGGCGAATGTGGTGCAGCTGGAAGAACGTGTCGCAAAGGTGAAGATGCGCTACTCCGTCGCCCTGCGCAACCTGGAGCAAATCAGCGAGCAGATCCATGCTCAGAGGGGGCGTGTCCAAGCCACCAGGGCCCACCCCGTAGCCTGCGGTGGGCGGAGCTCCCCGGTGGGGGCGGAGGCTGAGGTCAAAGCTGCGGTCGGGGTTCAGGTTGGAGGAGCCTGTGGCGGAGGAGGAGGCTTGGATGAGAAGGACTGGGCTGATGGAGAGAAGACCAGGCAGTGGGTGGAGAGACACAGAGAGCAGGGCTGGGGTCACAGGGAGAGAAACAGAGAGCAGGGCTGGGGTCACAGGGAGAGGGGGGAGGCAGGGTCAGACTCCATGTCTGACATTAGCCTCCAGACCATCGCCTCAGACCTGGGGAAGTGTGACTCGGTGGGGCACCTGGGGGATCTGAGTGACGTGAGCAGCCTGATGGGAGAGGACTGGGAGAGGGAGAGGTCCTTGATAGCTGAGAACAGAGACGGGAACCCCAGGGCAGAGGAGAGAGTTGTGAGGGACGTTGTCATCCCCACTCCAAGGCAGGATAGATTGGAGGAGGTGAGGGGGGCGATAGGGAGAGAGAGACAGGAGAGCTTTGTCAAGCAGCACCACAGAAGTGTGAGTTTGTGAGTCCAGAAGAATAGAATGGACCGGTGAGTGATGATGAGGGATCAAATAAAGGAATGAAATCAGAAGGTCAAGATCAAAGAAAAGACGTGGAGATTGTAGAAGTTCTTTGTGGTATTGACACTGAGTCTGAGTCCCAAATGGCTCCCTATATAGTGCACTACATTTGACCAGAGCCCCCATAGGTAATAGGGTGTCATTTGTGACACTGCCTGCATCCTTGTGACACTGCCTGCATCCTTGTGACACTGCCTGCATCCTTGTGACCCTGCCTGCATCCTTGTGACCCTGCCTGCATCCTTGTGACCCTGCCTGCATCCTTGTGACACTGCCTGCATCCTTGTGACACTGCCTGCATCCTTGTGACACAGCAGAGGGGAGTAGCAGGGAGGAGGGTGGCTGGTGCATCATGAATAACAACGTGAGACAGACTGTGTGCGCGCGAGAGAGAGACGAGGAAGTGTTAGGTGATTCACTAGGTCCCTGTGGGAATTGTAGTTCTCTCACTCTGATCTGTCTATTGTTCAACACAGTAACGATATCGGTGACCTGAGAATGCCAACGCATGACAAATCCACTGAGGCCAAGCTAGTCTAAACACAGTGCTGAATGTAGATGCAGAGACAACATAACTTAGGGCATACACTTACTCTACTGACCGTTTCACATGCGGGAGAAATTTACGCAGCAAAGCTTATTTTATCAATGCTATTTTTAAATTGACTTTAGTCCCTGAATTAATGCCCTTTTCCAAATTGATTGAATTACCACATAATTGTTTTTTTTAGCTCGTCCTTGGTATTAACACAAGGCGTTAATGCAAGCGATACTGCTCTCTCTCCCTCTTGAGTAGAAATACAAAAAAGGAATATGATTATCATATTTTAAACACCTTCGGATAAGAAGTTAATAAAAAAATAAAAAAAACATTTTATTTAGTTTGTAGACCCGTTTTTATTGTTTTTACCCCCAGTAGAATGTTCTGGAAATGTTCCCCAGCAGCTAGAGGGCCAACGACCCCCTCAGACACCAGATTGTAGAGAATGTCTCTGTCACTCGCTTTGACCAAACACTTCCACAGTGTTTCTCTCTGACCTTTTCACAATCCCTGTTTTCTGTCAGGAAGAAATGTTGTCAGCTGGCCTGGGGTCGCGTCCCAATATTGCACCCTATTCCGTATGTAGGGAACTACTTTTGACCAGGGCCCATTTGGGACCTATCCAAGATGTTACACTGCATGGTGGGAAATGGTTCTAATTAACTCCTTTAGTGTTGTATATGCCATAAAGAACAGTTTTTGACGAACATCTAAAATAAAGATTTTAATTTGACTCAAATGTATTTTAAGTGCCTTTGGCCGTCCAAATTGTAACATATTCTGTAAGAGTTTAACGAGCAAAGAACCCCTAATGTCCATGATGACATTTATAGTAGTAATCACGGAATCTCAATTCTAACCATTTATTATTACATTTCTTAACTGTCTTCCTTGAATAGTGAGACTATTTTAATGAAGTCTTGTCATTGTTTTAGATTGAAATACTTTGCCAGTGTTTTACCGTAGTTAACACTGTTGAAACATTAACTTGCATTTGGTTTCTGGGTATTTTATTAGGATCCCCATTAGCTGTTGCTAAAGCAGCCACTATTCTTCCTGGGGTCCACACAAAACACGAAACATAAATCAGAAAATCAATAGACAAGAACAGCTCAAGGACAGAACTACATGTTTTTGTTTGTTTTTAACCTATTTAACTAGGCAAGTCAGTTAAGAACAAATTATTATTTTCAATGACGGCCTAGGTACAGTGGGTTAACTGCCTTGTTCAAGAGCAGAACGACAGATTTTTACCTTGTCAGCTCGGGGATTCGATCTAGCAACCTTTCGGTTTCTAGTCCTACACTCTAACCACTAGGCTACCTGTCGCCCCTACGCTCTAACCACTAGGCAACCTGCCGCCCCTACACTCTAACCACTAGGCTACCTGCGGTCCCTACACTCTAACCACTAGGCAACCTGCCGCCCCTACCCTCTAACCGCTAGGCCACCTGCCGCCCCTACGCTCTAACCACTAGGCAACCTGCCGCCCCTACGCTCTAACCACTAGGCAACCTGCCGCCCCTACACTCTAACCACTAGGCAACCTGCCGCCCCTACACTCTAACCACTAGGCTACCTGCGGTCCCTACACTCTAACCACTAGGCTACCTGCGGTCCCTACACTCTAACCACTAGGCTACCTGCCGCCCCCACACTCTAACCACTAAGCTACCTGCGGTCCCTACACTCTAACCACTAGACTACCTGCCGCCCCTACACTCTAACCGCTAGACTACCTGCTGCCCCCACACTCTAACCACTAGGCTACCTGCCGTCCCTACACTCTAACCACTAGACTACCTGCCGTCCCTACACTCTAACCACTAGGCTAACCACTAGACTACCTGCCGTCCCTACACTCTAACCACTATGCTACCTGCGGTCCCTACACTCTAACCACTAGGCTACCTGCGGCCCCTACACTCTAACCACTAGGCTACCTGCGGCCCCTACATACATTTCACCTGCACGTAACACCACTAAGTTATGTTAGTTATTGTCTGCAACACCTGCCTGTTGCAGAGGGAAGCATTATTTTTGGTTGAAGGGTTTCCACTTCCTGGGGTTATTTGACCAGTTAATTCACTTGTTCATTTTGTACCTGTTGACACCTGTCCTTGATTTGATTGATCTCACCATACAGTGACACTACTAGATCACTACACTAGCGAGACAGAGAGCGTGAGGGATGAGAGTGAGGGATGAGAGTGAGGGAAGAAATATATGGTAAAGTAATGGTATTTACTGTTAATGCACATACTTTTAATATTGTTTTGTTCATGCAGACCTGTGCCATTGATTTGAATCTTGACTGTTTTAAAGTTGATTTGCACATGATGACAGTACTTGTGGAGTTTTGTTTTTCCCTTTTCCCACTCCTTCCCTCTTCATCCAACCATCATTGTTCACCCTTGTTACCTGGCTACCCCCCCCCCCCCCCCTTACCTGTTCAACATCACATTTGCTGTTCTGTTTTTCATACTAATTGGTTTATTTAATTACCCGTTATTTTCCCATTCGTTACACACTCAGTTAATCCTTGTAAAACTGCCTATTCTCTTTTTAACCAGTTCAGTACCACCTTAGTTTCTTATCGTTGACTGTTACATTACCTGGTCAATATCATCCTTGTTACCTGGCTGTTCCCTTGTCTTAACCTGGTCAATATCATCCTTGTTACCTGGCTGTTCCCTTGTCTTAACCTGGTCAATACCATCCTTGTTACCTGGCTGTTCCCTTGTCTTAACCTGGTCAATACCATCCTTGTTACCTGGCTGTTCCCTTGTCTTAACCTGGTCAATATCATCCTTGTTACCTGGCTGTTCCCTTGTCTTAACCTGGTCAATACCATCCTTGTTACCTGGCTGTTCCCTTGTCTTAACCTGGCCAATATCATCCTTGTTACCTGGCTGTTCCCTTGTCTTAACCTGGTCAATATCATCCTTGTTACCTGGCTGTTCCCTTGTCTTAACCTGGTCAATATCATCCTTGTTACCTGGCTGTTCCCTTGTCTTAACCTGGTCAATATCATCCTTGTTACCTGGCTGTTCCCTTGTCTTAACCTGGTCAATATCATCCTTGTTACATAGCTGTTCCCTTGTCTTAACCTGGTCAATACCATCCTTGTTACCTGGCTGTTCCCTTGTCTTAACCTGGTCAATACCATCCTTGTTACCTGGCTGTTCCCTTGTCTTAACCTGGTCAATACCATCCTTGTTACCTGGCTGTTCCCTTGTCTTAACCTGGTCAATACCATCCTTGTTACCTGGCTGTTCCCTTGTCTTAACCTGGTCAATACCATCCTTGTTACCTGGCTGTTCCCTTGTCTTAACCTGGTCAATACCATCCTTGTTACCTGGCTGTTCCCTTGTCTTAACCTGGTCAATACCATCCTTGTTACCTGGCTGTTCCCTTGTCTTAACCTGGTCAATACCATCCTTGTTACCTGGCTGTTCCCTTGTCTTAACCTGGTCAATACCATCCTTGTTACCTGGCTGTTCCCTTGTCTTAACCTGGTCAATATCATCCTTGTTACCTGGCTGTTCCCTTGTCTTAACCTGGTCAATACCATCCTTGTTACCTGGCTGTTCCCTTGTCTTAACCTGGTCAATACCATCCTTGTTACCTGGCTGTTCCCTTGTCTTAACCTGGTCAATACCATCCTTGTTACCTGGCTGTTCCCTTGTCTTAACCTGGTCAATACCATCCTTGTTACCTGGCTGTTCCCTTGTCTTAACCTGGTCAATACCATCCTTGTTACATAGCTGTTCCCTTGTCTTAACCTGGTCAATATCATCCTTGTTACCTGGCTGTTCCCTTGTCTTAACCTGGTCAATATTATCCTTGTTACATGGCGGTTCCCTTGTCTTAACCTGGTCAATATCACATTTGCTGCTCTCCACAATGTTCCCACTACCCCTACTCCAATCGCTGATAAATGCTGACTTGGGATCCAGTGGTCAGGTGTCAGTCCCAAATGGCACCCTATTCCCTATATAGTGCACTAGGGCCCATAGAGGCCCTGGTCAAAAGTAGTGCACTATGTAGGGAATAGGGTGTGTGAAGCATTAATGGAAAGTCTTCTCATTTTCCTGCTCCACTTGACACCGTGTTTTATTTGTTCATGTAAATGGGATGCATCCCAAATACAGCTGTACTACATTCCTTACGTAGTGCACTACTTATGGGCCCTTGTCAAAATTAGTACACTATGTAGGGAATAGGGTGCTATTTACAGTGTAGTGGATGTATAATAATAATAATGATGATATGAATGTTAATTTATTAATCATGTACATGGTAATTTATGGAATGTGATGCTATTTCCAACTATTAAACTTTGATTTAACACAATGTTTCGTCTGTAGAGTTTTAGATATGCCTACACTGCTAGAAGGCTTCTGTGAAATGGGTTTGTTCATCTGGGTAAAGTCATATAGCCTTCTGTGGAATGGGTTTGTTCATCTGGGTAAAGCCATATAGCCTTCTGTGGAATGGGTTTGTTCATCTGGGTAAAGTCATATAGCCTTCTGTGGAATGGGTTTGTTCATCTGGGTAAAGTCATATAGCCTTCTGTGGAATGGGTTTGTTCATCTGGGTAAAGTCATATAGCCTTCTGTGGAATGGGGTGTTCATCTGGGTAAAGTCATATAGCCTTCTGTGGAATGGGTTTGTTCATCTGGGTAAAGTCATATAGCCTTCTGTGGAATGGGGTGTTCATCTGGGTAAAGCCATATAGGCTTCTGTGAAATGGGTTTGTTCATCTGGGTAAAGTCATATAGCCTTCTGTGGAATGGGGTGTTCATCTGGGTAAAGTCATATAGCCTTCTGTGGAATGGGTTTGTTCATCTGGGTAAAGTCATATAGCCTTCTGTGAAATGGGTTTGTTCATCTGGGTAAAGCCATATAGCCTTCTGTGGAATGGGTTTGTTCATCTGGGTAAAGTCATATAGAATAGACAAGCTGATGGTCTCTCCCAAAGACTCCATAACTAAAAAAATTTATAAATAAATAAGTTGTTTTAGAATGATTCCAGACTACGGACTATGGCTCAGCTCTTCCTGTGTGCTTGTGATAACCATTGATGGATGAAGTGCATTTTATCATGCCATTGAAATCACAGTAGGAGCCATTCATTTGCAGATCCTTGTGCCCCATTGTCATAAGCAGTTGCCACTGTTGCATTGCATAAGAGTCTTATCAATATTAGTTTTCCATTCTCCAGTACATGTTAACATTTTAATTTCTGTAGAATTGTTACAACCGTCCCTGGAGGCAGAGTTATTGTAGCATGATATGTGCAGGCGGGCCTCTGTTGTGATCTGCAGTCTGAGAGAAACGCAGGGTTGAAATAACACAACAGCCATGATAACAGCATCCTGCAGTCTGAGAGAAACACGGTTGAAATAACACAACAGCCATGATAACAGCATCCTGCAGTCTGAGAGAAACGCAGGGTTGAAATAACACAACACCCACGGTAACAACATCCTAATGGTAGGTCTGTCTTCTCTGTGATACTGAATATCAATGAGACAATGTGAGTCCCAAATGGCATCCTATTGCCTATATAAATGGCATCCTATTTCCTATATAGTGCACTGTAAATAGAGAATAGGGTGGCATTTGTGACTCAGGCCATAGGCACGGTAGTACAGGGACAATACATACTAATGGAAAGCAGAAGTACAGTGGGAGTGTGGTGAATGGAGACCGGCTCATCTTGATCATACCGTGGGTACAGAGCAGAGGGAGAGGTGGAAGGATACTGGCTCATCTTGATGGTGATCATACCGTGGGTACAGGGCAGAGGGAGAGGTGGAAGGATACTGGCTCATCTTGATGGTGATCATACCGTGGGTACAGAGCAGAGGGAGAGGTGGAAGGATACTGGCTCATCTTGATGGTGATCATACCATGGGTACAGAGCAGAGGGAGAGGTGGAAGGATACTGGCTCATCTTGATGGTGATCATACCGTGGGTACAGGGCAGAGGGAGAGGTGGAAGGATACTGGCTCATCTTGATGGTGATCATACCATGGGTACAGAGCAGAGGGAGAGGTGGAAGGATACTGGCTCATCTTGATGGTGATCATACCATGGGTACAGAGCAGAGGGAGAGGTGGAAGGATACTGGCTCATCTTAATGGTGATCATACCATGGGTACAGAGTAGAGGGAGAGGTGGAAGGATACTGGCTCATCTTGATGGTGATCATACCATGGGTACAGAGCAGAGGGAGAGGTGGAAGGATACTGGCTCATCTTGATGGTGATCATACCATGGGTACAGAGCAGAGGGAGAGGTGGAAGGATACTGGCTCATCTTAATGGTGATCATACCATGGGTACAGAGCAGAGGGAGAGGTGGAAGGATACTGGCTCATCTTGATGGTGATCATACCATGGGTACAGAGCAGAGGGAGAGGTGGAAGGATACTGGCTCATCTTGATGGTGATCATACCATGGGTACAGAGCAGAGGGAGAGGTGGAAGGATACTGGCTCATCTTGATGGTGATCATACCGTGGGTACAGAGCAGAGGGAGAGGTGGAAGGATACTGGCTCATCTTGATGGTGATCATACCGTGGGTACAGAGCAGAGGGAGAGGTGGAAGGATACTGGCTCATCTTGACGGTGATCATACCGTGGGTACAGAGCAGAGGGAGAGGTGGAAGGATACTGGCTCATCTTGACGGTGATCATACCGTGGGTACAGAGCAGAGGGAGAGGTGGAAGGATACTGGCTCATCTTGATGGTGATCATACCGTGGGTACAGAGCAGAGGGAGAGGTGGAAGGATACTGGCTCATCTTGATGGTGATCATACCGTGGGTACAGAGCAGAGGGAGAGGTGGAAGGATACTGGCTCATCTTGATGGTGATCATACCGTGGGTACAGAGCAGAGGGAGAGGTGGAAGGATACTGGCTCATCTTGATGGTGATCATACCGTGGGTACAGAGCAGAGGGAGAGGTGAATGGAGACTGGCTCATCTTGATGGTGATCATACCATGGGTACAGAGCAGAGGGAGAGGTGAATGGAGACTGGCTCATCTTGATGGTGATCATACCATGGGTACAGAGCAGAGGGAGGGTTAATGAATACAGGTGTATCCCAAATGTCAAAAGTAGTGCACCCTATTCCCTATGGGCCCTGGTCAAAAGTAGTGCACTATATAGGGAATAGGGTGCCATTTGGGATGGAGAATGAGAGAAAACGGAAGATAACCCTCAGTTTCCCTGAGCTTCAAATATTAAATGGTGATATATAAATGTAGACAAGAGCTGCACTTAGAACCAAAGAGAGGGAAGAAAAATGACAGAGTTGGTGGGGGGTGGTGGTGAAGGAGTGAAAGGTTTGGTAATTGATTTGTGATTGTGAAAGGGAAGACAGGGTGACAGACTGTAATTTTAGGGGCTGGAGAGAAAGAGGAAGTGACAGATGAAGGAGCAAAGGTGATAACAGCTCTGCTAAAATGGAGAGAAACTCAACCACCCATTTATGGGCTCTAGGCCCATATACTAAAATAGGGAATAGGGTGTCATTTGGTACACAGGCCATTCAATTATCTATTTAATACTTTGTCAGAGTGAACGGGAAAAGGTAACTGCTCATTTATAATCCCAGTTGGATATGAAGAGAAAGTCTACAAATTAGGTGGAAATATTTGAGAGACTTTGATATCTCTTTTCATGTTCTGAGTGAGTTGTTGATATGCTCTAATGTACACACACCGCTAGACTGCTCGATCGCAGCTGCTGTTTGGTGAACACGTCTGGGATGTTCATGAGCCTGAGGATGAGTCCCAAATATGGCAACCTATTCCCTACAAAGTGTGCTACTTTTGACCAGAGCCCGATGGGGACGCAGCATGCCATTTGGGACTCAATCTTTTAGTATTTTCTTATTTCATTTTACCAGCTGTTTAAATTTTCCATGGTACAGTAGGGATTTTTGTTTCATTTCTGAGAAAAGTGTGTGTGAGAGAGAGACAGAGAGCGAGAGAGAGAAAGGGGGAATTCATCCGTGCATGTCTGTTTGTAAGAGTGGTGTGATACAGGTCCTTGTGGGACCGACAATGGGAGACGGAGGGAGGGATGAATGGATAGATTTACACATATCCTCTCCTTCGCCCATGCATTATAAACCAGGAGATCATTCTGCAGACTAAGGCTAGATGTACTGAGGTGACTGACTGGGAACAATATCTCATACAGCTCTGTCTGCTGGTCCTCTGGGGGAATATACAGCTTCTAGGGACTGTCTAAAGGAAACACTGGCAATGGATGCTTTTGGGAAAGTCTCACCTGATTTGTGGCATGGTTCGAGGGGGTGTGGTCCGCGACACATTCTGGAACTGTCCTTTCATTCTAGAACTGGCCGTTAGGCACTACATTCTAGAACTGTCCTTTCAGCACCACATTCTAGAACTGTCCTTTCAGCACCACATTCTAGAACTGTCCTTTCAGCACCACATTCTAGAACTGTCCTTTCAGCATCACAAGCAAGAACTGTCCTTTCAGCACCACATTCTAGAACTGTCCTTTCAGCACCACATTCTAGAACTGTCCTTTCAGCATCACAAGCAAGAACTGTCCTTTCAGCACCACATTCTAGAACTGGCCTTTCAGCACCACATTCTAGAACTGTCCTTTCAGCACCACATTCTAGAACTGTCCTTTCAGCACCACAAGCAAGAACTGTCCTTTCAGCACCACATTCTAGAACTGTCCTTTCAGCACCACATTCTAGAACTGTCCTTTCAGCACCACATTCTAGAACTGTCCTTTCAGCATCACATTCTAGAACTGTCCTTTCAGCACCACATTCTAGAACTGTCCTTTCAGCACCACATTCTAGAACTGTCCTTTCAGCACCACATTCTAGAACTGTCCTTTCAGCACCACATTCTAAAACAGTCCTTTCCACTTCTAAGATAAACACTACCATTGTGTGAACGATGGCACGTGTTCAATATGTCATGTGCAATTCATGCAGCAGAGCAAACAGAGAAAAACTGCTATTTTCTGTGACTCAGTTGTGTTAGATCTTTGAAAATGGCAGATCCATTTCCACCTGCCTCCTGTGTTGTGTGGTGTGACTCATCCCTCTCTCACTCTTTCTGCCAGCATCCTCTGCCTACCCTACCCTATCTATCCCGCCTACCCTACCTACCATACCTCCCCTCCCTACCCTACCCTACTCTACCCTATCTATCCTGCCTACCCTACCTACCATACCTCCCCTGCCTACCCTACCCTATCTATCCTGCCTACCCTACCTACCATACCTCCCCGGTCTACCCTACCCTATCTATCCTGACTACCCTACCTACCATACCTCCCCGGCCTACCCTACCTACCTACCTACCCTACCTATCATATCTCCCCAGCCTACCCTACCTACCATACCTCCCCAGCCTACCCCACCTACCCTACCATACCTACCATACCTCCCCAGCCTACCCTACCTACCCCACCTACCCTACCTACCCTACCTACCATACCTCCCCAGTATACCATACCTCCCCAGCCTACCCCACCTACCCTACCTACCATAACTCCCCAGTCTACCCCAACCTACCATTCCTACCCCACCTACCATACCTCCCCAGCCTACCCCACTTACCATACCTCCCCAGCCTACCCTACCAACCTACCCCACCTACCATACCTCCCCAGCCTACCCCACCTACCATACCTTCCCAGCCTCCCATACCTCCCCAGCCTTCCCCTCAGCATACCATACCTCCCCAGCCTACCCCAGCATACCCTACCTACCCCACCCAGCCTACCTACCCCACCTACCATACCTTCCCAGCCTCCCATACCTCCCCAGCCTACCCTCTCAACCTACCCCACCTACCATACCTCCCCAGCCTACCCCACATACCCTACCTACCCCACCTACCCTACCTACCCAGCCTCCCATACCTCCCCAGCCTACCCCACCTACCCTACCTACCCAGCCTCCCATACCTCCCCAGCCTTCCCCTCAGCCTACCCCACCTACCCTACCTACCCAGCCTCCCATACCTCCCCAGCCTACCCCACCTACCCTACCTACCCAGCCTCCCATACCTCCCCAGCCTACCCCACCTACCATACCTACCCAGCCTCCACTACCTATGCATTATAGCCTGCCTACCTTGTCTCCCCAGTCTCCCCTACTTTCCCAGCATACCCTGCCTACCCAGCCTCCCCTCTCTACCCAGCGTACCCTGTCTACCCATCTTCCCCTCTCTACCCAGCGTACTCAGCCTCCCTTACCAGAACAGAGCCAGCAAGACAGGGGTCCTTTTATTAACTGGCTTTGGTATCCAAACTGAAGAAATAATGAATGATAAACCTGATCATCCCTGCAATGACAATGGGGGGCCAGAGCCACCGATCCCTGTCCTCCTCAGTAATACAATCACCCTGGTTGCGCCCAAAATGGCACACTTTTCCCTATGTAGTGCACTACTTTTGTCCAAAGCCGCTCTGGTCAAAAGTAGTGCAACACATAGGGAATAGTGTGCCATTTGGGGAAGTGGGTTGAAGCTGCAGCCAGCCCTGCCAGCCCAGCCAGCCCCAACCAGCCAGCCCAGCCAGCCAGCCAGCCAGCCCAGCCAGCCCAGCCAGCCAGCCCTGCCAGCCCAGCCAGCCAGCCCAGCCAGCCCCAACCCGCCAGCCCAGCCAGCCCCAACCAACCAACCAGCCCAGCCAGCCCAGCCAGCCCAGCCAGCCAGCCCAGCCAGCCCCAACCCGCCAGCCCAGCCAGCCCCAACCAGCCAGCCCAGCCAGCCCAGCCAGCCAGCCAACCAGCCCAGCCAGCCCTGCCAGCCCAGCCAGCCCCAACCAGCCAGCCAGCCCAGCCAGCCCTGCCAGCCCAGCCAGCCCCAACCCGCCAGCCCAGCCAGCCCCAACCAACCAGCCCAGCCAGCCCTGCCAGCCCAGCCAGCCCCAACCAGCCAGCCAGCCCAGCCAGCCCTGCCAGCCCAGCCAGCCCCAACCTGCCAGCCCTGCCAGCCAGCCCCAGCCAGCCAGCCCAGCCAGCCAGCCAGCCAGCCAGCCAGCCCAGCCAGCCCCAACCTGCCAGCTGCAGAATAAGTTTATTATGCTCATAGAATGACTACATACATCAAACTGACAGTCGACAGGGGGGGGGGGGGGGGGTGAGACAGAAGAAGGATGAGGATGAGACAGAAGAAGGAGTTGATTGGCCAATTGCTGTTAGCCATGAACTCGGCATAGTGGGGTGGTCTGCACTATTTATCTAGGATGTGTAAACCCCATATGTCTTTCTGTCAGCCAATGAGGGCTCTAATTTCTCCCACCAGCTCTATTTCCAGCGACTACCGGGTCCATCGTCAAGTAGGGGGGCTGTAGGGGTACACTGAACTCTACTGCAGATAAGGAAGGGAGAGTTAACGTTGCGTCTCGCCCAGTGACGTCGCGGGTGAGTGAGGGACATTGTTGAGAGCGACAAGAGGGACGAGAAGGGAAGGAGACAGCAGGAAAGTGCACAGTGCAACGTCGCTCATGTGTGTGTGTGTGTGTGTGTACGCGCGTCTCTGTGTGTAGGCTATCGCGCGTTTCCCGAGTCAACATTTTACACTGGTCAGAAATACAGCGAGTTGTTGTAATTCGGATCACAGCATAGCCGTATTGCAGTCTTTGTTTTAGGGTTTGGGGAACATTTGTTTGCACGAAACACACTTTTGCACAGACTGCTGTCTACATTTGCTGTTTATTTTCTCCCTACGAGTCGTATTCGATGGAAACATGGCAATTGAACGGGCATCTATTTGTGAGTATGATTCCTATAGCGAACTATAGGCTACAGTAATCTTACCTAAGCTTGGTAATGATTGTATATTTGCGTTTTTTACTTTCATGGACTGGTGATCCATTTTTGCATTCGAATCGACCTGTTGTCAATTATTTAAAACCAAGCAATATGGACTTTATGGCACAACTGTAGGTTAGGCTATTTAATAAACATTCGGCAATCTACAGCTTTGATTTATTTAAAGGTATATTTGATAAAGCCTAGTTGAATAGGCTACATGTGTCTTTTTAATTAATTTTTATAGACAATTATAGGCTAAGCACAGCATTTGACAGCAACGCCATTTACAGTTTGTATTTTAGCAATAGCCTCTCAGTAGCCTACTCGTTTAGATTAGGGTCAGATTGAATATTTAAGGTAACGTGTATCGGTTGTGGTGGCCGCTCGCTAGCGCGTGCACACGCATACGCATCCTTACCTCATTGATCCTCACACACGCCAACACACACTTTCAAACAACACACACTTTCACACGCCAAAAAAAAAAAGCGTCAGCACGCAGGCTGGATATCAATCGACCAATCAAACCTCTCTTTGAGATCTTCATCCTCGCCAGCTGTCATTCCAGAGTCTGAAGAGTGCAGCGGTAAGTTTGGACATTTCAGTTCTCTCTCATCACAGTGTTGCATTGCTCCAAAACGTTATGTTCCCCTGTCTATCTGCCTTATATTGTCATCGGTTCAACCTTCTTCAACATGATGAAATGCATTTGTGTTTGTATTGGCTTGTTATGGTCCCTATGGAATTTAACTGTCAAAAGGGGGTCTATTGTATTGCTGTGACGACAGACACCACCGGAAGAACGTAGAAAGACATGCTCGCTGTGTTTATCTGTTGTGACCCCCATAGCCGTGGATATGTGTGCCTCTGGTCTCCCCAGGTGTTTGACTTTCAGAGGGGCTAATGTATTGCTGTGACCACTGAGACCGGTTCTTGGCATTATCTTGCCTCATTGCTTTGATCTACAGCAGCAAAACATTCCCATGGCCTCTTAAAGTGGTGTTTTTTTCTCTCCGCTGTGATAGGCCCATCATGACTTGTATGTGTCCCCCTGTGGGCTTCATATGTCGGTGGCAGATTGTGGCTATTACATTAGACTGTTAGATTAGTTTATGAAACACCGGCAACACTGGCTGCGTTGCACTCTATGTTTTCATCCGTTCGTTACTATTGAATTCCCACCCTCGACGACATACTCCTGGTTTTCAACCCTGGGAGTTAACGTCATTGATTGGCCCTTGGTTTTGACAGATACCCAGAACATTGTGTCTCTGTAAAACTGCTGTGTTTTTCTCAGCGTTATGTGTCTGTAGATTTGTTTTTCTCCAGATTCATTGGTTTGTATATGCATGTTTGGACAGTAGGGAACGTCGGTCTGTAAGGCTGTGTTAAACACCGTGGATATTGTCTTGCAGATGCATTGTGTTAGCATCAAATCAACAGGGTCCTCCTAGCCTCTTTCTATGATAATGTGTTTGTTACTATGGGGCCCTGGTCAAAAGTAGTGCACTATAAAGGGAATAGGGTACCATTTAGGACACAGTGTGTGTGTGAAGCCTGCTTGTGTAAACAGGGTTAATTGGCGTTACCGTGGCAAAGTCAGCTGTTTATTTATCAGCGTTATAGCAATCCCCCGGCGAGACTGTGGCGAGATGATGAACTCTCTTAATTAGGGCACTAATGATAGCATGGGGAGGTTCATCACTGTGTCTGTTTGTTGATATTAGGATCTGATCACACAGACACAGGAAGACATGAGATATATATATATATACAGTGGGGAGAACAAGTATTTGATACACTGCCGATTTTGAAGGTTTTCCTACTTACAAAGCATGTAGAGGTCTGTAATTTTTATCATAGGTACACTTCAACTGTGAGAGAAGGAATCTAAAACAAAAATCCAGAAAATCATATATATATATATATATATAGGATTACTAGTACACACACAGAGGTTACACATCACACCCCAACCTGAAAGGCCAGATTACTTTTAGTACATCGTCTACACACAATCTTGGCAGCAGAGAGCTCCAAGCCGTCTGTACACCCTGAATGACTTGGCTCTTACCCCTATAATATGAACTGTCTCGCAGGGCTGTGGAAGATGCAGGTCATTAAATACCCTGGATCCTCCAGTAAGAATGTGTCCTCCAGTAAGAATGTGTCCTCAGGTAAGAATGTGTCCTCCAGTAAGAATGTGTCCTCCAGTAAGAATGTGTCCTCCAGTAAGAATGTGTCCTCCAGTAAGAATGTGTCCTCCAGTAAGAATGTGTCCTCCAGTAAGAATGTGTCCTCAGGTAAGAATGTGTCCTCCAGTAAGAATGTGTCCTCCACTAAGAATGTGTCCTCCGGTAAGAATGTGTCCTCCGGTAAGAATGTGTCCTCCAGTAAGAATGTGTCCTCCGGTAAGAATGTGTCCTCAGGTAAGAATGTGTCCTCCAGTAAGAATGTGTCCTCCGGTAAGAATGTGTCCTCCAGTAAGAATGTGTCCTCCGGTAAGAATGTGTCCTCAGGTAAGAATGAGAATGTGGAGTCTCTAGTGAGAATGTGGAGTCCTTCAGTGAGAATGTGGAGTCTCTAGTGAGAATGTGGCGTCTTTCAGTGAGAATGTGGAGTCTCTAGTGAGAATGTGGAGTCCTTCAGTGAGAATGTGGAGTCTCTAGTGAGAATGTGGAGTCCTTCAGTGAGAATGTGGAGTCTCTAGTGAGAATGTGGAGTCTCTAGTGAGAATGTGGAGTCTCTAGTGAGAATGTGGCGTCTCTAGTGAGAATGTGGCGTCTCTAGTGAGAATGTGGCGTCTCTAGTGAGAATGTGGCATCTCTAGTGAGAATGTGGCGTCTCTAGTGAGAATGTGGAGTCTCTAGTGAGAATGTGGAGTCTCTAGTGAGAATGTGGAGTCTCTAGTGAGAATGTGGAGTCTCTAGTGAGAATGTGGAGGTCTCTAGTGAGAATGTGGAGTCTCTAGTGAGAATGTGGAGGTCTCTAGTGAGAATGTGGAGGTCTCCAGTAAGAATGTGTCCTCCAGTGAGAATGTGTCCTCAGGTAAGAATATGTCCTCCAGTAAGAATGTGTCCTCCAGTAAGAATGTGTCCTCCAGTAAGAATGTGTCCTCAGGTAAGAATGTGTCCTCAGGTAAGAATGTGTCCTCAGGTAAGAATGTGTCCTCCCGGGTGAGAATGTGGAGTCTCTAGTGAGAATGTGGAGTCTCTAGTGAGAATGTGGAGTCTCTAGTGAGAATGTGGAGTCTCTAGTGAGAATGTGGAGTCTCTAGCGAGAATGTGGAGTCTCTAGTGAGAATGTGGAGTCTCTAGTGAGAATGTGGAGTCTCTAGTGAGAATGTGGAGTCTCTAGTGAGAATGTGGAGTCTCTAGCGAGAATGTGGAGTCTCTAGTGAGAATGTGGAGTCTCTAGTGAGAATGTGGAGTCTCTAGTGAGAATGTGGCGTCTTTCAGCGAGAATGTGGAGTCCTTCAGTGAGAATGTGGCGTCTCTAGTGAGAATGTGGCGTCTCTAGTGAGAATGTGGCGTCTTTCAGCGAGAATGTGGAGTCTCTAGTGAGAATGTGGCGTCTTTCAGTGAGAATGTGGAGTCCTTCAGTGAGAATGTGGAGTCCTTCAGTGAGAATGTGGCGTCTCTAGTGAGAATGTGGTGTCTTTCAGCGAGAATGTGGAGTCTCTAGTGAGAATGTGGAGTCCTTCAGTGAGAATGTGGAGTCTCTAGTGAGAATGTGGAGTCTCTAGTGAGAATGTGGAGTCTCTCAGTGAGAATGTGGAGTCTCTAGTGAGAATGTGGCAGTCTCTAGTGAGAATGTGGCAGTCTCTAGTGAGAATGTGGAGTCTCTAGTGAGAATGTGGCAGTCTCTAGTGAGAATGTGGCGTCTCTAGTGAGAATGTGGAGTCTCTAGTGAGAATGTGGAGTCTCTAGTGAGAATGTGGCGTCTCTAGTGAGAATGTGGAGTCTCTAGTGAGAATGTGGAGTCTCTAGTGAGAATGTGGAGTCTCTAGTGAGAATGTGGAGGTCTCTAGTGAGAATGTGGAGGTCTCTAGTGAGAATGTGGAGTCATTCAGTGAGAATGTGGAGTCCTTCAGTGAGAATGTGGAGTCCTTCAGTGAGAATGTGGAGTCTTTCAGTGAGAATGTGGAGTCATTCTAGTGAGAATGTGGAGTCTCTTCAGTGAGAATGTGGCGTCCTCTCAGTGAGAATGTGGAGGTCTCTCAGTGAGAATGTGGAGTCTCTAGTGAGAATGTGGAGTTCTTCAGTGAGAATGTGGAGTCTCTAGTGAGAATGTGGAGGTCTCTAGTGAGAATATGGAGGTCTCTAGTGAGAATGTGGAGTTCTTCAGTGAGAATGTGGAGTCTCTAGTGAGAATGTGGCGTCTCTAGTGAGAATGAGGCGTCTCTAGTGAGAATGTGGAGGTCTCTAGTGAGAATGTGGAGTCTCTAGTGAGAATGTGGAGTCTCTAGTGAGAATGTGGAGGTCTCTAGTGAGAATGTGGAGGTCTCTAGTGAGAATGTGGAGGTCTCTAGTGAGAATGTGGAGTCTCTAGCGAGAATGTGGAGTCTCTAGCGAGAATGTGGAGTCTCTAGCGAGAATGTGGCGTCTCTAGCGAGAATGTGGAGTCCTTCAGTGAGAATGTGGCGTTTCTAGCGAGAATGTGGCGTCTCTAGCGAGAATGTGGCGGTCTCTAGCGAGAATGTGGCGGTCTCTAGCGAGAATTTGGCGTCTCTAGCGAGAATGTGGCGTCTTTCAGTGAGAATGTGGAGTCTCTAGTGAGAATGTGGAGTCTCTAGTGAGAATGTGGAGTCCTTCAGTGAGAATGTGGAGTCCTTCAGTGAGAATGTGGAGTCTCTAGCGAGAATGTGGAGTCTCTAGCGAGAATGTGGAGTCTCTAGCGAGAATGTGGAGTCCTTCAGTGAGAATTTGGAGTCTCTAGTGAGAATGTGGAGTCTCTAGCGAGAATGTGGCGTCTTTCAGTGAGAATGTGGAGTCCTTCAGTGAGAATGTGGAGGTCTCTAGTGAGAATGTGGCGTCTCTAGCGAGAATGTGGCGTCTTTCAGTGAGAATGTGGAGTCCTTCAGTGAGAATGTGGAGGTCTCTAGTGAGAATGTGGAGTCTCTAGCGAGAATGTGGCGTCCTTCAGTGAGAATGTGGAGTCTCTAGTAAGAGCTACTACTTCTATCATCAGTCTAATAGTATTCTCTCACCTTCCCCTGTCTGGGTGTAGTACTCACTCACACACACGCACACACACTGCCTTAGTTTCCTGGCTGCTGGTAGGTAAATGGACTTCCTGACTGACACTGGGACTACGTCCCAAATGGCACCCTATCCCCTATATAGTGCACTACTTTTGACCAAAAATGGCAACCTATTCCCTATATAGTGTACTACTTTGTACTACTCTTTTCTCGCTCTCGCTGTCTTTTCTCGCTCTCGCTGTCTTTTCTCGCTCTCGCTGTCTTTTCGCGCGCTCTTTTCTCGCTTTTCGCTCTTTTCTCGCTCTTTTTTCACTCTTTTCTCGCTCTTTTCGCACTCTTGCTCTTTTCGCACTCTCGCTCTTTTCGCACTGTCGCTCTTTTCGCACTCTCGTTCTTTTCGTACTGTCGCTCTTTTCGCACTCTCGCTCTTTTCGCACTCTCGCTCTTTTCGCACTCGCTCTTTTCGCACTCTCGCTCTTTTCGCACTCTCGCTCTTTTCGCACTCTCGCTCTATTTTCTCGCTCTCTTTTCTCGCTATTTTCTCGCTCTCGATCTCTTTTCTCGCTCTCTTTTCTCGTTCTCGCTCTTTTCGTTCTCTCTCTCAATTTAATTGAAATTGCTTTATTGGCATGACGTAACAGCTACTCATTCCAGGGAATTTCTTTATTTGTCCTATTTTCTACATTGTAGAATAATAGTGAAGAAATCAAAACTATGAAATGACACATGGAATCATGTAGTAACCAAAAAAGTGTTAAACAAATCAAAATATATTTTATATTTGAGATTCTTCAAAGTAGCCACCCTTTGCTTTGATGGCAGCTTTGCACACTCTTGGCATTCTCTCAACCAGCTTCAACCAGCTGTAGTCGCAAAAAACAGAAACGGCTATGATGAAACTGGCTCTCATGAGGACCGCCACAGGAAAGGAAGACCCAGAGTTACCGCTGCTGCAGAGGATAAGTTCATTAGAGTTGCCAGCCTCAGAAATTGCAGCCCAAATAAATGCTTCACAGAGTTCAAGTAACAGACACATCTCAACATCAACTGTTCAGAGGAGACTGCGTGAATCAGGCCTTCGTGGTCGAATTGCTGCAAAGAAACCACTTCTAAAGGACACCAATAACAAGAAGAGACTTGATTGGGCCAAGAAACACGAGCAATGGACATTAGACTGGTGGAGATCTAGAGTAGGTGAACAGATCTCTGCATGTGTAGTTCCCACCGTGAATCATGGAGGAGGAGGTGTGATGGTGTGGGGGTGCTTTGCTGGTGACACTGTCAGTGATTTATTTAGAATTCAAGGCACACTTAACCAGCATGGATACCACAGCATTCTGCAGCGATATGCCATCCCATCTGGTTTGCGCTCAGTGGGACTATAATTGTTTTTCAACAGGACAATGACCCAACACACCTCCAGGCTGTGTAAGGGCTATTTGACCAAGAAGGAGAGTGATGGAGTGATGCATCAGATGACCTGGCCTCCACAATCCCCCAACCTCAACCAAATTGAGATAGATTGGAATGAGTCGGACCGCAGAGTGAAGGAAAAGCAGCCAACAAGTGCTCAGCATATGTGGGAACTCCTTCAAGACTGTTGGAAAATCATTCTAGGTAAAGCTAGTGGAGAGAATGCCAAGAGTGTGCAAAGCTATCATCAAGGCAAAGGGTGGCTACTTTGAAGAATCTCAAATATATAAAATATTTTTTTATTTGTTTAACACTTTTTTTGGTTACTGCATGATTCCATATGTATTATTTCATAGTTTTGATGTCTTCAGCATTATTCTACAATGTAGAAAATAGTAAAAATACACAAAAAACATTGAATGAGTAAGTGTCTAAACTCTTGACTGGTACTGTACATATTGCCAAAGCATACTTTGGAAAATAAGTTATGAATTATGTTAATATTGTGAATTACTATTATATTCTCTCTCTCCTGTCTCCCTCTCTTTCTCTCTCTTTATCTGCCTCTTGCTCAAGCCATTTTCTCTCTGCACAGACAGTGACCTTTCAAAATGTATTCATATTCAATATATTTACAACTTTTTCATTCACCTGATTGACCGTAGAGTGACTTCTTCATGAGATTTATAATGGAAATCATTCACATTTATTTCAATGGTAACTGTGTTTGGTGAGCAAATAATTTGTAAATTGGCTTCTCCAGATTAAAGGTTTAAGGAGATAAGAAATATAATACCGTTGACAAGGACCGGCTCGTTTGGGTAGAGTTGATTGGATTTCATTGACAGGTGTGTGCATGATGAGACTAATCTGCGTTCCAACTGGCACCCTATTCCCTATGTAGTGCACTACTTTTGACCAGAGGCCTATGGGCCCTGTTGGAAGCAGTGCACTATAAAGGGAATAGGGTATCATTTGCGACACATTCTATTGCTCTGGAGTTCAGTTCCAGGTTGAGACTTTATCACGGAATCATGTCTTTACAGAAAAGAACAGAAAGGAGACAGTTTTTTGTTGTTGTTGCTGGTTTCCCTCCTGTGATGTGTGTTATATTTTAGGAGATATACATTTAGCTCCGCCTCCATCTAGACAGGAGATACCGTTTTAGCCCCGCCTCCATCTATACAGGAGATAAACATTTACCATGCCTCCAACATTATGAATGAGGTGAGAGTAATGGATATGGGAAGCATATGCCTTATGTGGACAAGTAAGTGAATGAATGGGTGAGTAGCTACTGTGAGTCAGTGAATGAATGGGTGAGTAGCTACTGTGAGTCAGTGAATGAATGGGTGAGTAGCTACTGTGAGTCAGTGATGGAATGGGTGAGTAGCTACTGTGAGTCAGTGAGTAAGTGATGGAATGGGTGAGTAGCTACTGGGAGTAAGTGATGGAATGGGTGAGTAGCTACTGTGAGTAAGTGATGGAATGGGTGAGTAGCTACTGGGAGTAAGTGATGGAATGGGTGAGTAGCTACTGTGAGTCAGTGAGTAAGTGAATGAATGGGTGAGTAGCTACTGTGAGTAAGTGATGGAATGGGTGAGTAGCTACTGGGAGTCAGTGAATGAATGGGTGAGTAGCTACTGTGAGTAAGTGATGGAATGGGTGAGTAGCTACTGGGAGTCAGTGAATGAATGGGTGAGTAGCTACTGTGAGTAAGTGATGGAATGGGTGAGTAGCTACTGTGAGTAAGTGATGGAATGGGTGAGTAGCTACTGGGAGTCAGTGAATGAATGGGTGAGTAGCTAAGTGAGTCAGTGAATGAATGACAGAGGATGAATCAGTGAAGATGAACAAGTGACTCCCCATCAAGCTGAGTAGGCCTAAGCTCTATTGACTATGACTGACTGAATAACTGCTGCAATCGAGGTGCCAGACAGGCCCACACGATTGGCTTGTTCTCCAATTAGACCAAACCCCTCCAGCTGCCAATCATGACCCAGAATGTGTGTTGCTGCTCTAGGTGCGAGTCCCAAATGAAACCCTATTCCCTATGTAGTGCACTACTTTTGACCAGAGCCCTATGAGAGCCCCATGGGCCCTGGTCAAAAGTAGTGCACAACATAGGGAATAGGGTGCCATTTGGGAGACATCCCTGATCTCTCAGGAGGGACCCTAAATGAAGTGGAGCTGCATGTTAAACAAAGATCACACTTATAACCACTTACTGTCTTTCTCTCACACTACTTCTGGTCTCCCTCACTCTCTGTCTCTCTCTCTCTCTCACTCTGTATTCAGCTTCTCTCTGTCTCGTTATCCCTCTCTCTGCCCCATCTATCTCTCTGTTTCAGAGAGCGCGCACACACACACACACACACACACACACACACACACACACACACACACAGCTCAACATTAGCTCAACAGCAGCAGACTCGTGGGTGCTGTAAATGACCCTTCATCCGAGAGGATGGGGGACATGCTGTTGACACTCACGCAGCACCTTTTCCATCGCCCCACAATGTACCTTGATTGCTGCTGCCAAAGTGTTTGGCCCAGATTGTAAATGTGGTATTGACCTGTTTGTGGGACGTGAAGAGCATCCCTTTCTTGCATCCTAAATGGCATCCTACTATAGTGCACTACTTTTGACCTGAATGACTCCCCTATCTCCCTCCCTTCACATCTGGTCCCTAGAATGTTTCTCAAGGTTTTCGGAGCAGTTTGAATGATTTTCACATCCAACAGTAGCAGAACCGTAGCAGAACCCATCACATTGCAATTCATCTTACGAGGCAGACAGATAGTTTCCACAGCTTAAGCATCTTAAGTTGTGTCAGTGACTCAGATATAAGGCCCAGGGGGCTAGTTGTCAGTGTAGAAGATAGATAACCCAGCCACTTTCTAGCTTTCTCCCTGTAACGACCAAGGGGATGTCCAGTAACATCTCCTTCCAGTAACATCTCCTTCCAGTAACATCTCCGTCCAGTAACATCTCCTTCCAGTAACATCTCCTTCCAGTAACATCTCCTTCCAGTAACATCTCCTTCCAGTAACATCTCCTTCCAGTAACATCTCCTTCCAGTAACATCTCCTTCCAGTAACATCTCCGTCCAGTAACATCTCCGTCCAGTAACATCTCCTTCCAGTAACATCTCCTTCCAGTAACATCTCCGTCCAGTAACATCTCCGTCCAGTAACATCTCCTTCCAGTAACATCTCCGTCCAGTAACATCTCCTTCCAGTAACATCTCCGTCCAGTAACATCTCCTTCCAGTAACATCTCCGTCCAGTAACATCTCCGTCCAGTAACATCTCCTTCCAGTAACATCTCCTTCCAGTAACATCTCCTTCCAGTAACATCTCCTTCCAGTAACATCTCCTTCCAGTAACATCTCCTTCCAGTAACATCTCCGTCCAGTAACATCTCCTTCCAGTAACATCTCCGTCCAGTAACATCTCCTTCCAGTAACATCTCCTTCCAGTAACATCTCCGTCCAGTAACATCTCCGTCCAGTAACATCTCCTTCCAGTAACATCTCCGTCCAGTAACATCTCCTTCCAGTAACATCTCCGTCCAGTAACATCTCCTTCCAGTAACATCTCCGTCCAGTAACATCTCCTTCCAGTAACATCTCCTTCCAGTAACATCTCCGTCCAGTAACATCTCCTTCCAGTAACATCTCCGTCCAGTAACATCTCCGTCCAGTAACATCTCCTTCCAGTAACATCTCCGTCCAGTAACATCTCCTTCCAGTAACATCTCCTTCCAGTAACATCTCCGTCCAGTAACATCTCCGTCCAGTAACATCTCCTTCCAGTAACATCTCCGTCCAGTAACATCTCCTTCCAGTAACATCTCCTTCCAGTAACATCTCCGTCCAGTAACATCTCCTTCCAGTAACATCTCCGTCCAGTAACATCTCCTTCCAGTAACATCTCCGTCCAGTAACATCTCCTTCCAGTAACATCTCCTTCCAGTAACATCTCCTTCCAGTAACATCTCCGTCCAGTAACATCTCCGTCCAGTAACATCTCCGTCCAGTAACATCTCCTTCCAGTAACATCTCCGTCCAGTAACATCTCCTTCCAGTAACATCTCCTTCCAGTAACATCTCCGTCCAGTAACATCTCCTTCCAGTAACATCTCCGTCCAGTAACATCTCCTTCCAGTAACATCTCCGTCCAGTAACATCTCCTTCCAGTAACATCTCCTTCCAGTAACATCTCCGTCCAGTAACATCTCCTTCCAGTAACATCTCCGTCCAGTAACATCTCCTTCCAGTAACATCTCCTTCCAGTAACATCTCCGTCCAGTAACATCTCCTTCCAGTAACATCTCCTTCCAGTAACATCTCCGTCCAGTAACATCTCCGTCCAGTAACATCTCCTTCCAGTAACATCTCCGTCCAGTAACATCTCCGTCCAGTAACATCTCCGTCCAGTAACATCTCCGTCCAGTAACATCTCCGTCCAGTAACATCTCCTTCCAGTAACATCTCCGTCCAGTAACATCTCCGTCCAGTAACATCTCCTTCCAGTAACATCTCCTTCCAGTAACATCTCCTTCCAGTAACATCTCCGTCCAGTAACATCTCCTTCCAGTAACATCTCCGTCCAGTAACATCTCCGTCCAGTAACATCTCCTTCCAGTAACATCTCCGTCCAGTAACATCTCCTTCCAGTAACATCTCCTTCCAGTAACATCTCCTTCCAGTAACATCTCCGTCCAGTAACATCTCCGTCCAGTAACATCTCCGTCCAGTAACATCTCCTTCCAGTAACATCTCCTTCCAGTAACATCTCCTTCCAGTAACATCTCCTTCCAGTAACATCTCCGTCCAGTAACATCTCCTTCCAGTAACATCTCCTTCCAGTAACATCTCCGGACAGTTTTCTGTCAGATCTTATCTTATGCTCTTGTCATATGGACTCGAGCAGAGCTGGACTGCTGCTTTGTGACCCAGCACCAGTATCAGTGCTCACTCACATGTGGACAGAGAGAGAGAGAGGAGGCTAATTTGACAAATTAGCCTCCTTGGCTAATCTAAAGAAGCATAAGAGCAAACCAAAAATAACAGATAATGAAAAATGGTTTGATAATGATTGCAAAAATCTAAGAAAGTCATTGAGAAATATATCTAATCAAAAACACAGAGAACCAGACAACAAAAATATACGCCTTCAATATGGGGAAACACTGAAGCAATACAAACGCACCCTAAGAACAAAAAAGGAACAGCACATTAGAAATCAGCTGGATGGAATTGAGGAATCCATAGAATCAAACCACTTCTGGGAGAATTGGAATAAATTAAACAAACCTCATCATGAGGAGTTGGCTATCCAAAATGGGGATATGTGGAGAAATCACTTTGCAAACCTCTACAGCAATATAACAAAGAGCCCAGAACAAAAAGATATACAAGAAAAATTACAAATCCTTGAATTAGCAGTCAAAGACTATCAGAATCCTGTGGATACCCCAATTACAGAAGAAGAATTATTGGAAAAAATATGCAATCTCCAACCCAAAAAGGCCTGTGGTGCTGATGGGATCTTAAATGAAATGATCAAATATACAGACCACAAATTCAAATTGGCTATACTCAAACTCTTCAACATTATCCTCACTGCAGGTATTTTCCCCGATATTTGGAACCAGGGACTGATCACACCAATCTATAAAAATGGAGACAAATTTGACCCAAATAATTACAGAGGAATATGCATTAACAGCAACTTGGGGAAAATTCTCTGCAGTATTATAAATAGCAGACTACATCATTTCCTTGACGAACACAACGTCCTGAGCAGAAGCCAGATTGGATTTCTAAAAAATTATCGTACAACTGACCACATTTACACCCTCCACACTCTAATTGATAAACAAGTTAACCAAAACAAAGGCAAAATCTACTCGTGTTTTGTAGATTTCAAGAAAGCATTTGATTCAATTTGGCACGAAGGTCTTTTTTATAAACTAATAGAAAGTGGTATTGGAGGGAAAACATATGATTTTATTAAATCAATGTACACTAAAAACAAATGTGCGGTTAAAATTGGCAACAAGCAAACAGACTTCTTCTCTCAGGGGCGGGGAGTGAAACAGGGCTGCCCAATAAGTCCAACATTATTTAACATCTACATTAATGAATTGGCAAAAACATTAGAAGAATCGGCAGCACCTGGTATCACCCTACACAACACTGAAATCAAGTGTCTGCTGTACGCAGATGACCTGGTGCTGCTGTCTCCCACTAAAGAGGGGTTACAGCAACACCTAGATCATCTTCACAGGTTCTGTCAGACTTGGGCTCTGACCGTTAACCTAAAAAAAACAAATATAATGATATTCCAAAAAAGGTCCGGAAATAAGGATGACAAATATAAATTCTATTTGGACACAGTTCTATTAGAACACACCAAAAACTACACATATCTAGGACTAAATATCAGCAACACAGGTAGCTTTCACATGGCTGTGAATGAGCTGAGAGACAAAGCAAGAAGAGCATTCTATGCCATTAAAAGGAACATCAAAATTGAAATTCCAATTAGAATCTGGCTCAAAAATGTTCAATCAGTTATAGAACCAATTGCTCTATATGGCAGTGAGGTATGGGGTCCACTCTCTAATAATGAATTTACTAAATGGGACAAACATCCAATTGAAGTATTGCATGCAGAGTTTTGCAAGACTGTATTGCAAGTACAAAGAAAAACTCCAAATAACGCATGTAGGGCAGAATTGGGCCAATATCCCCTCCTCATTCGAATAGAAAAAAGAGCCATCAAATTTTACAACCATCTAAAAACAAGTGACCCTAAAACATTCCATCACACAGCTCTACAATGTCAAGAGATGAAACCAGAGAAGAGTCCCCTCAGCCAGCTGGTTCTGAGGCTCAGTTCACCAACCCAAACCAACCCCACAGAGCCTCGGGACAGTCCTCAGAAAATCTGGCCCAACCAAATCATCACAAAACAAAAAGAAAAATATATAACCTATTGGAAAGACACCACAAAAAATCAAAGTAAACTTCAATGCTATTTGGCTCTAAACAGACAGTACATGGTGGCAGACTATCTGACCACTGTGACTGATAGAAAACTGAGGAAAACATTGACTAGGTACAGACTCAGTGAGCACAGTCTGGCTATAGAGACCGGTCGTCACAGACAAACCTGGCTGCCCAGAGAGGACAGGCTGTGCTCACTCTGCTCCAGGGGAGAGGTAGAGACAGAAGTGCATTTCCTACTACACTGTGACAAATACTCAGACCTAAGAGCATATTTCTTTCCCAAAATTATAATTCAATACAAAGAATTTGAAACTATAAAAGATGAAGAAAAATTCAAATATTTATTGGGTGAAAAGCCAAAATGTGCAGTTTTGGCAGCCAAATATGTGTCCTCCTGCCACAGCCTGAGGGACAGCCAGTGAAAAATGCAAAGTAATGTTGATAATATTTCCCATTTAGCTTAGTTTTGTTTTGTCTTTCGTACCAGGTCATGTGTCTTCTCAGTCATGTTGACACTGGTCTACTACTGTTGCTTTAATGTATTGTTGTTCTGATTAATATTGTTGTTGTAGCTGTTATTAATGGTAATCCCATGTCCACTACTACTATTATTATTGCTGTTAGTCCCACCATTTATTTATATATAAATATATATATATTTTGTGTATATATATACATATATATTTTATTTAAATTTTTCGATATGTATACTTTGACAATGTAAGTAATAATAACTTGCCATGTCAATAAAGTCAATTGAATTGAATTGAATTGAATTGAATTGAGAGGGGTGGTTGCATTTGAAAAAAATGGAGCTCTATGGACCCTGGTCGAAAGGAGTGCACTATATAGGGAATTGGGTGACATTTGGGTTGTGGACTGGGTGATTGGGCTTATAGTCCTCAGTCCAGCCTCAGGCCTGGCCACTGGAGGGAGAGAAAGAGAGAGAGAGCTGTCTTGTCCTTGACATCATTGAGCATCGATTTAGAAATTATGACATCACACCTCCCCTTTCTGTCTTGTCTGCTTCTCTTTCTCCTCTCGCTCACACAGTCTCTCTATTGGCTCTCTGTCTCTCTCTTGACTCTCTGTCTCTCTCTTGACTCTCTGTCTCTCTCTTTTGGCTCTCTGTCTCTCTCTATTGGCTGTCTCTCTCTCTCTATTGGCTCTCTGTTTCTCTCTATTGGCTCTCTGTCTCTCTCTATTGGCTCTCTCTCTCTCTCTCTCTCTCTATTGGCTCTCTCTCTCTCTCTCTCTCTCTCTCTCTCTCTCTCTCTCTATTGGCTCTCTGTCTCTCTCTATTGGCTCTCTGTTTCTCTCTATTGGCTCTCTGTTTCTCTCTATTGGCTCTCTCTCTCTCTCTATTGTCTCTCTCTCTCTCTCTCTTGGCTCTCTCTCTCTCTCTCTCTCTCTCTCTCTCTCTCTATTGGCTCTCTGTCTCTCTCTATTGGATGTCTCTCTCTCTCTATTGGCTCGCTGTCTCTCTCTATTGGCTCGCTGTCTCTCTCTATTGACTCGCTGTCTCTCTCTATTGGCTCGCTGTCTCTACGGGCTGTCTCTCTCTGACACGATTCTGCCTCTCTCTGCCTTTATGCTGCAGTTTTTTTTCTTCTCTGTTCTCCCTCTGTTCTCCCTCCCTTAGAATATCTTCTCCTTCTCTTCTCTCTCTGTATTCAGCCCCTCTCTCTCTCTCTCTCTCTCTCTTCCCCTTCATCCTCACTCTGTATTCAGCTTCTCTCTGTCTCTCTCCTTCTGTCTCGTTATCCCTCTCTCTCTGCCCCCCCCCTTCTCTATCTTTGATCTTTACTAGAGTTTATCTCAGCAGGCCTCAGTGGTGTCTGTCTGTCTCAGTGTGAGACCCTCCCTCCCTCAGCAGGCCTCAGACAGACACACCACTGTCTCAGTGTGAGATCCACCATGCGCGCTCTCTCTCTCTCCCTCTCTCCGTGTTGGCTCTCTAAAACACACTGTAATGAACTTGCCTTTTCTTTCATGCCTCCCTCCCTCTCTCCATCTCTGTGTGTGTGGTTGCCTCCCTCCCTCTCTCCATCTCTGTGTGTGTGGTTGCCTCCCTCCCTCTCTCCATCTCTGTGTGTGTGGTTGCCTCCCTCCCTCTCTCCATCTCTCTGTGTGTGGTTGCCTCCCTCCCTCTCTCCATCTCTCTGTGTGTGGTTGCCTCCCTCCCTATATCCATCTCTCTGTGTGTGGTTGCCTCCCTCCCTATATCCATCTCTCTGTGTGTGGTTGCCTCCCTCCCTCTCTCCATCTCTCTGTGTGTGGTTGCCTCCCTCCCTCTCTCCATCTCTCTGTGTGTGGTTGCCTCCCTCCCTATATCCACCTTCTCTTACATGCCTCCCTCTGTCTTGCTCTTTATCTCACTCATTTATATTCTCTGTCTTGCTCTTTATCTCACTCGTTTGCTCTCTTCCATTCTCTCCCCTCTTTTTTTATTTCACATCTTTTGAATGTCAAATTGGAAGAGAAGAATTACATTACAATGAACATTAGTGCAGGGTTACATTATCTTTCTGTTCCATTACAATGGTCACTAGTGCAGGGTTACATTATCTTTCTGTTCCATTACAATGGTCACTAGTGCAGGGTTACATTATCTTTCTGTCCCATTACAATGGTCTCTAGTGCAGGGTTACATTATCTTTCTGTCCCATTACAATGGTCACTAGTGCAGGGTTACGTTATCTTTCTGTCCCATTACAATGGTCACTAGTACAGGGTTACATTATCTTTCTGTCCCATTACAATGGTCACTAGTGGAGGGTTACATTATCTTTCTGTCCCATTACAATGGTCACTAGTGCAGGGTTACATTATCTTTCTGTTCCATTACAATGGTCACTAGTGCAGGGTTACATTATCTTTCTGTTCCATTACAATGGTCACTAGTGCAGAGTTACATTATCTTTCTGTTACATTACAATGGTCACTAGTACAGAGTTACATTATCTTTCTGTTCCATTACAATGGTCACTAGTGCAGGGTTACATTATCTTTCTGTTACATTACAATGGTCACTAGTGCAGGGTTACATTATCTTTCTGTTCCATTACAATGGTCACTAGTGCAGGGTTACATTATCTTTCTGTTCCATTACAATGGTCACTAGTGCAGGGTTACATTATCTTTCTGTTACATTACAATGGTCACTAGTGCAGGGTTACATTATCTTTCTGTTACATTACAATGGTCACTAGTGCAGGGTTACATTATCTTTCTGTTCCATTACAATGGTCACTAGTGCAGGGTTACATTATCGTTCTGTCCCATTACAATGAACATTAGTGCAGGGTTACATTATCTTTCTGTTCCATTACAATGGTCACTAGTGCAGGGTTACATTATATTTCTGTTCCATTACAATGGTCACTAGTGCAGGGTTACATTATCTTTCTGTTCCATTACAATGGTCACTAGTGCAGGGTTACATTATCTTTCTGTTCCATTACAATGGTCACTAGTGCAGGGTTACATTATCTTTCTGTTCCATTACAATGGTCACTAGTGCAGGGTTACATTATCTTTCTGTTCCATTACAATGGTCACTAGTGCAGGGTTACATTATCTTTCTGTTCCATTACAATGGTCACTAGTGCAGGGTTACATTATCTTTCTGTTCCATTACAATGGTCACTAGTGCAGGGTTACATTATCTTTCTGTTCCATTACAATGGTCACTAGTGCAGGGTTACATTATCTTTCTGTTCCATTACAATGGTCACTAGTGCAGGGTTACATTATCTTTCTGTTCCATTACAATGGTCACTAGTGCAGGGTTACATTATCTTTCTGTTCCATTACAATGGTCACTAGTGCAGAGTTACATTATCTTTCTGTTCCATTACAATGGTCACTAGTGCAGGGTTACATTATCTTTCTGTGCTCTTTTAGTATTTCTCCGCTAGGTTTCTTGAGGGAGAATTCCTGCGACGATGTCAAATATAATAAAACAAAAACACCATAGTAAATACTACAGTATACTACAGTCTGTAAAAACATTACATTAATCACCATAGTATAGACGACAGTTTTCTTTTACCGTGGTATTTATACTATAGTGAACATTTAAATGCTACAATGTAATGTTTCTGCGGACTTAAAGGAAAGAGTCACCCATTTTTAAATGTTATACTGTTTTTGTGCATCTCCGAGCGACGTTCTATCGATTCCCTGGGGTCATTTCATGTTTTCATGTGTATCTGAGCTATTGCCGTTCGAGCATGCAGTAATCGGCTGGTACGACGTAACATTTTTCCTGTTCTGGGAATGTACATTTTTAGGTTGCAGGGAGGTTCTGAGAACGTTACGTTCTCTGAACTATTTGAGAACATTACCAATATCAAACTAATTGGAAAACGTTCCTAGGACATGACCTAAATGTAATGTAAACATGTTTGAACTTTTAGGAAACGTTCTGTTAAAGTAATGAAATACCAAGACAACAACTTCCTTTAATGTGCTGAGAATGTTCCAAAGACAAGCAACTGTCCTGCACCATTCTCATAAAGTTGTGGGAAAGTGGATACAAAATAATCCTAGGACAACCATGCTATAAGAAACATGTGGTTTAGCAGTCTCATGGCTTGGGGATAGAAGCTCTTCAGGATCCTGTTGGTTCCAGACATGGTGCACTGGTACCACCTTTCGTGCGGGGAGCAGAGAGAACATTCGATGCCTTGGGTGGCTGGTGTCATTAAAACATTTTTGGGCCTTCCTCTGACACCGCCTGGTACAGAGGTCCTGGATGGTGGGAGCTCTTGGTCGTACTCACCACCTTTGGTAGCGCTTTGCGGTTGGGTACCATGCAGTTTCCGTAACAAGCGGTGATGCAGCCAGGGGTGTGCTCGCCCCACCGTTTCCTGTAGTCCAAGATCAGCTCTTTTTGTCTTTCTGACGTTGAGGAAGAGGTTGTCCTGGCACCACACTGCCAGGTCTCTGACCTCCTTCTGTAGGCTGCCCTTGTCGTCGGTGATCAGTCCTACCACTGTCGTGTCGTCAGCACAGTTGATGACGGTGTTGGAATCGTACCCATACACCCCTGAGGGGACTGTGGTAGTCATGTGGTAGTTGTGTGGTACTGTAGTAGTGTGGTAGTAGTTTGGTAGTGTGTGTGTGTGTGTGTGTGTGTGTGTGTGTGTGTGTATGCGTTAAGGCTTGTCTCTGTGCTTATGTGTTTTTTATTTCCATGTCTCTCCCCTCTGTCTGTCCATGAAGGCACCGTGGGCAGACATGAGAGTCAAATCTAAAATTATTATTGACTGGATAATATGTTAGATCCTCCGCCCTGCCTCTTCCCCTTTCATCCTTTGACATCTAGTCACGTACTAAACATCCTCTTCCTCCCCCAGCTCAGACCTCCCCTGTGAGTCCGTCGAATTAGCACTGACATCTCCGATTTTTTTTCTTTTTCACAGAATCTCAGAGAATTATCCGCAGTGAAGGAAGGAAGATGTTTGTGTAAGAAACCAGGTTAAAATGGTATTCAGGTTCTAGCAGACTGTGTCTTTGTTCATAGCCTCTTTGAAGTTATCCCACTGGGCACACACTGGTTGAATCAACGCTGTTTCCACGTCATCTCAATGAAATTTACATTGAATCAACGTGAAATAGACGTTGAATCGACATCTGTGCCCAGTGGGATACGCCATTGTTATAGGCAAGAACATTCTATTTTTATATGGTAACTCATTGTTGAAACCATTTTCATGCGTTGGTTTGATTTATCAATGACGTAATCCTTTTATTTCTCCTTTGACAACATACTGTAAGTGTTCAGAGTTTTGTGTTTGTGTGTGTACATCGTGTGTTTGTGTGCCCGCACACTTTGTGTGTACATCATTGTTTGTGCGTGTTTAGGCCTTTGTGTCTGTGTAATGTGTCTTTGTGTGTGTACATCAGCGTGTTTGTGTGCACGCACACTTTGTGTGTACATCATTGTTTGTGCGTGTTTAGGCCTTCGTGTCTGTGTAATGTGTCTTTGTGTGTGTACATCAGCGTGTTTGTGTGCAAGCACACTTTGTGTGTGTGTGTGTGTATCAACTGTGCATGTGTCCTGTATATCAAACACCAACACTTGAGCGTTGATAGCTGTTGGCTGATATGTGGTCCGTTTTCCACATTGTTGCCCAGTGAAAGGGAAAAATTACTTTTCACAGTAAACTGGAGGAGACAAATTTGTCACGATGGGTTAAATGATGAGAAATGTGAAACCTGTCAGGGAGAAAAGGAGTGTACATGAATGGTTGCCAAGCAACAGAATCAGGCAGCTTTCAGCTTTGGTTCCAGTGAACCGAAGGGACGGCTCTCCTGACTGTCACCTGTCAAGCTTGAATATGTATGGAGGAGCAAAAGGTGTGTGTGAAATGTGGACGTATAGTGCCTATGTCTGAATACTTCTTTGTCTCTGTGTCAGAGAGAGAGAGAGAGGGAGTGAGAGAGAGAGATGTGGAATAGTGCAAGAGAAATTCAGTTCCAAATTGTTCTTCCTAAAAGAAGCTAGCTAGCTAACTCAAAAACAAGAAATTAACAACCCAATAGAAAAGACAAGAGAAGGACAGAAGACAAAAGGACATCAAAGTAAAACAGTTCTCTAAAGACACTAGAGACAATAACACCAGAAACATTAAGATGGAATTCTATTGCAACATTGTAGCCAACATCACCAGCGTTGCTATGGAAATTGTTTACCAGATATCCACACGGAGAAAGCTAAGAAAAGTTTCAACGTTTTGATGATGAGACAGATTCATCAATGCTTGTTTGCAGATCTCACCAGTTGCCAAACAAGAACAAATGTAGTATTTAATAAAAAAAATGAGGGCACATATAGAAAAGGGTTATTTGCAACTGTTCCCCTTTCACACAAAAAAATAGTCATTTCTGAAGAAGCTGAGCAGGGCAATACATATGAAACTGTCAACCTATAACAGCAATGGAACTGTATTTCATACAAGGCAATGATACAAGCCTCCAGGCTTTTGAAAATGTGTTTGCTACCCTAAAAGCAGAAGCTGAGCTCATCTCAGTAGCTGAAGAAAAAGTAAAGGAGGGAGATTATGGAGAAAAACAGACACCCAACAGTCTCTGTGACCCAGCAAGAAGCCCTCAGTGTACCTCTACCTACCTCACCTGCAGCAGACAGAGCCAGGAACATGCCTACAACACCAACAAGCCCTCAGTGACCCTCTAGCTACCTCACCTGCAGCAGACAGACCCAGGAACAAGCCTACAACACCAAGAACACCTGCTATGCAACGTTTCCACAACACCTTCTCTCTTGTCGAAGCAGAGGTCATAGAACTCAGAGAGAACAAGCTTCAAGAGGAGAACACTGTCAAGAAACTAAAAGCAGAGATGAAACGGTTCAGGGAGGAGAGCAGAGCATCTATTGCTAAATTTAAAAAGCAGAATGGATAAACTGAGTCAGACAAATGATGACCTCAGAGACCATGTGAGCACAACAAGAAAGGAGCTGGAACAAAGAGAGAGGTACATTGACACCCTCAACCAGCAGCTAATTATTATGTCCTCTGCATCTAGAGAACATGTCCACCAGCTTGGTACAACACAGGCAGAACCTGAGACCATCATAACCAGCATGGCCTGCACCAGCCTCCCAGTCTGCTCAAGCCTAGGTCAACCTACCAGTCTGCTCCAGCCCAGGTCAACCTACCAGCCTCCCAGTCTGCTCCAGCCCAGGTCAACCTACCAGTCTGCTCAAGCCTAGGTCAACCTACCAGTCTGCTCCAGCCCAGGTCAACCTACCAGCCTCCCAGTCTGCTCCAGCCCAGGTCAACCTACCAGTCTGCTCCAGCCCAGGTCAACCTACCAGTCTGCTCCAGCCTAGGTCAACCTACCAGTCTGCTCCAGCACAGGTCAACCTACCAGCCTCCCAGTCTGCTCCAGCCCAGGTCAACCTCCATTCTTGAATTTTAACAGTAAGTCACTTGATGAAATTGAAAATACATTTGACCAAAATTTGTTCTGGGACATTTGAAACAATTTAAGCATGACAGCGCCACAATAATTAACCATAAAATATGGAGGAATTGGGAAAACTTATTTTAATAATCTATATAAAATATCCCACAAAGATTTACAACATAACCAATTAGAAATTCAAAAACATCCTTGGATCAGTCACTAAAAACAACCACAATCCATTAGATTACCAAATAACCCAACAATGAAAAGCTATGAAAAGCCAACTGACATTTTCTCCTGAGGTGCTGACTTGTTGCACCCTCGACAACTACTGTGATTATTATTATTTGATCATGCTGGTCATTTATGAACATTTGAACATCTTGGCCATGTTCTGTTATAATCTCCACCCGGCACAGCCAGAAGAGGACTGGCCACCCTTCATAGCCTGGTTCCTCTCTAGGTTTCTTCCTAGGTTTTGGCCTTTTCTAGGGAGTTTTTCCTAGCCACCGTGCTTCTACACCTGCATTGCTTGCTGTTTGGGGTTTTAGGCTGGGTTTCTGTACAGCACTGTGAGATATCAGCTGATGTAAGAAGGGCTATATAAATATTTGATTTGATTTTTGATTTGAGCAAGAACTACATGAAAAGCTTAAATATATAACACAAAAAAAGGCTTGTGGACTAGATAACATTAGAAATGAGATGCTGGAAAAACAGTACACCTGAGTTACAAAATGCTGTGCTTAAATTTTTCGACATGGTACGAACTTCTTGTTGCTTTCCCGTTGTCTGGAGTCATCTCCCCGATCCACAAAAGTGGAGACAAATCAGACCCCAATAATTACATGGGAATTTGATTGAACAGCGACTTGGGAATGGTTTTCTGTAGCATTTTGAATTCCAGTATCCAAACGTTTCTTCCATTGAAAAAAGGTAATAAGTAAATGTCAAATTGGCTTTCTCCTCAACCATCGCACTACTGACCATATACAGTGGGGAGAACAAGTATTTGAAACACTGCCGATTTTGCAGGTTTTCCTACTTACAAAGCATGTAGAGGTCTGTCATTTTTATCATAGGTACACTTCAACTGTGAGAGACAGAACCTAAAACAAAAATCCAGAAAATCACATTGTATGATTTTTAAGTAATTCATTTGCATTTTATTGCATGACGTAAGTATTTGATACATCGAAAAAAGCAGAACTTAATATTTGGTACAGAAACCTTTGTTTGCAATTACAGAGAGCATACGTTTCCTGTAGTTCTTGACCAGGTTTGCACACACTGCAGCAGGGATTTTGGCCCACTCCTCCATACAGACCTTCTCCAGATCTTTCAGGTTTCGGGGCTGTCGCTGGGCAATACGGACTTTCAACTCCCTCCAAAGATTTTATTTTGGGTTCAGGTCTGGAGACTGGCTAGGCCACTCCAGGACCTTGAGATGCTTCTTACGGAGCCACTCCTTAGTTGCCCTGGCTGTGTGTTTCGGGTCGTTGTCATGCTGGAAGACCCAGCCACGACCCATCTTCAATGCTCTTACTGAGGGAAGGAGGTTGTTGGCCAAGATCTCGCGATACATGGCCCCATCCATCCTCCCCTCAATACGGTGCAGTCATCCTGTCCCCTTTGCAGATAAGCATCCCCAAAGAATGATGTTTCCACCTCCATGCTTCACGGTTGGGAGGGTGTTCTTGGGGTTGTACTCATCCTTCTTCTTCCTCCAAACACGGCGAGTGGAGTTTGGAGGAAAGACCAAAAAGCTCTATTTTTGTCTCATCAGACCACATGACCTTCTCCCATTTCTCCTCTGGATCATCCAGATGGTCATTGGCAAACTTCAGACGGGCCTGGACATGCGCTGGCTTGAGCAGGGTGACCTTGCGTGCGCTGCAGGATTTTTATCCATGACGGCGTAGTGTGTTACTAATGGTTTTCTTTGAGACTGTGGTCCCAGCTCTCTGCAGGTCATTGACCAGGTCCTGCCGTGTAGTTCTGGGCTGATCCCTCACCTTCCTCATGATCATTGATGCCCCACGAGGTGAGATCTTGCATGGAGCCCCAGACCGAGGGTGATTGACTGTCATCTTGAACTTCTTCCATTTTCTAATAATTGTGCCAACACTTGTTGCCTTCTCACCAAGCTGCTTGTCTATTGTCCTGTAGCACATCGCAGCCTTGTGCAGGTCTACAATTTTATCCCTGATGTCCTTACACAGCTCTCTGGTCTTGGCCATTGTGGAGAGGTTGGAGTCTGTTTGATTCAGTGTGTGGACAGGTGTCTTTTATACAGGTAACGAGTTCAAACAGGAGCAGTTAATACAGGTAATGAGTGGAGAACAGGAGGGCTTCTTAAAGAAAAACTAACAGGTCTGTGAGAGCCGGAATTCTTACTGGTTGGTAGGTGATCAAATACTTATGTCATGCAATAAAATGCAAATTAATTACTTAAAAATCATACAATGTGATTTTCTGGATTTTTGTTTTAGATTCCGTCTCTCACAGTTGAAGTGTACATATGATAAAAATGACAGACCTCTACATGCTTTGTAAGTAGGAAAACCTGCAAAATCGGCAGTGTATCAAATACTTGTTCTCCCCACTGTATACACTTTACACACACTAATTAATAAACAAGTCCACAAGAAACAAGGGCAAAATCTTTCCTTGCTTTATTGACTTTAAAATGGAATTGACTTATATTTGGCACAGAGGTCTATTCTTCAGAATTCTCCAAATTGGGCTTGGTGGTAAGGTGTATGACTTAAAAACATGTACATAGAAAACAAGTGTGCAATAAAAATCGTATTTTCGTAACGTCGAGGTTTGAGACAAGGCTGCAGTTTGTGTCCAAACCTTTTCAACATTTTATATCAATGAATTAGCAAACATGTTGGACAGTTCTGCAGCAACAGGTCTCTATGACACAGAGGTAAAATACCTGCTACAGTATATACTGATGATTTGGTTCCTCTATCACCAACCAAAGAAGGTCTTCAATAGAACCTTAACATTCTAGAGCAATATTGCCATAATTGGGCCCTGGCAGTACATTTCTCAAAACAAAAAATCATGATTTCCCACTCCAAAAAAAGAGATGTCAAGAACACAGAAAATACCCTTTGAACAACACCATAATTGAACACACCAAAAATTACTCATACCTTGGTATGACCATATCTGCATTGGGACATTTTTAAACGGCAGTGAATGCACTCAAAGAAAGAGCCCGCAGAGCATTGTATTCGATAGAAATGAAATTATTCAAAAATGAACATCCCAATTTAGAATTTGTAAGAAAATATTTGGCAGCATAATCCTACCAATAGCTCTTTACGGAAGTGAAGTTTGGCGGCCGCTCAATAATCTGGACTTTAAATTGTGGGACAAACATCCAATTGAAGCCCTAAATGCAGAAGTCCAAAGAAATACACAAACTAATGCATGTAGGGCAGAATTTGTTAATGAAAATACATTGGCAATGAAAATACAAAAAAATATCAGGCTACACCTAAATTCAAGTCCAAATTCAAGTCTCCAGTTTAAAGCACTTCAAACCCAAGAGCTGAGCCTAGAAACGAGCCCTCTCAGTCAGCTGGTGTTGGACCCAACCAACCAAGCTGACACCAGCACTGCTTCAAAAGAAAGAATTCCAACCAACAAAATCATGAACCAATCAAAGCACTCATATTTCCAACATTGGAAAAACAAAACAAAATGTCAAAGCCGACTAAATTGCTATCTGGCCCTCAACAGAGAATATGAATTGGCTGATTATCTCTACTCTGTCAGAGATACTATGCAGAGACATATCCTTACCAAGTACAGGCTGAGTGACCACCTCTTGGCAATAGAAACCGGCAGACATAAAAAGACATGGCTACCCAAAGAGGAGCGTGTACTGTATGTGGCTATTGCACTACGGGGGTGGGGGTGGTAGAGACAGAGATGCACTTTCTCTTCTACTGTGAGAAATATTCCTCACCAAGAGATTCATTATTTGCATAAATTAATACATGTATTTCAAGTTGTATCTTATTAAACCCTAGAGGAAGAACTATAAATACTCATGGGCAACGGCTCCTTTTGCAGCCTAATATGGATTTGCCTGAAATAGCCTGAGAGGCACTGAATAATCACTGCATAGTAATTATTTTTATTGTTATTATTGTTGTGATTATTACTCCAAATAGTAGTTGTAGGGGTGATAATAACGGTAGTAGTTTTTAGTAGTAGTAATACTAAAGATGATGGTACTGTAGTTGTAGTACTGATGTAATGGTAAGGATGACAGTACTAAGTTAGTTATAGTTTCAGTAGAGATATTAGAGGTAGAAATGATACTAGTGGTAATGTTGGTAGTAGTAGAGATATTACAGGCAGAAATGCTACTAGTGGTAATGTTGGTAGTAGGGATATTACAGGCAGAAATGATACTAGTGGTAATGGTGGTAGTAGTAGAGATATTACAGGCAGAAATGATACTAGTGGTAATGGTGGTAGTAGAGATATTACAGGCATAAATGATACTAGTGGTAATGTTGGTAGTAGGGATATTACAGGCAGAAATGATACTAGTGGTAATGGTAGTAGTAGGTATATTACAGGTAGAAATGATACTAGTGGTAATGGTGGTAGTAGAGATTTTACAGGCAGAAATGATACTAGTGGTAATGGTGGTAGTAGAGATATTACAGGCAGAAATGATACTAGTGGTAATGGTGGTAGTAGTAGTAGAGATATTACAGGCAGAAATGATACTAGTGGTAGTAGAGATATTACAGGCAGAAATGATACTAGTGGTAGTAGAGATATTACAGGCAGAAATGATACTAGTGGTAATGGTGGTAGTAGAGATATTACAGGTAGAAATGATACTAGTGGTAGTAGAGATATTACAGGCAGAAATGATACTAGTGGTAGTAGAGATATTACAGGCAGAAATGATACTTGTGGTAATGTTGGTAGTAGAGATATTACAGGTAGAAATGATACTAGTGGTAATGTTGGTAGTAGAGATATTACAGGCAGAAATGATACTAGTGGTAATATTGGTAGTAGAGATATTACAGGCAGAAATGATACTAGTGGTAATGGTGGTAGTAGAGATATTACAGGCAGAAATGATACTAGTGGTAATGGTGGTAGTAGAGATATTACAGGCAGAAATTATATTAGTGGTAATGGTGGTAGTAGTAGTAGAGATATTACAGGCAGAAATGATACTAGTGGTAATGGTGGTAGTAGTAGAGATTACAGGTAGAAATGATACTAGTGGTAATGTTGGTAGTAGAGATATTACAGGCAGAAATGATACTAGTGGTAATGGTGGTAGTAGGGATATTACAGGCAGAAATGATACTTGTGGTAATGGTGGTGGTAGTAGTAGTAGAGATATTACAGGTAGAAATGATACTAGTGGTAATGGTGGTAGTAG